>NC_046245.1:6734413-7094622 GCF_009819885.2 Catharus ustulatus
TTGCTCTGTTGACCAGGAAGGAAATTTTGGCCATGAGGTCAGGTGGGAGACAGCTGGGACAAAGCCCAGCGGCCCCCACTTCCAAACTCGGATCTGGAGGGACCCCTGTGAGGCCAGACCCAATCTGGAACACCTCAGAACAGCTTGTACCATACACCAGGGATCTGCTCTGAAGGGGACCTGTCCCAGGGTGGCCTGGGACATGCAGGTCCATGGGTCTCCAAGGCAGAACAGGCAGGGCTGGACAAAGGATCAGGGATGGGGACAATGGAGCTCCTGCATCCAAATGACTGGGCTTGAAAATCAGCCTGACAGTGGGAATGGCTCATCCAAGGGGTCACAGTGGTGCATTGGCAGGTCTGTGTCCTGGGGTGGACACAGGGGGAGAGAAAGGTCATAACAACACAAAGAAGGATGGGAAAAAAGAGGAAAATGTGTGGGAGGCACCACAGTGAAAGAACCTGGGAAATTAGTTTCATTGTGACACACACTGGAGTAATTTCAGACTGGAGAGGAACTGATGGGCTGGAAGAAAATCTCTGTCTGGAAGGAAAGGGAAAACCCCTGAAGGATCTTGCCCACAGGGTTGTGAGGGAAGCCTGAACACAGCTCGGGGAGGGCTGTGGTCTCTACAGAGAGCAGGATATGAAGCATGGAGGAGACCCAGGAGCAAGAGACTCCTGGGAGGGATGGGGACAGCTTGAGAGGCTCATCCTCTTGGGGACAACAGCATTGTCTCAGCCTGGGGAAATGACAGCCAGCACAGCTGAGCTGATAGGAACATCATTACATTATCCTGGAGACAAATGAATGATTTTTCACAGTGATCCTGCCAAAGCAGCAGGGATGGACACAGCAGCTGAGCCGGCAGAGCCCAGCACTGAGGCTGCCAGTGGGTTGGGAGGAGTGTCCCAAAGGCCTGGTCCTTCTGGGACATCTCTCACCCAAGGTGATCTGAACTTTCAAGGCCATGGAATGGGAAAGGTGCTGTCCCAGAGGCTCCCTGGGCTCCGGGCAGGGAGTTCCTGCTCTGGAACTGCAGCCGCTCAGCTCCTGGGGCTCTTGCATAGGGTGGCCAGTGTCAAGAAAAAACAATTCATGATCTCTAATACAGCCACAAAAACCCCGAGCCAGCAGGTTGTCTTGCAGAACAGCAATGAGCTGAGCATCCTGGCCACCCCCACAGCACCTCTAGCCCTGCATGGAGATGCTGTTCCCAAGGGTGGCTGGATGGGCAGGGCAGGGGGAAGGGGAGACATCACTGGTGATGCCACCAGTGAGAGAGGATGAAATAACCTGAAAGACTGAGATTCTCCTCCGTACAGAGTCCTGTGGGCTGAGGGCTGGTGGGTGATGGAGGCAAATAGGGGAGGAAGAGCCACGTTTGGTGATGTAGGGAAGAACAGAGCAGGATCAGACACTGGAAAAATTTGGGGCATCTGGGTTTTCCCATCTCTGCACTGTGGGACCCAGCACCTCTCCCTTGCACCCTCACCCTCCTTGCTGCATTTCCCGTTGTTACCCCATCCCTTCCTTGCCTGTGCTTTGCCCCCTAGCACTGAACAGGCAACTATGACCAGCAGCTGTTACAGTCTTGGGTGGCTTGGTTGTGTTTTTGTCAGGTACCAAAGTCTCTGATCACAAAAAGGAGCTGGAGGAGATGAGATTTCTTCGCCAGCTTCTTTCCTGTGTGTCCCTCGCCAGCCTCCCTCTGTGCTGTCCTGGCACCAGCTCTGGTGTTCATGCACACAGACACCAGGTATCAGCCACGCCCAGCAGGACTGTGGGGACACAGGTGACATCCCCCTGTCCCACCCCCTGCCTGAGGCGGCAATATCACTCTCCATCATTCCTCTATGGAAGGCACAGAAAGCTGGGACATTGCTGCCATGGCTGTTTATCCACCTTCTCCAGGCCATTTCTCTCCCTGCAACCAGAGATGGGGGTTATTTTCTTTGGCCTCCTTCACAGAAGTGAAGTGCCAGCTCCTGGCACTAGGGATATTTTCTCATTCAGTTTGGTCCATCTTGGCAGATCACAGCTCCCCTCTGCAACTCAGTCTCTCCATCTGTTCACAGAGGGAGTGATGCTCTCTCTCTGACAACAGCAAGGGCTGATGCTGAGAAATGCTGTCTCAGGCATCGCCAGAATTAGCACAGTCCTACAGACTAAATTATTCCTCTTTCTTTTCTGCTCTGGTAAAACACTTAGTGCCTTTACCTGTGGAATACACTCATTTCTCTTGGTGTGAAGGCTCTGTTCTCCACTGAGTGATCCCAACTGGGGGAGCCAAGGGCTCCAGATGGACCTGGCAAAGCCTGAGCAGAGCCAGCATGGGTGCAGCTCAGATGGGTCTAATTTCAGGGAGCTCATTCCCCACATTCAGCACTGCTGGGACACGGCTTCTTTATGGGCTCAAGAAGGTTTGTCTGCTCCGAGGGAGCTCAAAGTGCTCCAACAGCAGAAGACCTGTGATCCCAGAATCCAGAAGATGCTGCAGTCAAAGTTTCTTGGGTTGAGGATGGAGCAGCCACTGACACCTCTTTTCTCCAGGAATCTTAGAATGGTTTGAATTGCAAGGGTCCTTAAAGATGATCTCATTCCGCTCTCTGTGACCCACACATGAGGGGGTCTTGTGGGGATCCCCCCCAGTTCCAGCCCTGCTCCCCACCCACAGGCAGCCCTGGCTCTGCTGAGGCTCAGGGAGAGGGAAATGCATTTCACAGAATCCCAGAATCCCAGACTGGTTTGGGTGGGAAGCGACCTCAGAGCTCACCCTGTTCGACCCCCTGCCATGACATCTTCCACTGTCCCAGGTTGCTCCAAGTCCCATCGAGCCTGACCTTGGACACTTAGAGGCATGGGGCAGCCACAGCTTCTCTGGGCAGCCTGTGCCAGGGCCTCACTTCCCTCACAGGGAACAATTCCTTCCCAATATCCCTTCTAACCCTGCCCTGTTCCAGTGGAAAGCCATTCCCTGTGTCCTGTTCCTCCATCCCTTGTCCAAAGTCCTCCTCCAGCTCCCCTGGAGCTCCTTTAGGCACTGGGAAGGCCTCTAAGATCTCCCCAGAGCCTTCTTTTCCCCAGGTGAACATTCCCATCTCTCCCAGCCTGGCTCCAGAGCAAAGAGGCTGCAGCCCTTGGAGCATCTCCATGACCTCCATCCTGCCTGGTCCATATGTCCCTCATCTCCATGGCCTGAGCAAGCCAGGCTACCTGGGAAGCCTCAGCCTGTGTCTGCCCATTGTTCCTTGCCTAGAATTAAGACCAGAGCAATTAGGAACTTGCACAGGCTGTAAATTAGGCCCAGCTGAGTAATGCCCATCACTGCAATACCTGATCTTGGGTCTCAGATCTCTCCACCATCCTGATAGAAATACCAGGCTGCTTCCTCCCAGGGAACAAGGCCCGCCAGTTTTCTTCCAAGGGAATAAATAATCTTTTAATCTAAATGAGAAAAAAGAATGCAAATAAACTTCGGATTTTCTTTGCATTTTCACTTTTAATTTGGTTTTCCTGGTGACAGATTCTGAGAGGTGAGGGATCATTTATTGTGGTGTTAACTGGAGTCTTCACTTCCAATTTGGCATTTCATTTGACTGACTGAGATATGGATTCACCATTTAGATTCATTCCAAGATAAACAACTCAATGGTTTTACACACATGTCCTCTGATTTTAACTTCTTCTATCTTTATGGTGTGTGGTGGGAATAATTACACAGGTTTTACTTAAGCTTTTTGGAGAGTTGTATTTGGACAGAAGTTGGAAGCCAATTGTAGCCCAAACTGATACCTCCAAAACTATTTCCACCAGCTGAAACTACATATAACCAACTCATAAAAAACAACAAAAAAACAAACAAACAAAACAAAAAAACAAAAAAAACCCCCAAAAAACCAAAAAAAACCCTAAAAACATAAAAAACAAAACAAAACAAAAAAAACCCAAAAAACCCCAAAAACAACGAACCCAACCTAAATGAATCCATCTGCTTTTGCATTTGAAATTGATCTTTTCATCAGGGGAATTATGCATTGGACAGAAGGTGCTGGACTGGTTGTTTTGGGTTACTGTGTCCTGTGAGGTTTAGAAACAGTAGATCTCATCAGCACTGCTAATTCTCCTCTAGGCACTGGGTGGAGAAAACAACCTCCCTCGTTTTGGGAACCTCCAGCCAATTCTTCAGTCTTGAATGTCCTAATCTTTGAACTGGGTTAAGCGCAAGAAAGGAAATGTTCCCTTTGGAGTGACAAATTGTGCTATGAGGATCCTGCTCCAATAACAAATTGCAGCCTAAGAAACTGAGGAGTTCAGTTATTGACTGCAAAATCAGGAGTCAGGTTAGCAAGAGAAGTGTAAAACCCAAGAAATTAAAAGGCAGCCAATACCAATCTCTTGTTCCAACTGTAATTTAGGATATCTCTTTTTTTCTGATGAGTCCTTCTGCATTGGAGAGATAAAGACCCACCTCAGCCCTGCTCTGAGTCTCGCTTGGTGCCTCTTAATTGAGATTCTATCTCAAGTTTCCTGCCTCCCATTTATCTGGGGAGCAGATCTTGATGTCCCTTTGATACAATAACAGCAGCTCTCAAGACCCTCCTTCATTTCCCTCCTCCTTGGGGTCTCTGATCTGCTCCTACCTTTCAATGGCTCTTGATATTTTCCAGACTCTGCCGGCTAGAGGCCTCTCCTGGAGCCCCAGCTGGCCTTTGCTGAGCAGTGTGGTGGTGGTGGGCAGGGAAGGGTGGTGGCACTGGGCACTTCCTCAGCTGGCACCTCCCTCCCAGCACAGGCAGTTTCCATCTGCAGCTCAGTGTTTTGTGGGATGGGCTCTGAGCCGCAGAGCCTCTAGGAGCCCAGTCATATCAGGCACTTTATATCTGCTGTCCCATTTCCATTTCTCAGAGCCACATTTGTCACATTTGGCATTTTAAGTGGGTTTTAGAGCTACTTTCTTTCTTCGTCCTCCCCTCTTCCCTCTCCCTTCTAAATTTTAAGGGCTGACTTTCAGAGTCCTCATTTCAAAGAGGTTCTTCTGCATAAAGAATCAAAATATGCAGTGCATAGAAAAATCAAGTGCAATACAAGTACTTTTATCCAGCCAAGCCCTGGAGTTGCACTGAAGATTGGCAAAAGCTGCCTTTTATCCCTTCTCCTTTGTACTCAGGGAATACCTCATCCTCACCTATCTGATCACACAGATGCTCTGCTGAATTGGGTCTGGACAATCAGCTCCTGGCTAATTGCTATGGC
The DNA here is from genome assembly GCF_009819885.2 of Catharus ustulatus. NCBI lineage: Eukaryota > Metazoa > Chordata > Aves > Passeriformes > Turdidae > Catharus > Catharus ustulatus. The sequence continues at coordinate 6,739,670 of NC_046245.1, forward strand.
AGGGGCAGAGCTGTTGTGTGACATCCCTGGAGGTGGCCAAATCCACAGGTGATGGCCCAACATGGCAAGGGAAGATGACCTGAGGCTCCTGGCCAAGCAGGTTGATATCCTACCACAGCACTGGGTGAGAAACACCTCCTGCACTGCCATAGAATCATGGAATGGTTTGGGTGGGAAGGGGCCTAAAAGCTCATCCTGTTCCACCCCCTGCCTTGGGCAGGGACACCTTCCCTAGACCAGGTTGCTCCAAGCCCCATCCAGCCTGGACAGAGAAAGATGCACATGGGGTTGAGTGGCTCCGCCTGAAATTGTCTTCTGCTGGAGGTGGGGCTGCTCCCACAACAGAGTGGGCTCATCCCTGTGATGTGAGGGAGCCACCCTCAGGCTCAGACCCCTCTCCAAAGGAGATGCTCACACAGCAAATTCCTGTTTTTGACAACAAAACTGTTTGGATATTAAAAGTGTCCGGGAAATATATTGCAGCACTAGAGACAAGTCCATGGTGCTCATCACACTGTCCTGCAGCTTTCACAACCTCACTCCCATCTCTTGGGGACCAAGCTGTCCTTCTCTGTGTGTCCTAATTCCCAAAGTCCTGGGGCTATGAAAGAATCTCAGCTTCTGCTATTTTTTTTAAACAGCATTTCTCACACTTTGCTTTGCTCAGAATGTTGTTGCCTGAAAGCAGCAGCCAAAAGACGAGAGCATCACATTTTTTCAGAGAACATCATCAGTTCTGAGAGTCTGCAGTTGTTTCATGATTTTGCGACCATTGCCAATAGTGTTAAATCACTTCCCTCCTACCTCCCTCAGGGTCCTAGCGGAAGAAGACAGAGGTTCAGGAAAATTCAGGGGTCCTGACCACACATGGTAGAGCTGGGAGGGAGCTCTGGAACTGCCTGGGTGCAAAACTATGGCTCAGTGGGATTTGTGCCCCACTGATCAGGGCCACAGGGTACACCCTCATGCTGTCACATGGCAGCAGGAGGGTGGAATGTCCAGAGCAGAGCCACCCACTCAGCACCCTTGGAGAGACTTGGTGCTGCCCATGGCATTGGAGGTCTCATGGCTCCCTTTGGGGCATGAGAGGTCTGTCTGGGGTTGGAGGGCAGTGCTCACTGATAGACACTAACTAAATTGTCACTTCCCTCAGACATTGGATGGCCTGGGCATTCCAGCTCCCTGCTTAACCAGCAGACACACGTTTGGGATGAGGGGCTGAGCACGAGGTGGATGGTCCTTGCTGAGAATGTGTTTGTGTGACGATAGAGTCCACATCAGGCTCTAGCCTCAGACTCAAAACCAAGCTTAGTTTGGGAAACAAGATTTTTCTGAGCAGAAAGGGTTGGTATTGGCTGTTGGGGTGAGGGATGCTGCTGGGGGTTTAGGAAAATCCTCTCTGAGCAGAGTGGGTAAGTCACACTCCTTCACCTTCTTTGGACAGCAGCCGCATCTCCTCCACATCAGGGCAGAACCTGAAGGAAAGATCCTTCAGGTGTGAGCTCTCTGAGCTTTCCATCCTCCTTCCCTGAGATTTCCAGCCCTCCCATGTTCCCCCTTCCCCTGCAGCACCTGGTCACGGTGGGAGCCTCTTGAATACCCCAGGGGAGCTGTCAGTACTGGTTCATGGTGGAGCTGCTGTGGTTACTCACCCCCCACCTCTGAGCTGAGGACAGCTGGGCAAGTGATCTGAAAGAAACTCTACACTTACTGGAAGCCTGTGGTTTGTTCCCAAAGGCTGTGATTCATTGCCAGAGCTGGGGCAGTCCAGCAGCACAGACACCCAGAGGGAGGCATGGATCCAGCTCCAGCAGGGTCAGGAGCAGTCCCAAGAGGGTGTGGGGAGCTCAGCCAGCCTGGTGGGATGTCGTGGCTGTTCCCAGCTCCCAGGGACCAAAGGTGTGATAGGACAGGTCTCCTTGGCTCTGCAGGAAAAGATGTAATCCTGTCACTGGAACCTGAAATATAGCAGATTTAGCTCAGAATCAGCTGGGCACTGTGGGGGTGCAGAGAAACCTCCTGAGTCTCTGAGCTGGGAAACATCCTGAGACTGATGCCCACACAGGAGGTGTAAAGCTCAGGGTGGGCTGATCTCTGGGTGTGCTGTGCTTTGAGGTTTGGTCCTACTGGACTGGTGGCATCAGGAGAGCGTGGCAGAGTTGGGGGGATGTGGCCAGGCTCTAGGTTGATCCAGGCTGAAGCTGGGGGTCACCTTCTCCCATACCTGTAACCACCATCTTGAGGGACATCCCTGATGGACCCTCATTTTGGTACTGCCAGTCTGGGCTGAAGATAACCTGGAATGCCAAGGCTGATGCCATGGAGGCATCATTCCCACTTCCAACCATTTTAGCACATAAAGCTCTTTTCTACCTCATTTCCTCAGCTTCCTGTGGGGATGTTTGTGTCCCTGGGGCTGCTTTTGGATGTGCAAACATCCCTCTGCAGTCATCAAGGATTTCAGGATGCCTCCAGGTCCTGAGAGATGGGTCAGGGCAGGCTGAACCCACATCAAGGTTGAGCCCACGTCAAGTCTGAGCCCACACCAAGGCAGCAGCATTCCTCCAGGCCCTGTTTGGAGCCCAGGACATCTGCAAATGCTCCAGGTCCTTCCACAACCTTGTCTGACAAAGCCTAAAGCACGAATCCCCATTTTCATGTCTTTCTCTTGCCATTTGCTGGAACTGCGACCTGCTCCAGCTTCTGCCACTACTGAATGAAGCCCTCACCAAAACCCTGGGGACTCCATGTTTCAGTGTGTGGGGTCCAGTCAATTTTGGCTGCATGAGTTTGTTCTCGTCAGTCACCCTCACCCACATCCATTAGAGAATTACTGGCTATTAGAGGTGATTGCAAACATCCAGAGGTCTTGCCAGATGCCTCGCTTGGCCAGAGTTGTTTGTGATTTGCAGGCACTCATTGCAGAATGATTCCTACACACAGTCACCATTTTGGGATGGTAAAACCAAATCCTGAACACAGCTGGACTGGAATGGTCAGCAGTGGGATGCACACATCCATCCTCCCCCATATTTTTGGGGTCTCTCCTGGTAGCTTTGGAGGAGGTTTGCATCAAAAAGCCTCCTGGTATGGAACCATCTTGTCATGCTACGATGGAGGAGACCCAAAGTGTTTTGGGAGCAGAGATCCTCAAAGAAGAGGTTTCTCATGCCCAGGTCCTCTCTGGAGAGGCAGGAGTGGCTGCAGCTCCAGGTCACCACATATGGGCTGAGCTGCCAGGTTAGGAAGGTGCCAGCTGCTCTCAGAGCTGGGCCAAACATGCAAGACATGGTGAGAAAATCCTTCCCTGTCTCTCAGTGGGGTGGTCCTAGTTGGGTGCTCTGCAAGGCAGAGTAACAGGAGTGCTCCAGTGAGAGCCACGACCTCTGGAATCACAGCTCAGAGCGCACAGGGACACTCACAGAGATGTGGGTGGGAGGAACCAGCACTGTGGGGAGCATCCATCCCTGGACCCCTTCCCAGCTTTGGACCTCCTGTTGCCCTCCTCTCCTTGCAGCACATGGCCCAGGGAGCACCAGACACTCACAGCTGCCCGGACTGTCCCGGTGCCAGCTCTGGACTGGGCAGCTGGTGGTAATGGGAGCAGGGTAGCCCTGACCTGGGTTGCCAGAGAGGTTCCAGGCAGAGATTTGGGATGCAGCCCCACCCATGTGAGTGGTGGGTTAAAGGTGCCTGTTGCCATTGGTGCCTCTCCTGCCCTAGGAACCCTCCAAAAGTGACACCTGTAGAAAAACCACCATTGTCCTCGTCCAACTGTCCCTCACCTCGAGCAGACAGACAAGGGTGAGGTAGCAGGAAGAGATTTTCCTCCTCAGCTTCTTTTAAATCAGTTTCCCAAGGCAGAGCCTGAGGCCAGGATTCCATGTCAGGACCACCTGGCCTGTCCCCTCCCACCATGTTTCCCACTCCCTCTTGTCCCAGGGATCTGCTGGCACTTTTCAGCTTTCTCCCACAGTTCAAATCTCTTGCAGACCAACCAGTCAAACGTGCTGAGAAGGGGCACTCACACAGGGTCCTCCAGGTGCCTTTGGAGTGCTGGGAAGTGGCTCTGTGGTAAGATGAAGGTGCTGGAAATGCTGTGCTGATGGAGACTGCTGGGCTACTTTGGTGCAGGACAGGGGCTTTAGCATCAACAAACACCAATGTCCTTGCTGGATGTGCTCTTCTGGCTTGCCTCAAAGACCAGACCAGTTTTTTATGTCTTTATTTGCCTGCTGGGTTTTGTCAAGCAATCGTTTTGGGATTTGGGGATCAGGACAATCCCCCATGGATCTCAAGGGGATAGGACCAGTCTCTCAGCTCCAAGCATTTGTAAGAACAAGCTGTAATGCCCATCCAAATACCAGCTTTGACTGATGTTGGTTGACCTCTGTCCCTACCAAGGCCACCACTCACATGGTGGCACACCTACCAGTGGCCACAAACCCACATTGGCTACCACTGTGTGATTCTACGAAGAAGGAACCAGCCTTTCACTTCCAGAATCAGAGGTGACAAAGGCTCTACCATCAGAATTCCTTCTGCAGCACTTCCCACCTCACTCTGGGTGAGTACCCAGTGACACCTTTTTCCCACCCCTGAGCTGTGGCTGACCTCACCCTTGCAGAGCCCAGACATCACTTTGCATTTCTCAGGTTCTCATTTCTGAACAGCTTTGAACACCAACAATCTGAGTTTTCCCACCCAGCAGCCTCCAAGACACTGAAAGATCTGAAGGGAAGATACAGCCAGGAGAAAAGAGCAGGAGTCCAAATCCTCTGAGATCAAAGCACTTTTGTCTAGAGACTTTCAATTAGATCAGGACATGGTCTGGCTGCTTTTTCTTGCTGTGTTCATCGTGCAGATGAGCTTCATGTCAGCTTGGCCTCCTTTCCCCCTGCCACGTTGGCTCCAGCTTCTTTTCATTAGTAATGGTCTGTCTTCATTAGTGAATTAATTCCCCAGGAATTGCACTGCAATAAACTCCCCAGAGCAAAGACCAGCAAAGCCACATCTTGGCACTGTCTGGACAACAGCAAGTGTTTTGTGGACAGAAAAACTAATCAGACAACTGCTAAAAACCTCCACATTTTGTTCAAATCAGGCCTAGAGTCTTTGAAGCTTTTTCAGACAAAACAAGAGATGTTTGGTGAGTGTTTGGTTTGGATCGACCTCTGGGTCAGGATCTTGGAAACGAGCCTTCATCTCTCTCAGGAGCAGGCCCTAAGGCAAAGGGAAATCCATAGAAGTAATGAATGCTTCATTCTCCAGGTGCTTTCAGACATGACCTAATATCTGAAATGATCACAGGGCCTTTGCCTGCCCAGGGCTGGACACCTCCAGAGCAAGGCCTGGGCTGAGCTGGGCTCCCTGGGCTGCAACAGAGAGGGTTGTGGAGGTCTGGACACATCAAGATGTGGCAGAAGTTTAATTTAGTCTGAAAATGAGGGCCAAAGAGAAAGGAGGGTGGATGGTGTCTTCAGAGTGATGGCCAGGGGGCCGTTACAAAGGTCTGGAGGGACAGGACAAGGAGCAGTGACTTCCCACTGTGGGAGGGCAGGGTTAGGTGGATATTGGGAAGAAATTCCTCACTGTGAGGGTGGGGAGGCCCTGGCACAGGGTGCCCAAGAGCTGTGGTTGCCCCATCCCTGATAGTGTCCAAGGCCAGGTTGGATGGGGCTTGGAGCAACCTGGGCTAGTGGAAGGTGTCCCCGCCCATGGCAGGGGTGGAAGGAGATGGGATTTAAATCCCTTCCCTATAAAACCATTCTAGGATCCTATGATCTCCATGAGAAAAAGGGCCTCAGTGTCTGCTCCATCCTCAGCCTCTCCTGGAGACAACATCTTGCCTGCAGAGCTGCTTCCTGTCTCCCTGTCAGCTCTGTGCAACCCATGGGGACAATTTATTGGCCTCCGCCTCCACCCATCACCTCTTCCCATCCCCTGGGGAGCAAACAGCTCTATCAATAATTGCCATTTTGCCTCTTGGCATTATCTTCCAAACCCTCAAAGGCAATTTTGTTCCACACCACAGTTCCTGCCCATCCCATCTCACGATGAGGCTGGATGGTCGTTGGTCCTTTCTCCTAGGCTTGGCACCCAGGAGGACTTGGGTCAATGCCCATCTCTGTGAGGAAGGGATGGTGCAAAAACCACCACTCAGGGAGGGCAAGGGGAACATCTACCAATTATAATCAGGCTCAAACCCCCACAAGCAGAGGAAACAAACCCAAAGTGGATGAGAATGGGGGTGATGATTACCATAGATGTTTTAGTCACAGCTGTTAATAAAATTAACAGCAGTAATAAAATTGCAATGATGCTGGTAATTGCTCTGGTGTTGATGAGAATAATAAGATTATTTATTAACTATGAGCCATTATCAGAATTTTCCAGTGCTTCTGCCTCCCAGACTGTCCCAAACTCCAGCGCTATTACATTAATGCAAAATGAGACAAATGAGAAAGTGTTTTCTTTATGGCATAACCAAGAATTATATTTGGAACAACAAGATTTGTCCCTGTCCCTCTGCTAACTGTCCTCCCACCGTATTGCAGGGGTTGAGAATTAGGTGGGATCTTGCATTTCCACCCTTTCCAGAATCACAGAATCAATTAGGTTGGAAAAGGCCTCTGAGACCATCAGTTACAACCTGTAACCTATCCCCACCTTGTCCCCCAGCCCAGAGCACCAAGTGCCACATCCAGGCACACTTGGAGGTCTCCAAGGAAAATAAAGTGTAAAAGGAATTGAAGTTGGACTTGTGGCCTTTGGAGCAGCTGAGCCCCATGAGAGCGCTATGGTCAGATCCAGTGGATGGATGGACCTGGTGGGCTGGAGGGAGAAGGAACTTGGAGCAATTTTATAGCTTTTACCATTCTCCATGGAGAGAGTGGACTCAGATCCCTGAGAGCACATTTCCTGCAGCTGCCTCTGCCCTTGTCTTGTTGCTTGAAGGGGCAACAAGCTTCGGATGTGGCTGTTTTCTATGGGCTTTTTGGCTCACCCACTGTTCTGTGACCATGTCACACACAGGCAGGAGGATGATGTCCAGGTTTGCCATGGCTGCTTCCGCAGGTGCACCCTCAAACCTTGTGGGACAAAGTGACAGGAGGAGCAGGGAGATCCAGATCCTGTTCCCAGACAGTGTCAGGCTAGGCACTGCAGCAAGGGATAAAGATTGATATGGACCATGGCAGAGAGATGGATGTGCAGGAAGGAGGGACAGATATGGACCATGCAGACAGATGGGTGTGCAGTGAGAGGGGTGGACCCTGTGTCTGGATGGTGGCTGCAAACCCTGGGACCATGTTTGGGGACCATGGTAACACCGCTGCTGCTCAGCAGCTTTGTCTGTTGGGCAATGGCTTCCACACAGCTCTGCACGTCAAGGAGCACCCAGAGTGGGAGCATGCCCAGCAAAATCAGTAGAAGATCCCGAAAACCCCCAGGAGAGAGAAACGGGACACAGCTTGCAGGGGTTGCAAAGAGGGAAGGAGCTGGGGCATGGGTGGTGCTACTATTTCTGGTGTCAACCCCCAAGCTGTTAAAGCCTGGGGAGGTGGCAATGGGGTGTCAGAGCTGGAGGGCACATCAGCCCACATCGAGGACCTGCAACCAGACATGGGGTTCAGGGGTCAGCACACAGCCCCACAGGAGTCTCTGGCGTCCCTCTGCCACCCCCTGCTCCCTTGGGCCCTCCTCACCATTCCTTTCACTTGACCCCAGTGCCAGTTCTTTCCCACTGCCCCTTGCCCAGCCCATGCCCCAGTTCTCCCTGCTCTGTGCCTTTCTCAGGGTCTCCTGCCCTCTCTCCTCTCTACAAGGAATAAATCACCCTCCAAAGCCAGTCTTGGGTCTCAGGGGAAACAGCTGCCCATGTCACCTCTTTCCCACGGGACCTGGCTGCCACCAGGATGTTGTGAAGCTTTTCCCAGAGCACAGGAGGTTTGTTTAGGAAAGCTGTCAGGGACCAATGGCTCTGGACCCTCTGGACTCACAGGGACTGATGTCCTCTCCTCTAGCCTGTGCCACTCCAAGCTCTCACCTTGATGCTTTGCCCAAGAGAGGGGTCTTGAGAAGGGATAATGGGTTTGGGTCTTTGGCTGTATAAAAAGGCCCAAAATGCTCAATTTCCATCACAGGTAAAGGCTATAGACCTACAGCAGGGAGCTCTGAGCAGCAGGATTAGGAATCCAGGTTTTCCAGCCACTTCTACATGGTCCCCATGGTTGGTTTAACACCAGCAGCACTAAGAGACACAGCAAACTGTCAGGAAAACATCCTTTGTTCAATCCTCCTTGGTGGAAGGCAATAACTCTGGCACTGTGAGTCTTCTCAGCTTCCAAAAGCTTTTTGGAGGGCCGGGGGAAAAAATCAATCCAGCAGACTGCACTTCCCGCTTGGAGAGCTCTGGAGAGATGAGGCCAGCCCCAGTGGTTCCCCAGAGGCTTCAGGGAGGGAGCAGAGCCTAGCCAGAACACAGCTCTCCTCCTCCTCCTGCCCCTGGCATCAACCCATCAAGAAAGAGGGTTTCGTCAGTCCAAGTACATTAGAAGAAGAACAGCCTGTGCCCAAAGCTTCCCCAGGGGTCCATTAGCACCCGCAGATCCTTCCTCCATCCCAGCACATCCTACGGGATACTTTTGCTGGTGATTTCCTCCCCAGGCACAGGGCAATTGTCTGGGACAATGAGCTGGCAAAGCTGGTGCGTGGCTGGGGGAGAGGGTGACCTGCTGCTCTAGGTGCAGGTGCTTGGATGGGACCTGGGCTCCAGAGCATATGAACTTCCCTCCAAGGCATGAGGGTTGGACACTAAGGCACATTCCAGGTCCTAAGGCATTCCCTGGATTGACATCATCCTCCAGAGCTCACAGATTGTGTCTGGGGTCTCTGCCATCCCAGGACTCAGGCAGAGAAACCAGTCTGTGAACACAATTTTTAGAACAGGCTGTTACCCACTTCCAGGGGAGGGAAGGAGGAACATCCTCCTATCTCAGCATGGGCACTGCCACTCCGCCTGGAGCCACACAACCTCCAAGCTGAGCATCCCACCCATGTCTAACTCCTTGCTGTGGCTGTTGTCTGTCCCACAGGTATAAGAGCGTGGTGACGCCACGGCGGGCAGCTGTGGCCATCACCTGCTGTTGGATAGTCTCTTTTCTGGTGGGACTTACCCCCTTGTTTGGCTGGAACAACCTCAACAAGATGCGGAGGACTCAGGAGCTGAACAGCAGCCACACGGAGTTTGTCATCACATGCCAGTTTGAGACAGTCATCAGCATGGAGTACATGGTGTACTTCAACTTCTTTGTCTGGGTCCTGCCTCCCCTGCTTCTGATGTTGCTCATCTACCTGGAGGTCTTCAACCTCATCCGCAAGCAGCTCAACAAGAAGGTGTCCTCCAGCTCCAATGATCCCCAGAAGTACTACGGGAAGGAGCTGAAGATTGCCAAGTCCTTGGCACTGGTTCTCTTCCTGTTTGCACTCAGCTGGCTGCCTCTGCATGTCCTCAACTGCATCACCCTGTTCTGCCCATCCTGTCAGACCCCACCCATCCTCACCTACATTGCCATCTTCCTCACCCATGGCAACTCGGCCATGAACCCCATCGTCTACGCCTTCCGCATCAAGAAGTTCCGGACAGCCTTCCTGCAGATCTGGAACCAGTACTTCTGCTGCAAAACCAACAAAAACGCCGCCAGCACCACCACGGCCGAGACAGGCACCTAGGAACTGGAAGAGGGCAGAAAGGGGCATCTGTGCCCAGCTGGTCCCCACCCAGAAACTGTTTCTGCTGTCTCAGGAAGGGGTAGCAAGGACCCGATGGGTTCTGAGTTCAGCAGCCCCCTGCAGTTCCCACAGCCACCCCAGGGGGTTATTTATTCACAAGCATTGTACTGTTTGGATATTGTAGCTTGCACTGTTCCTTTCTGGTTTAGGATTTTTTCTCCCTGTTTGTTTTTCATTTTTTTAAGCATTGACAAGTACTTAAGGAGAAATTGTACAGACAAACTCTGAGTTTATCTTCATGCAAATAAAGTCCAGTGATCCAAACCACCCGGGAAGTGCCCTGCCATTGATGGAGACTCTCTGCTCCCTGGTGTTTGGTGATGCTGGGGAACCTCACACTCTGGCCCCATGTCCATGGAGCCATGGGAGTACCTGGGCACTGGGACAAAGGGGTTCCCTGTGGGAGTGAAGATGCTGAGAACCAGGAGAGTCCAGGGCAGTGGGATTGCTGAAGAAAATAAGTTTAAAAGACCTTTCTTTCCCTTCTGTAACCAGGGAAAGGTGAGCCGGGCTGACATGGGAAGAGAGAGGAAAAGTCTTCCCTAGCATTGCCAGCACCCACAGGGTGCTGAACCTACCACCCCACAGACCAGAGGGTCAGTCTCCAGCTCTCAGCACTACTAGGGAGGCAGAGGTGGGTATTAGTGAAACCCTTAAGCATAATCCCAGACAACTCTGCAGAAACAGCTTTTGCTTCCCTGATGGGTCCCAGTAGCACCCACTACCCCTGTGAGCTGTGTGACACACACCCCAGGGAGTGTGTCCTCTCCACTTGTCTTCTCTCTCCCTTTACTCTGGTTTTGAGTCATTTTCCCTCCTTTCTCCTGGCTGTTTTCTGTGAAAAGCAGTAGCAAATCTCTCTCTCAGGCTGTTCACCTCACACCTCTCATGTTGCTCCCTCCCACCCTCCCTGTGCAGCCAAACTCTTGACCCAAATATTGTGGGTTAATGCCCACACTCCTGGGCAGAGGGGAACCTGGACCCCTCTGGAAGCAAGTAGGGTTACACGCCACCATGTGGGTGCTGATGCTGCCACGGGGCACTTTTCCACCCCTGAAGTTCAGCTGTGGGTAGACTTGAGGAGTGGGTGGCTGGAGATGGACCATCCCTCATCCAGCTCTGGTCCCTCTGGATGTTGGAAGTGCTAGTTCCTGCTCTGCAGCAAGATCTCCTCCAGGGCTGAAGCGGTGGTGGGAAAAGTTAATTTGAGCGGATTGCAATTCTTTTCTTATCAGCATCCCTTGTTCACCAGGCTCCCATTAGAAACACAGGTCCTCTGACCCTGGCCCTGCCCCAGCAGGGTCATGCTCCTCAGAGGGGACGTCAGCAATGGGCAAAGGGACTGCAGCAAGTTCCCACAGCGACTGGGGGTGGAGAGAGGAAAAGGACCTTGGATGGGTGAGATTTATGGGTGATTTTTAGCAATGTTGGGAGTGTGCAGCACAAGCATTGAGGTAGCTGGAGTCCCTTCCTCCCACTGCTGCATCCAGCTCTGTTTAGCTCGGAGGGATAAGGAGGGCAGCAAGGAAGAGAGGAGATGAAAGGCTCAGCCACCCACATTTTACAGGGGCCTTGATGTATTTCCAGGCTCCTGGCTCAGACCACACAGGGAAAAACGGGAGCAGAGCAGAAAAACAATGGCAAGGACAGGAGAAAATCCTTTCCTTAGTCTTCATCACAGTAGAGGGCTCCTGAATACCTTCCCAAACTTCCCATGGTGTAGATGGTTCTGTGCTGATGCTGAGAATTTGAGAACAGCAATTCCCCATGGACTTCAGCCCCCACCCCCCTCCCAAGCATCACCAGGTGCCCTGGGGCCAGTGCTGGCCTCTCACATGAGGGTGAGGCTTTGGCTCATCCCATATCTGCCCGATGGTTCCTCTGCCCAGTGCAGTGACTCCCATGCCCCTACCTTGCCATGTCTTGTGCCAGAGCCAGCATCTCCTGAAAAGGACAGAGGAAAGTGCCTCAGGTCTCATGGAGCACCAGTATCAGTGGTGCCTGAGGATGCTGCAACTCCAGGTTAGTGCAGAGAGGACGCCCCAGGCCAAGGCTGTGATCCCTTGGCACAGCAACACTCTGCCTTCAGGTTAGTGCTGCTGTTTGCCCAGCTCTGACTCCCACTTGCATCTTATTTCTACTGCTTTTCTGTAACCAATGCTTTGGCCTGATCCTTGCTAAGGTACCCAGGAGGTACCCAAGAACCTGGTGACTGGGATGCTCATAAATTATAGGGCATGTGAATGATTGCTTAATTAAAAATAATATCCAGGATTTGTCCACTCTGCTCTCCAGACCTTTCCTGGGGAGCCCTCACTAAAAGTGGTTGTTACCCACCTCGGTTGCCTGTGGGGTTGCAAACACAAAGTGTGCTCTGTAGGATTGAAATAAGGGCCTGGAAAAGATACAGTATGCAGCATGACAGAATCCTGGAGATCAGCTCACAGCCTGCTTCCAGACCCTGTCCGTGAAAGAATCCCACTGGCCAAGGCCATGTGCCCAGGTACCAGGGAAACCAAGGGGGACAGGACAGCTCCAGCAGTGTCCAGGGCTGGGTGTGAGCATGCCAGGGAAAACAAGCTCTCCACTTGCCAGCTGGGACTGCAACCTCCACTCCCCGTCATTAGCACCAGCACCAACCACCTCACAAATCCATCATGACCAGCAGTGGGATAAAAGTAATCCAACAATGCCCTCTGATGGTGGAAACAACCCTAGTGTGGACATGCTGCACCAGTGCTGAGCCCCTGGGAACAGCAACACTCCCTAGACTTCAGTTTGGGCTGAAGGTCCCTGGGGACAGATGGGGACAAAGCAGAGGGGCTGAAGGAGAGATGGTGTAGAGGGGTCTGATTAATCACAGGCACTGCCCAGCTTTGCTCTCTGGCACCAAGGGTGGGATGGGCTCCAGTCTGTGGATGCCAGGCTGGATTTGCATCTACACTGGCAATGCCAGGGCCAGCCAGGACATGGGCAGGATGTGGGTCTGGCCCCATGACAGCTGCCACACAGCTGGGAGAGCTCCTACCCTCATGCCCCCAGACCGAGGGGGGTGCTGGTGGAGAGATCACCCCACCAGGGTAACCATGTGTTCCATGGGTCCCTCTGGGCTCTGGTAACACCCACTGTTTGCCCTGAGCTGGCCCAGAGCTCAAGTGGTAACTCACCCTGCACATGAGCCTCCAGCTCACAGAGACAAGTCCCCTCCTCTGGATAACACATCAGCATGTCCTGTACCCACCGTGGGGAGGTGACAGCACCTGGCTGGATCACTGCCTCACTGGTGTGGATAAAAAAACTGTGCTTCAATAAGGAAGCATTAAGATGCCACAACACTGATGTGGCATTTCTTTTTCCCTAGCCAGAACCATTCCCCAACTCTATAAGGAAATCTTTCTGCATTCTCTTTCTCCTTGTTGGGCTCCTCCTGGTTCAGCAAGCTCTCTATGTGTTTCATAAAGCTGGTCCTTCCTTTCCAAGCTCAAAACCCATCTCCTCCACCCTTGGCTGGGTGGGATTCTATGTGACCCCACAGCAGTTGTGGCACCTCTCCATATCCCCCCGCCCAAGCCAACCCCACAATAAGCAGGACAGAAGGGTTTGGTGGCTTTTATTAGGACCAAAGCTCCTCAGCTGGGTTTATTTTACTGTCACAGGTAATGACAGGTTCAGAGAGGGCCATGCCATGGCAGGCTGAGGTGCAGCCCCCAAAGCACTACCAAGGAGGGGCAGCCCAGCAGGCAGCAGAGACCATGGCTGGGGCATCAGCACCTGCCCTGCCACCGCCTGGCAGTTGCAGAATCCACGTGGGAAAGGAACGAGATCTGAATCCTGCAAGGGCACCAAGAGAGCGCTGGTGAGGGATGGGTGGCAAACATGTCCCTGACACAGTTCTAATGCAAGACAAACACAGCCCCAATTGCAGCCCTCCCTCCACCTCATCAGGTTCATCATCCCACCCCACCCGTGCACTTCCAGCCATGGTACAAGGAAGACCCAAGCTGGGACTCCATCAGCAGGTGACAAGGGCTAATCCAGGACACTCAGCCCAGTCCAGCCCCCTGAAGTGATCCACCTTCCCTCCATCCTGATGCCCCAACCCAGACCTACCTTGCTCTTTGTCTTGTCCTCCAATCTGTCCTCACTTGGGCACTGCAGGAGAGCACAGGAGACAAAAACCCTGAACTGCCCATGTCTTACTCCCCTTTTGAGTCCCGTAAGTGCCACTGTGCTCACCCCAATATGCACCTGCACATCCCAACCCTGCACACACTTGCTCCAAGCAATCCCACACACCACCCTTACTGCATGCTCCTGCCGGTGTCCCCCAAGATCCCAGCCTGGTGACTCCCAGGTGCTCTGTGTCTCCAGCGCAATGCCCAGCTTATCCTCTGTGACCAACAGGGCTGATCCCCCAGTGTGGGCAGCAGGGCAGGGGGGGATTCTGCCCCTGTGCCCCACTCAGGTGAGACCCCACCTGCAGAGCTGCCTCCAGCCCTGGGCTTCCAGCACAGGAAGGACGTGGAGCTGCTGGAGTGAGCCCAGAGGAGGCCACGGAGCTGCTCCCAGGCCTGGAGCCCTCTCTGCTCTGGAGCCAGGCTGGGAGAGCTGGGGGTGTTCCCCTAGAGAAGTGAAGGCTCTGGGGAAGATCTCAGAGCCCCTTACAGACCCTAAACAGGCTCAGGGAGAACTGGAGAGGGACTGGGGACAAGGTCTGACAGGACAAGGGGGAATGGCTTCCCACTGCCAGAGGACAGGGTTGGATGGGATAGTGAGAAGCGATTGTTCCCTGTGAGGGTGGGCAGGCCCTGGCACAGGGCGCCCAGAGCAGCTGTGGCTGCTCCTGGATCCCTGGCAGTGTCCAAGGCCATGTTGGATGGGGCTTGGAGCAACCTGTGCTAGTGGAAGGTGGCAGGAGGTGGAACTGGGTGAGCTCTGAGGTCCCATCCCACCCAGACCATTGTTCTGTGACTCCACAGAGCCCCTGCACAGCTGCACTGAGGGTGTGCCTGTGGGGCCACAGGACCAGAGCCAGCTGGAGGGTCCAGCAGCAGCTCCCATACAGCTGAGCACTGACCCTGTGCCACAGCAACAACCCTAGAGCTTCCACAAGGACTGGGGTGCTGGGGTTGCCAGATTGGAACCCTGCCTACGTGGGAAGTGGGGCAGAGCATATCTGGGGGCAAGAGAGTGCTTGGAAGCCACAGGAGGGGAAATAGAAGTGTTGAAGGACACTTGGCCAGCACAGGAACATGTGGACAGTGCTCGGGCAGTGATCCTCCCACAGGCTGAGGAGGGGCTGTGGGGAGCAACATGGGGCGGTTCTGTTTCAGACGCTCTGCCGAGGCAGGGAAACATGAGTGGAAAGTGTGGGCAGGATCCTGAAACAAAAATCAGAGCAGCCCAGGTGCAGGGGAGGAGGTTCACACACACACCCCACACATGGGACAAGAGCAGGGGCAGCCAGTGCTGGGCCAGGCCTCCAGAAGCTCCTCTGGCTCTGCCGTTTCTGGTTTCCTCCCCATTTTTTATCCCATGAATAAGGAAAGGTGATTTCAAGATGCTTCAAGACCATAAACCCAAGAAGCCCAAAAGTGCAGTTCCACAGGGCTGCCAAGTGTCCTCAGACTCCCTCACAATCAGGATCAACACAAAACAGGGAAAAAACACAGTGCTGGGAAAGAGAGACCTGGGAAAGGCAGGTAAGGGCTCCTGCTCCTCCTTCCCCTCAACCAATCTCACCTTTCACATCCAGTCTGCAGTCTACTGAGGCTTCCCCCAGAGGGTTCACAGCCTTGCAGGTGTAAACACCCCCATCAAAAGGGCCAGGCTTGCGGATTTCCAGGGAGCACACACCCTGATCAATCAGTGCTATGTATTTGGGATCTTCCCGAATCTCCATCTGGTTTTTCAACCAGATGATTTTGGGCTGAAAGTTGAAAGCAGGGAGAGAAATGAGAAATCTAACTGGCCTCAAAATGCAGCCACCTCTCTCTGCCTTTGCCTTGGCCCTGCCTGAAGCTTGTGGCCATGGTGGGGAATCACAATCAGACGTATTTTGAAGATCCAAATCTCACACTTATGAGCCCTAACCACTCCTCCATCCTCCCTCCCCCAGCACAGAGGAAACAGGACATGGTTTGATTTAAGACCAATCTCCCATCTCCATGCAGAAACACCCCAAGCATGCCCCAGTTTTGCTCAGAGGGCAGCTGCAGCCCCTTAAGCTCACCCAACCCTAATCCAATAGCACCAATCGACTCCCAGACACCTCTAGCGACCCTGCAAAAAATCCTACTGGTGTCCCTAGGCCAAGGTTATGCTGTCCACAGAGGAGCCACCAACCTGGGGGAAGCCCCGGACAGAGCAGAAGAGGTGAGTGCTGTAGCCTCGTGTGGTTGTTCGGTCTGTCAGGGGCTGTGTGAACTTTGGAGGTTCCATCATGTCCCGCTGGGGGATCTTCTCTGGCTGGTAAGTGGTTTCTAAGGAAATAATTAATTCTAGCCTGAGGCAGACCTCCGGCTGCAGTGCTGACCAACACAGGAATTCAGCACAAGATACTCAAAACCACTTCTGTTCCCTCCTGTAAGAAGCCAGATGTCATCTGGCCTGACCCAAGGACCTGGCCCTCATCTCAGAACAGCCCCGTTTCCTCATCCAATCATGACATGGTAGTGCCCAGGCCCTGCAAGAAGCAGGGGGGATCCCAATCTCCAAACCCACCGTGACATATCCTGTGCAGCAGGTCAGACCCAGGCCAGAAACACTCTGGATCTCCCACTCCAACCCCAAATCTCAGTCCATGGAAATAAGAGTTGGAGGGAAGCTCTGCAGATGGCAGAGACCCTAGGTCACTGTGTATTACTGGGGAGCAGTATGGAAGGAGAACAGGGGTGGGTGTTGAGATTTGGCCCTGAACTGTGGGGCCAAAGCCAGGGCTGTTCTGACCCTTCCCAGCTCCTGCTTCCATCTCATCCCAAGGATGTCCATGCCTTGTTCCTCTCAAGGGGCTGAGCATAGCACACGCTTTCTCCAAAGGAGAAATGAGGTGCGGGGTGGGGAGAACAGGGGACCTCTGGACCTTGGGGGTGTTCAGCCTCACCCCTGCTGGTCTTGTCCTGGGGACTGGCCCAGCAGCATCAGCACAACTCCAAGGAAGCCCCACCGGCCCACTGGTCAGGACCACTCTTGGCCACCCCCCTCCCCAGCCCCTCAGCCAGAGAAAGGTCCCCACTTGTCTTCTCAATGGAGGCCACCCCAGAGGCTACAGCAGCGCTGTCACTGAGCCCGCAGATGTTTTCAGAGAACACTCGGAAGGAGTAGGTGTTACCAATGATGAGGTCAGAGATGGTGCAGCTGGTGCGGGTGCAGCGCTCCAGCACTGTGAACCATTTCTGGAAGGAAAAAGGAGGAAAAAAGAGAGCAGTGAGAAAGACAGAGAAAGAGAGGCTGTGACAAGGATGGTGAAGGTGTGGGGCATGTCAGGGAGTGCAGTTATCCCTCTCCCATCAGGGCATCACCAGCAGCAGGAGTGCCCAGGCTCACCCCACTCTTCTTGTCTGACTTCTGCACCCTGTAGCCCTTGATCTCAGAGTTTCCATTGTCCACAGGCGGGGTCCACTCCAGGGCCACGTTAAAGCCCCACACATCCACCAGCTTCAGGTTCTGGGGAGGGCCAGGTGGCTCTGCAAACACAAACGCCCTCATGGTTATATCCCAGTTTGCTCCCCCCATATTCTTTACCTTGACCATCTCTTGACCTTGCTTTTAATCTCTTCTCACCTTGGTGCAGCACACAAGGGATGAGAAGTTGCAAGGGGTAAGGCTGGCAGAAAGTCTGCACCCACAACCAGAGAAGTTCACATGCATGATCCTGTTGAGGATCTCCCTGGAACAGGGACTCCAGAGTCCCTTGCCTTGTTGCTGTCCCATCACACCCCACTCAGAACAAGACCTACCCAACCAAGGAGGAGAATTGATCCTGCAGGGTCCCATCCTCAGCTTACCAACTACCTGGATGTCCAGGGTAGCCTTGTCCTCGGCTCCGTTGATATGCACGGTGAGCTCATACTTGCCCGAGTCGCTGCGCTGGGCCTGGCGGATGTAGAAGATTGTGTCCCGAGCCGTGTTGCGGATGTTGATGCGGTTGGTGTCCAGGGGCTGTCCTCCCTTGGTCCAGCTCACCTCAGGCTGTGGCTTTCCCTGGAGCAACAGGCAGGTCAGGAGCCACTTGGGCACATGGTCCCAGCAGAGCCACTCTTATGTGTCCTGGCAGCAGCAGCCCAGGTGCCACCTCTCCCATCCAGTAGTCCCCAGGAAAGAAGCCACAGCTGATTCCTGTCAGACTCACTAGTGGGAAGCCATCAGGCTCCAGGGATGAGGCTGGAACATGCTGGCTCCCCAGGGTCCTCATGGAGCAAGCCTGGCTTTACTTGCCAAGGCAGAGCTGTGCTCTCACAGCCCAGGTGCTAAGCTCAGGCTCCAGCTTGGCACCAGGGCTTGAACTCAGCATATGGGGAAAATTCATGTCTGGAGCATGGCCAACACAGAGTCTAAACAGTCTGTGAGACATAGCATGGACAAGTCCCTCAGCTCAGAGGCCTCTCACTCCCTCAACGTGTTCCAGAGCCAGCTGCCACGGTGGAGATGCTCTGATGATGTCCCAGACAGGATGAGAGAGAGAACTGATGAGACAGCCTCCAGCCTCTAGCAAAGTCAGCATTGCTCTGCCATCACACAGCCCTGGGGCTGCCCTCCTCCAAAGGCAGCTGGTCCCCTCCAGGGACCCCAGTGCTGTGCTGTGGGGTCCCAAGGGATGTGGCCAGATCCTGGCCAGGAGCAAGAGCTGAACTGGACAGCAGCAACAGCCAGCCCATGTCCTGATGTGTTTGTGGTTGTCCCACAGCAGCATCATCAACAAAGATACAGCAGGGCAAAAATGGGATCTGGGCAGGAAGAGGAGAGAGATTCCCACCCCATCACCCACCCTTGGCTCATAAGACACAGGGACCAGGCCAAGTCAGAGCACCCATAAGCTAACCTGCAGGAGCTAACCTGGAGTGAAATGCCCAGTGGATTAAAGCCCAAATCACCCACCTACCTGAAAGGGGATCATGATGTTCACAGCATCCCCCACACGCCTGATGTAAGTCTCCCGCAGGTGCCGAGGCATGCGGATCTTCGGGAGCTCTGGGGGCCAGGAGTTCACATTGTGAGACAAGGAACTTCCATTCCTCAGCTGGCTGACCCTCCCCATACATACCCCTGCTTGGCCACCAAGAAAATCGACCTCAACACTACCACCTTCTCCCTCTCATCTCCTGGACAGTGTTGCTCCCCTGCAGATCTGTGCTAGCCTATCCCATTGCCTGTACCCAGTGATACCCATCCCTGAGATCCCAAGTCACCAACCCAAGGGAAGCATTCTGATGGGTCATTCACCCCTCTTCATTACAGCCAGGCTATGGAGACAACCTGGCCTTAACCAGAAGAGCCACAACACAACCTATGTGGTAACAAGGCAGGGGACAGCATCGCCCGGTTGGGAAATGTTTCTCCCCCTGACTTTCCAGAGGCACACAGCCCAACTTCCAGCAAGGACAAGGCTCAATCTCCACCTTCCCTGTTGCATTCCATGCCACTGTGACACCAAGGAGGTGCCTGGTCATACCAGAGATGTGGAAGCCTAAGGCTCATGACAAAGGCAAATATCCCGAAGGAAACATAACGAAGACAAACGAAAACCCCACTGGAGAACATTCATGGATTGTGTCTCCTTCCCAGGGAGGAAGAGAAGCTGTACAACTCTGTCAGCTCAGTGATACCCAGGGATCCCTCTGGAGCCCCTCGTAAAGGGGCTGAGAGTCTCTGTCTGGGTTAAATGTGCATGAGCTTAACCCTGGGGAGGTGCCCTGGCCAGAATAAACCATGCCCGAGCCAAACAGCTGTGAGGGCTGGGGTGCGCAGGGACAGGCTTGGCAGTCCCAGATGGCCCTTCCTGACAGCTGAGACGCTCCCTGCTCTGCTTGTGCTGTGATTTCTGCAGGGATCCATCCCCAGTTCTTCCCCTTGGGCTCATCAGTCTCAGCAGGACAGGGAAACCTGACCTCGAAGGAGGAATGTTAATTCATGGGTGTTTTCCCCAGCTCCCCGTGCCTCGCTCAGAGAGACAGGGCTCATCAAGGTCAGTGGCCCAAGTGACAAAGAGCCATGGTGGGAAGGCCTTTTTCCTTCCCTCATTCCCTGCAAAATGTGACTCACTTACTGATCCTTCATCTGGTTTCTCCTTGTCTCTCTCCACCTCCCAAGCCCACTCATCCCACCTGTTGTTAAGCTCCATGCTGTCCGATTGCTGCTATTTAAAATCCCCTTGGGTGCTATAAATGAACTGGTGTGATGTACAAACTGGATGCCTAGACAAAATGTGAAGGCCAGGAGGTAACAGATGGGGAGGGGAGGGGAAAGAAAAAAGACAAAAGAAAAAGAGAAAAAGAAAAAGAAAAAGAAAAAGAAAAAGAAAAAGAAAAAGAAAAAGAAAAAGAAAAAGAAAAAGAAAAAGAAAAAGAAAAAGAAAAAGAGAAAAAGAAAAAAATAAAAATAAAAATAAAAATAAAAAGAAAAAGAAAAAGAAAAAGAAAAAGAAAAAGAAAAAGAAAAAGAAAAAGAAAAAGAAAAAGAAAAAGAAAAAGAAAAAGAAAAAGAAAAAGAAAAAATAAATCAAGTTGTGTGTGGGTCTTACCGTTGTTTGGGTTTTACACCTGTACATGTGCCTGGGACAAAGCAGGGACAGGGTGTGGAAAGCACGAGCTGTGCATTTGGCATCTTACGCCAGTCCTTCACAACCCAGTTTTCCCAGTTCCATGAGATTTGGTGGTATGGTTTCGAGGTCAGAGGTGAACAGGCACAGCCACCACCCCTAAGCCATATTCACAGCCCCCAAGCACACTGAGGAGATGGGTCCTGCAGAACCCTTTCCACAGACTGATAGTCTTCTCCAAGCCTTTTCCTATGGAAAACTGGTGGTTCCTTAAATAACTTTTGTTAGTATTACTATTTTTAAGCAGCTCTAAAAATCTGATGTTTTAAGTAACAAGAAAACTTGAGCATTAATAATTCCTTCTAGAGGGAAAATGAGTCTGTACTTGCTGTTTCTGAGTGTAAACTGACCCTACCCTTCTGCATCAGCCTCTGCAAATTGGCAGCACCGCAAGAGGAATGTGAGTCTTGCTAAGCATGGGAGCAGCTCATTCATTAGCGAGTTCAGCATGATTAAAGTTCCCATGCTCCAGACAACCAGCTCTTGACTTCCCTGAGCAAAATAAACAAAGCTGTCCAATGTTGCCGTGGCATGTTTGGGATGTGACACGGCCAAGGGGAGGAGACATGCTCAGGGGGAGGTGGATTCTGAGCTCTTGCCGTGAAATGGGAAAATGTGGCTCTGCCTTTCGAGTCCTTCACCCCCAAAGTTTCAACATCAGCAAGATTGGTGAGGTCAGGAAGCTTCTCCCAAGGGAATTGCACACAGTTACTGAGAATAACATCTGTCAAAGGCCTCTGTGAGAAGCTGCTCATGCTGCAGGGATGGACAGATTTCACACAGGAATTCTGCCCTCAGGAACTGTACTCACGGAGGATCTCCCTGATGAGCACTGGCTGCTCCAGGGTGGCCGGGATGCTGGCTCCGCTGGCACTGACAGCTATCACCCGCACATGGATCTTGTCCCCAGAGCTGAGATTTGGGACTGTGTAGCGGGTGGAAAGAAAAGGCTCCTGGTTCACAGCTTTCCAGTCTGAACCTGCAACAGATCCAGCACAGCACTCTGGATGTGCCATGGACAGACAGACACACCCTGAGCAGCAGGATCAAGGCCCAGAAGGTGAGACCCAGCGGCAAAGAATCCCTTCCTTGGAAATGTGGAATGATATGGGTCATCAGCAGAAAAAGGGACTTTGGAAGGAAGGTTGGCCACCCCTGCCAAGGAGTGTGGGGTATGAAGTGCTGGCAGGGGCTCAGCACTGGAGCACGAGGACATTTGCAAGCAAGAAAAGGCATCGGGCCAGCGAACACATCCCTGCTGACCAGGTGCATTTCTGAAAGGAAAGATCCTTGGAGCTCCCTGCCAGCCACTCTGCTCCTCTCACTGCCCAGGGCAACACTGGGGCTCACCGTGGTCTTCACAAACCCCTCCACACTGGGCAAGGTCTGCTCAGGACCTGCCCCTGGCTATATGGACATTTTCAAGTGTTCTTCCAACTTGTAAGGCACTCAAGATCAACCCAAAGTCTCAAGCTCAACCCAGCGCTCAGCTGTCCCCCAGCCCCAGCTAACATAGCCTTGCCATGTGCCAAACCTCTCAAGATGTTTCTCATTTAGAAAATAAACTGCCCCAGTCCCCCAAGGACTGGGTGTCCCAGGCGGGCATTGAGAGTGACCCAGATACTCCAGGGCGGGCCAACCCCCCATGTGCACCTTCAGAACAAGAAGGTTTTCTTATTGATGGCATTGGAGCAGCCAAATCCCACCAGATCATCTTTCCCTTCACCACTGGCATTACTGGAATCAGCCCTCACTCAAATCTCACCGTATTTCAGCCAAACAGTCTTGTACGAGCCCAAATACAGCAGCCCCATGGCCCCTGGGTGATGACAGAGGGACTGGAGTTCTCCTGACCTCCAGCAGACCCAAAGCAAGGCAGGACAGCATCCAGACTGGGCTGTTTGGGTGGCTGTCACACAGATCCCTCCAGGAATGGCTGCATCTTTCCTTGTCCCATGCAGGGGTCACCTCACACATCCCACCCAGTTGTGGTAACCTCTCCACCCCCAGCCCAATGATGGAAGCCCTCCACAGCCAAGAATATGTCCATCATATATGCCACAAGCTAAACAGCTGAGGATCGAGTTCCCTGAGGTCCATGGGCCACCTGGGTCTCCTAAACCACTCCAGCCCAACCTCCCCTTGCAGCCACACAGACCCTTCACTCTCACCCCAAAGCGCAGTAGGGTTTCAAGAGAGTGCCCAAAACACAAATCTTATCCTCCCACCCCATTCTACTGCCCAGCAACACAACTGGAGAACCATGGACAAGTGCTGGACAGTTGCTGGACAATTGCTGGACAATTGCTGCCACCTCCCAGTCCATCTCCATCCACCATGGCCACACTTCTTCCAGACATAATCAAGTCTGCTGACACATGCCCAGGACCCTTCCGTTCCTCTCATTTTATCCCTGTTCCTTCCATGCTTCACTTTGGGCAAATATTTTCCCCCCTGTTTTCTTGCCTTACTATCCCAGTCCCAGGTCTCTGCAGATCTGGAGTTCATCAGAGACCATCCCCAAAGGGTGTGTTGGTCTCTGCTGCATGCTAGAGCTGGACATAGCAATGACTCTAAACCTGCTCCAAGCCCCTGCTGAAGACATCACTACTGTCTGAAGACAATGGTATGCCCTGTTCCTTCATGGAAAAGAAATAACCATTAAAAATACATCTTTTTGGGGAAAGAAAGGGAATTGTTGCTGGGGGAAATGCTCTGCTGGGTTCCACCCAGCTCCATCCCATCCCACAGCCATGCACAATCTCTCCATACCAATCTCTCCATGCACAATCTCTCCATAGGCAGGACAGACCAAACCTACTTCCATCTTTGCAGATCTCCACCACATATCCATCCAGGCCTGCCTGGCCCATCTGCTCCGGGGCTTTCCAGGTCAGTGTGATTGAGTTTTCACTCACTTCTTCCACAGCCAAGGACAAGGGGCAGCTGGGTGGCTCTGTAACAAACCCACAGTGGTGACAGCAGGGCTCAAGTGCTCTTGGAGATCATTCTGAAAGCACACTGGTGGATCATTCAACCTCCAGGTCTGTCTTCAGTCCACCTAATCCCCAGCCCTATCCCACTGCAAAAATATCCTTGATGACTTCATTCCCCGTCCCTTCTCCCTGGCACATGCCCCCTCCAAGCCTTGCTAAGTCCCCTCCCCACTCCACTGTTCCCCACTCACTTTCCTTTGGTTTCTCCGGTTTAGATTCAGGGGCTGGGGGTTCAGCTGGGACAGCTGGGGAACCTTCTGCAGGCACTGGAGTCACTCCTTCTCCAGCTTCCGTGGGGATGGGAGCAGATTCGTCTGTGGGGGCTGGGGGCTGCTCCAGAGAATTCTGAGGGGCTGGGGGTTCTTCAGTAACTGGGGCTGGGGCTGCTTCTTCCTTTGGGGCTGCTTCTTCCTTTGGGGCTGCTTCTTCCTTCGGGGCTGCTTCTTCCTTTGGGGCTGCTTCTTCCTTCGGGGCTGCTTCTTTCTTCGGGGCTGCTTCTTCCTTTGGGGGTGACACTGCCTTTTTCTTGGCTGCTGCTGGAGTCGTTTTTTTGGCTGGAGGTGCAGTTTTGCCAGTCATCGCTGCAAAGACTAGGGGCTGGACAAAGGGATGTTCTGGGGTCTCTGCTCTGGGGTCTCTGCTCTGTTTTGGGGTTCTTGCTCCAGACAAAAGATCTGTCCTCTGGATCTGTGGTCTGGACTCCGAGGCTGGGATCCTGGCTCAGGACCAGGTCTCTCCACTCTGGACCGATGGTCTCTGCTCCAGGACGGCTGTGTGCTGGGAGGGGTGAACCAGGCCACTGAGCCAAAGCAGGGCCGGGTGACTTTTATAGGCTTTCGCTGGCACTTGTCACCTCCCTGCAAACCAATCTGCCTGCACAGGCGGGACTGCCAGGAATAGCCACCCGGGACCTGCACATTCAGCAGCCCCAGCTGCCCCCTCCTATGGGATGGCAGCATACGGGCCCAGCCCCCCCAGCAGCCCTCCTGGGCTCACTCAGGACCGGGTAGGCCAGGGCCAATGTCACCTTTCTTTGGGGACTTGGCTCCTGTGTCCAACACAAGCACTCCTCTGGCTAAGGGCTTCCCCACCCCCATTGCCACCTCCTCAGCCTCCCAGTCCCCACAGACTGTCTCTGGATCCCCTTATGCCCCTTGCCTTCCTTAGCCCCTGCATTAACACCCCCCTCCTCACCCCAGCTCTCCCAGTTAATCCTGCATTGACCCACCGCAACGCACCTGCTCCCCGCCATGTCCTCCCACAGTCCCTGTAACCCCTCTGGTCCCTCTGCCCTTCCTCAGCCTCATCCTCAATCCCACTGGGGTAGAAGAGGTTGGAAGACAACCTTTGGGTTCATCTGGACCAGCTCAGCTGCCTATACCCCTAACCCACATTTCTGGGGAAGATAAATCACTCACCAGCCCCACGCCATGTTCTCCAGCCTCTGGATGGTTGATGCTCAATCAACCATCCTCATCCATGAAGACCCCAGAATTCATGACCAGCCACCCTACTGTTATCCCCAAACTCAGATTCACCCCAAATCCCCCCAGTTACCCAGGAAAACCCTATGGGTCATATGGGGCTCCAAGGCATTTCTGCTGCCTGCATGGATGGGAACTGGCAGTTCCTTTCCTGCCCTGAGTACCTTGGAGTGGCTCAAAATTGCCAAGCCAGTCATGAACCAGAAAATTCCCTGCAGCTACTCTAGTCAGAGAGAGGAAAAATCCTGCTGCCCAGCATGGCAAGGAAGGGCTGGAGAGGATCATCCATCCATCCTGCTCCAGCTGGTTTTGGCTCCCAGGGGCCAACTGGAGAAGCTCGGGTTTCTCCATCCCTTGGCCCACCAGGATTTCACCCTGCCTTGGATGACCTTGACTCCTCCACTTGACCCCTCCACATGGGCCTTGCCCTGATGACTCTTTCCATCAGCTCAAAGGTGGCCAGTTCCAGATCCCCACAAACATCTACTCAGGCATCTTCCTTATGTCTTTCTCAATCATGATGTGTAATCTGAACAAAAAAAACCACTTCATTGCAAAAAAAAGGGCTTGTTTTGATTACATGTTAGGAGAAAACAGACAGAAAAATAAGTCAACACCAAAACTCCAGTTCACAGAGAAATCAGCACTCAGATTTCTCTCTGATTTCAGTTTGGGGGAGTGCAGCTGAAAATTAAATACTTTACCCAGGAAAAATAAAGAACATCAATGCAATAATTGCAGTTGTAGTTCTCAACCTGAAAGAAACTTGGGTCTGTCAACCTGCTTCATGATGTTTGGATGCTTTTGCTCTGTTGACTCAGGGGGTGACTAAGAGGTGATGAGCAATTGAATCAATGTGGTTTATCACCCACTGTTATCTGGGCCACATTACTAGAGCTTATTGGCATCTTGTTTATTCACACATTGGGCAAGCACTGGGTGTTGAGCAAACTGCAGCAGGGAAACACTGAGGAGCTGCTGCTGTCAATGGCAAAGGCACCAGGGAAGTTGTCCCAGTTCCGAGTCAAAGGGCTTCCCACAGGCTCCAGAGGCAGGAGTCGACATTTCCTTACCCACCACTATGGCTTCACTTGTAGATTCACAATGGAGACAGGAGGTAATTTCACCACCCAGGACAGGAATGGGCTGTCCCAGCCCCCAGTTTTGAGTGAGGGAGCTCAGATTAGTCTGGTGATGGCAATGGAAATCACACAGAAGGGGCTGTTCCTGCAGGCAGCTGGGAGGGTTTAATGTTAAACATTTAATGATAATTTAAACATCAACACATTTTTGCCTGAAATTATAAGTGTTTCAGAATTTACCTGAAATGCAGGTTATTCCTGTTTTCCAGTGAGAAAAAGTCTCTTCTTACAAAAAGCTGATACTTTTATAAGTTGCTTTTGACCCACATTTTCAGCCCACCTAATCACTGATACATTTCCTTACTTATTTTGCAAGCAAGTGTAGGTCTAAATAAGGGGAGCATCATTCATGCCCAAAAAGATCAGATCCTCCTCATGCCACTGTTATTCCAACGCCTCCTGATGATGCTGCACAGTGGTCAATCATTTTCCAGCTGTGTTTGTTTGACAGGATCCCATTGCAAAAAGGTGAATTTGTTTCCCCAAACCATCAGATCGGCCCATTCACCCAGACTCCCAGTTCAGGAAACCAGAGGCCTTGCCTGGGGGAATGGGGGAAGCCTCAGGAACCTTCCCCACCACAACAGCTGATGTGTCAGTGCGGGGAGATGGAAGATGCCTCTGACAGCTGGGGCAAATCCTGGAGGCATCCAGAGATTAGGACCAACCCCTAAACAGGGTTCCAGTATTAGACAGGAGGTGGTGAGACCTTCCCAGTTGCACATCGTAAAGCAAAGGAGAGATTCCAAAGGCCTGAATAAACAAGGAGCTATGTCACAGTGTGGGAAGGGCTCCCTGAAGCTGCCACATCCTCTGTGCCCATCCTCTCTTGTCTCTGTCTCCATGAACATCTCTGGAGATCCTGGTGGGCTCTTTGCACCCCAGCAGGATTGTGAAAGCAGGAGGTGGATGCCACATCTGGGCTACTGCAGAATCTGGGCATGGAATCATCTGGTCCTTGGCACAGCCATGGGTTTGACCAGGGCAGAGGACAGAGAGCCAGGGCATCAGCGTGGGTGTCAACAGGGACTCACAGGACTCACAGGGTCCCCACTGCCAGCCCCAGTGAGATAAATTCAAAATCACCCAACGGGACAGAGAAGTAGCCATCCCCACCTCCCTTTGGCCACAACCAGCCCTTCACACATCTTGTGGACTGTGAGTCCATGAGAGGCATCACAGAAGGCCAGAAAAATGCCCAGATTCCTTGAATTTCAGCAGAAAGGAGGTGCCCAAACCCCTTCAGGGAAGCTGTTGCTAGTGCTTACTGGAGCTGATTCCTGTGCCGTCCTTTCAACTGCTATTCCTGCCCTTTCCTGTCCCCTTCCCAGGGTTAACTCAGATCTCCAGAAAACCGGGGAGCTCATCTGGAAAGCACACAGTGGTCAACCACAAACGCCAGCAGGGAATTTAGGCAAACAAGCTCAATCTCCTACCTACCACATCCCATATCCCATATCCCATATCCCATATCCCACATCCCCGCTCCTGGCTCCCAGCAGCATTTCCAGCCTTGCTGTCACTGTGATATTCGCAGAGCACTGAGTCAAGCAGCCAGGGCAGGCAGCAGGTGGGCTGGGACCAGGCAAGATTTCCATTTGTCTGTCAGACACAAGCAGACGCTTACTTCACCCCAAAGCAATGACTGCAAGCAGGGGTTCCAGGCCTGAACTGGGACACAGCCCCAATTCCCCCTCCCAAAGCCCCCCAGGAAAGGACCTGTCCAGGTGTCACCCTGGGACAGGAATTTTAAGCAAGTATTGCTTTAAAATATCCTTGTCTGATCCAGAAAACAAAAACAGGTAATAAAGAGACATCAACAGGAGCATCTCTGAGATGCTGAGGAGCATCTCCTGCCTGATGGACATCCCTGGGTGTGCGTTGGTACAGGGTCCTAACAGCCACGGGCTCCAGAGTTGTCCCAGTCACTGGGTGCAGCCCAGCTCACCCCACCAGCACTCAGTAGCATCAGTTTGATTCACTGACTTTCCAGTAACCCCTTCATCAGGGAAAGAGTTGTTCAGCCCTGACACAAGTTGCCCAGGGCAGTGGTAGAGTTGCCAGCCCTGGAAGGATGTAAAAGCTATGTGGATGTGGTAGCTGAGACATGGGTTAGTGGTGGCCTTGGGCAGTGGCCTTGGGTTAAGGGTTGGACTTGATGATCTTAAGGGTCTTTTCCAACCTAATTGTCTAATTCCATGATCTGTCAGGGTATACCCACTCCCAGGTCCCCCAACAACAGCTCACAGAGTGGCAGGGTGGGTGTCCAGACCTGCACTCTCTCTCCCTTCTGGGATCAGGAGCTGTCAGATGCAGGCAGGGGATGCAAACACCAGAACCAACTTTTGGGTGGTTATTTTGGGGCTGTAATGGAAGATGGATGGGGTAGAAAAATAGAAAAACCCATGCAGAAGTGTCCTGATTTGGCCCCGTGACTTGCTGGGAGCTGAGCCAGGGAGCTCCGTGTTCCCTCTGGCCTGTGACAGCACTGCAGTGGAAAAACCATCACAGACAGACATCAGATGCTGCCCACAGCCAAAATGGTCTCTCCAGGGCCACCACAATTACAGACACAGTAGAAGGGGATAGCACAGCCCGAGCCAGAGCTGCAGGGCAGGAACTGCAGGGCAGTGACCTGCAGCAGCTGCACCCAGGGCCAGCTGAGCAGGAGCGTGCCGGGCCAGCAGGAACCCTCACGCACCTTGGCACCACAGCTGTCACCTGCAGTGTGCCCAGGAGCAATGCCAATCCTGGGGCACTGCTCTGCCTGAGGTGGGGTTTTTTCCAGCCCTGCCCTACTTCTGGGCTGGCCAGCAGGAGCTCACCTAGGACAGAGAGCCTGCAGGGACAGGGCTGTGTCAGCCCCCATCTCCCCAGTCTGCCCAGGGTCACCTCTACCAACGCTTGGGGACAGCAGCTGGAGATGCCAATAAGGCTCTGTCACCACCTGCCCTGTCTGGCCCTGTTCTGTAGCAGGGAGAAGCTGCAATTAGCAACTCAGGTTTTCCTTCTTCATTAAAATCAGGAGCTCAGGAAGGCCTTTCAGGAAGTCTTTCAAAGCCCCTTTGCTGGTTTATTCTGAACATTTGAATACAGGGGCAAGAACTACACCAGCTGCTTTTCTCTGCTGACCAAGGAGCTGGGAGGCTTTGCAGGAGAAGGGGGAGGGAACAGCTCAGCCCCAGGCTCCACCACACCAAGGGCAAATTTCAGTATGGATTAGGTCCAGCAGGGAACTCAGTGTTTGCTCTGCACAAGGACAAGCACCGCTTCTCAGAGCCTGCTTTGCTCATTTCCTCACCTGCAGTCCCAGGCAGAACCAGGCACTGCCAGCCCTCAGGAGCGTGTCCAGCCCTGCCCTAAAGACTTTGAGGGACTGAAAACCCCTGCCAGGGTGCACCATGACATTGACCAGTAACATCTCAGGGTTAGACACTTCTGGTCTCATTTGACCTTCATCATTTGATCAAGTACCTTCATCAGGTACTTGTACCTCCACCAAGGACTTAAGGCCGCCTTGAGTGTCTTCAAGGCCATTGCTCCTACTTAGTCCCTCCTGTTGGCCAATTCCCCTCTCAGCTCTTCCCATATTTTCTCGCATCCAACATCTCCTTTCTTTTCTCCATGCCTTCACTGTCACCCTCACCTTCCCTGTGCTCTCCCCATCCCCTCTTCCCCCACTGCTCACTTCAACCTGTTCCCGGTCCCTACAGGACTCTGCCAAGCTCCATCCTGGAGCATCCGTGTTCAGCTGAGAGCAAGTATGACCAGTAGGATGTCCTGCAGCCAGATCTGCCCCAGCCCTGGGGACACTGGTGCTACTGGGACCAGCCATGTTTCAGATGGGGCAGTGATATCACAAGGAAGTCCTTGAGGCCAGTGTGGTGGTGGCCATAAGGGCTGCCTGCACCTTGCCTTGTCTAGAGTGTTTGGGAAGAGCTGTCCCTTCCCAGGATTCTTGGAAGGAAAAAGGATCTGCTCCTTTGCTGGGACAGCATGTCCTGGGCCCACCCCACAACCCTCTCTAACCCAAACACTTTTGCTTGAGAACTTCCCTACTGTGTGCCCCTCCCTGGAGAGTTTGCTGGGTCGGAGGGGCTATGAGGGGGTTTACAGCATCCCCAAATCCCAGTGACTTCTACCAGGTCCCAGTCATTTACCAAAATATGAGTACTGGTCTAATACAAGTACTCAACTGTGACAGACAAAAGACTCTAACAACTTAAAGTTACAAAGTATATGCTTATTCGGCACTGGGCAGTAGCCCCGTAATATGCACTGCAAAATCACAGGTGGTCTCAGAGTCTATTTATTGACAAAAGGTTCAAACAAATACATATTCATAATACCAGCCCCTCCCATCCCCTGCTTCCTATGGTAATTAGCTTCAATAGCTATTAAGCATGCGTGGTTGGCTTCTTGAATTAAGTCTGGGGTCGTTTTTGTGGGGAGGGGTCTTAAAAGGAGGAAGTAAGGCAAGTCTTCCTCACCCTGAACTCTCGACCTTATCTATTAATGACAATACAAATGGCTTTTGGGGCAACTCCAATTTTGCAAAGACTGAGCTTCTGGTTGCAATTGTTTGTGTTCTTTGGACCTACCTACCAGTTTCATCCTTTCCCATTGCGAGCACAGCTAAGCAAACATAAATTGACAGGCAATCAGTTATTTAAGTTTCAGGTAACTATCTCAAGTCCAGTTTCCTCTAACTTTTAACTAAAATTCTAATTTCTTTAAGATTAGTGTTTCACCAGTAAACTGGTAACACACACCAGTTTGGGTTGTCCAACAAGGCCCAGCTGCATCCTTTCCCTGCTGCCACCAGGGAGCATCATGAGGACACTCAATCCAGCTGTCCTCATGCTGGGTCCTGCCAAAATTCTCCAGACAGTGAAATCCTCCCAGACAAGCTTTGGAAACGCCTGGTCCTTGGAGTCCCTGGTGTCCCCAGAGGCAGCTGTGGCCCAGCCTTGTTCTAGATGCAGGAGCTTAGTGCCACAGTCAGTTCAGCACAGCATGACAGCCCCATGCCATCCCTGGGGGAAGCATTTCCCCAAAGCACCTCCAGAGCAGCTGGGCCAAGACACGGTGCTCAGAGAACAAAAGGGGGTTGATCTGTTGATCCAATAATCTGCAAAGAAACAGCCATGGAAGATGCTCCAATCTCATCCTCCATGTTCATGAGCAAGTCAATGCCAAAGGGACACTTGGATATTTGCAGGGAAGGGTCAAAACCTCCAGCTGGACATGACCAAGGACAGTGAGAGCCAGGGATGAGGCTGGAGGTAGCTTTGGCTCTTACCCATCTGCTGGGGATCAGGAGGTGGCAAAGATCCCAAGGGATCCAGAAACAAGAGAAAGAGATGGGGATTCTTCTGCCTCCCAAGTGCTGACTCTTAAGAAGGATGAGAAATTCTCAGTCACACAAAATCTGAGAGCAGCCCTGGGATAAGGGCTTGGGGTGTTGGTGCTGAGTGCGCCCCAGCCAAGTGCGCTGTGTCTCAGAAACCCCCTGAGCCAACTGGGCTGATCTCCCCCAGCATGGGCAGCAGGGGAAGGGGAATTCTGCCCCTCTGCCCCATTCAGGTGAGACACCCCACCCCCCCACCCCCCACCACCTCGCCGTATGCAGAGCTGCCTCCAGCCCTGGGTTTCCAGCACAGGAAGAATGTGAAGCTGCTGAAGCAAGTCCAGAGGAGCCCATGGAAATGCTCTGAGGCTGGAGCCCCTCTGCTCTGGAGCCAGGCTGGGAGAGCTGGGTGTGTTCACCTGGAGAAGAGAAGGCTCTGGGAAGAACCCTAGAGTCGCTTGCAGAGCCTAAAGGGGCTCCAAGAGAGATGGAGAGGGACTTGGGACAAAGGTCTGACAGGACAACGGGGAATGGCTTCCCACTGCCAGAGGGCAGCGTTAGGTGGAATAGTGGGAAGGGATTCTTGGCTGTGAGGGTGGGGAGGCCCTGGCACAGATTGCCCAGAGAAGCTGTGACTGTCGCATCCCTAGCAGTGTCCAAGGCCAGGTTGGACAGGGTTTGGAGCGAAGTGGGCTAGGTCCTTTCCCACCCAAACCAGCCTGGGATTCCATGGCACAGCGAGCTGAATGGAGGGACCCACCCCTTGCTCCATGACACAGCCAACACGCCAAGGGAGCACATCCTTTCTGCAGGCTGGAAATGTCCCAGGATCACACTGGGCAGTGGTGGCTGGAGGCATCATTGCTGCCCAGCACCTGTAAAGCCCTTGGGATCTCTTGGGGTGCTCAAACATTACAGGAATGCCAAGCAACGTGCAGGGCTGTTGCCCGCCGTGGCTGGTGCTGAAAGTGAGAAGCTGATTTATTTTCACAACCTGCAAAGCCCTGGGGAGGTGCACATGGCCAAGCTGGGCACCAGGGATGGCTATTTTCTGTCCCTGGCACAGTGACTTCAAAGTAAAGCGTTGGGATTCTCCAAAAGTTCACATCTTCCTGCAAGCCAGGGTGTGATGCAGTCCCATCCCACCACCTACACAAGGAAAAACTGGTCCCTATTTTAATGCTGCTTGTGCCTATGGTTAGCTCTTCTTGTGTGGTGCAGGAGAAGTTGTGCTATCCTTTTGCACCCCAGCACAGCAACCAGGAGGGACGGAGGGGGACAAGGAGGGAGCTGCCAGGACCAGTTATCTGATCCCAGCAGCTCCAGTGTAAACTTAGCATGGCCTTTTGGAAAGTACTTGTTGTGGCAAAACAAGCAGTAAATCACTGCTCTGAGTGCCAACAATATTTTGAGATTAGCAAATCTTAAAGCTTGCTTTGGGGTCGTGGACTGGAGCCCTGCCAGTGTAACTGGGGGAGTCTCCCTCACCTGACACCCTCCAGCTCCCAGGAACTGCACCAAACTGCAAATCCTTACTTTTTGAAGAAGATGGGATAAGGTCCAGGGTCAGCAGTGGTTGTGGGGTCCTGCAACCCACTCCTGTGGATTCTCACCCTGTATTCCCAAGGAGCAGGACTGACCCTCTGATTTCTTTGTCTTTTCCTTTCCAAACTACCTTGGAAAATCCCCAATTTCCTCCCTTATTTTATCAAATAAACTCAGTTCCCACCAGTTGCCCCAACCCTTTCCAGCATCATCCTGTGCTCCCCAGGACAAGTCACTGTGACTCTCCAGCACCATCACCGAACCTCTTCCTCCCCAGTGTCCCCAGTGTCCCCAGGGTCTCCAGCACCCCAGCACTGGGCTTTCCACAGTGCTTCACGTTAAGAATGCCCAGGATTTAAAAGTCACCCAGGAGGTGGGACCCTGCTGCTTCCAGACATGCCACAAGTTTTCCAAGTTCAGCTGAGGGTCCATTCAGCCTGTGAGACAAAGAGAAGGGAGAAGCCCTTGGAACTGAGCAGGAAAAGGGGCACCAAGTACCTGGGAGCCCCAGCCAGGTGCATTCTAATCACCATAGGCTCTGCATTCTGCAAGAGATCAATCCCTGAAAGACCTTCCCAAGGACAAAAAATCCTGGAGATGGTATTTTAACCCAGGATAAATCACTGGGTCATCACAAGAAGTCCTAGGGAAAATCCCACACTACACCTGAGAGTTATGTGGCTTGACCCCTTCCTGGGCCATTTTGTCATTTGGATGCAGCCGTCTCTGTTGAGAATGCCACGGAGGAGACCACTTCAGTCCAGAGCAGTATTCCACCAAAGTTCTGGAATGTGGGACTGAAACCCCAACTGCTGCTGTTTTTCCATCTGTGCTGTTTGAGTGAACACTCTGATTTATTTCAGGCTTGGAGCTTCTGCCACTGAGATCTCAAAAAGATTTGTGTTGGCCACAGAAGGTCATGCCTGTTTGTATCAGGGAGAACAGAAAAAATTGCTTGTCAGAAGGACATTGTCAGTGTAGCTGAGCTCCTGTTCCCTCTGGAAATATTACAAAATAAAAAACTACCAAGGTCAAGTGCAAAAGCAACACAGGCTGATATTAAAAATAATGTTCCTGCTTAATGTCATTGTGGGATAGTTCCTATCTGAGATGCTGTATGGAACTGTCGTCAGAGTGCAGGGAAAATAATTCAGCAAAAGCAGCAAGGAGCTGTGTCAGGGAAGGGTTAGGTTTGAAACCAGGGGAAAGGATTTTTCCCCAGAGGGTGCTGAGCACTGTCTAGGCTCCCCAGGAAATGAGCATGGCCCCAAGGCTGCCAGAGCTCCAGGAGAGTTTGGACAACACCCTCAGGCACAGGGTGGGATTGTTAGGGTGTCTGTGCAGGGCAGAGGTTGGACTGGATGATCCCTGAGAGTGCCTCCCAACTCAAGCGTTCTTGTGATTCTGTGATCTGTGGTTGCCCAGGTGGCAACAGCAATGCCAGCCCAGCTGGGAACCTGTAAGCTGAGATGTCCCCTGGCCAGAAAACAGCCTCAGGGCACTTGCCCTGCACTGTATTTGCAAAGCGGCTGCAGCCTTGCATGAACCTTCCCTGCCCACCCAGCACTGCACAGGCCGCTCTGCCCATTCGTGAAGTCCCAAAGGTGGATTGAAATATTTGGGGTTAAAATCATGAGGTGCAAAGAAAGGTGGCCAGATTGGCTTTGTTCTCCAGTGCCTGGGAGCTTTGGACCCTCCTCTACAATCACCTTGGAAAACTTGAGCCCAAATCTTTTTTCCATGCAAAAATGGGCCAATTTTGGGTGTGACTGACATGGGGGTCTCTGCACCCCAGCAATTGGAACATGGAGGGCTTTGCGCAAATAAGGGATATGCCTTGCTAAGAAGCTGTGATTCTGGTGTACCATTAGGGCTGACATCTCTTTTCCTTGCCCAGTCTGGGTCTGTTTTTCTCCTGGTTGTGGCTCAGTGTCCCAGCTGAGCCCCCAGCAAGTCCCTCTGCACTCACAGGGAAAGATGTTCCATGGCACCCTGTTTTGGGGTGCTGGGCGGAACCATGGAGCACAGAAGAGGGCAGAGAGCTAAGCATCAGTGGCGGGAACAGTGCAAACACGAGCATGTTGAACCCACATATCCTCAGTCCGAGCACAAACCTCCCGGGAGCCAGAAAACCAAGAGGATAAAGTCTCTCCAGTGGATGTCCCCTCTCCCGGAGAGACTTCTTTGCTCTAATGCCGCCATCCAGTGGGAGAAACTCCCTGACATGAGAAAGGCTGGAAAAGAGGTCGTTGGGTTCCCCATCATTCTCCTGCTGCCGTCCCTACCAGGGATGCTGTGACTGCACTCCGTCCTCCGATTCTAAGTCCCGATCCCAGCCTGGGTGCGACGGGCAGAATGGAAACAGCTCACACGGCACCTGAACTCCTCCGTTACCCAGCGAGGAGATGAGGAAGGAGGGAAGATGCAACGGAGTCAGGCGAGGGCTGCAAGCCCAGAGGAGGAGGAAGCCGAGGTGCAAGCAGGGTCCCAGCGATGAGGACACCCCAGACCCAGAGCGATGGGGGGACACTCCCGACGCTCCCCTCCCGCTCCGGCTCCAAATATCCGCGGGATATTTGCAATTTGAGCACACCGTGCCTGCAGAAAGCCGAATTCCAGCGCGTATTCAGCAGCACCGGGACATCAAGGAGGGAAAAATAGCCAAACACAAAACTCCCTGGGGCTGGTCAGGGAAGTGAAATGACTTTGGCAGCGGCCACAGAGCAGCGCGACGGCGAGCTGGGAAGCGCAGTGGCCAGCGGCCCCCAGGATCCCCACAATGCGCCCATTTGTTGTCCCCATGGGCGGTCGGATTCGCGCAGAAAGAAGCTTTCAGAGGGAATATTCAAAAGTTCAACTTCTCTCAGCAACGCAAGGTTTGCTGTATTGTGCGATGGCACAAAGGGACAGTGTTTCCTCGGGAGCCGGAGGTTTTGTGACTGGAACACGGCGCTTTCACTCCCGCACAGAAGCCTCCTGAGCGGAATCACGGCGTTGTCGAGGCGGGATAGCAGTCAGAGACTTGCCTTAAAGGGAGAAAGCAGGGGGGAAATTGCGTTTATGAGTATAAAATCAAAGGATTTCGGGGGTTTTCTTCTGGCTGAAAGCAGCAGCTGTTTTCCTAAGGCGGCGCAAATTTTCAGGAAGCAAGAGTATTCCTCCAAAAT
The DNA here is from genome assembly GCF_009819885.2 of Catharus ustulatus. NCBI lineage: Eukaryota > Metazoa > Chordata > Aves > Passeriformes > Turdidae > Catharus > Catharus ustulatus. The sequence goes on from NC_046245.1 coordinate 6,775,962, forward strand.
GGAGGGGAAAACCCCTAAATTTTTCTTTGTACCAAGAGGAAATTTGTCCTGGGAACAAGCCCTGCGTGCAAACAAACACACTGTCCTCTCCTCCGAGAAGCACAAATGCTTTCCCACCCACTCAAAATTAGCCAGAAAAATGACTCCTGGACTAGCAATTCCCTGATAACCCAGATGAGGAGGCAGCATTCTGTTTGAATCAGAGGCACGTGTCCCGATAGGGATGAATTTTGAAAGCATCCACCACCCCTGCAAGCTGATGAAGGCCATTCCTAGCAGCCGCAAACCCATCCTCGAACTCCAGCCCACACTCGGGAAAGGGAGATGGAAGCGTTATAAGTGCATGACATATTGTTGGCTTGTAACTATTGAGATAAATGCTATATTCATACAGTTTTTCTGTATGAATATAAGCTTTTCTGTATGAATATAAGTTTTTTCTAATAACAAAAGTTAGTCATATATTTTTTTAGAAATAATATGCTTATACTACCTGCTTAGTTAAAATAACAATGGTTATTACACGTAAACGTGTAATGGAAACCCTGCAGCTAACACAACAATTATCAACACTCACCAGCTACAAAAGGCTGGGACCACCACTCAAATTTTAAAAAGTAATTTCAAAAAATTAAAACCACAAGCCAAAAAACACGCATAGTCTAAAAAAGCAAACCCAAAAAGTAGTCATGTTAAATAGTTCGCAAAAAAAAGTTAAACTAGTTAAACTATGCATAAAAAACTATAAATATGCAACAAGTTAATGTATTGTAAAATGTATTTAAAGAGGCGTTCCCTAAAGCAACCGTGTGCTCTTGGCAGCTTGCCAAACACCCGGCCGTTTTAACCCTTTGCTTTATGTGTGTCTCCTATTGTCTTTTTATTAAACCTTTTAAATTTTACCAAAACAGTAAAACGTGTTTTTCACAGATGGGAGATGTTGCAAAATAATAATAAAAAATAATATTAGGACGTTTGATGTAGGTAATCTGCTCTACAGCTGCAAACGGCCCCACGGTGGCACTGGGGCACACCTGGATTTTAATAACCGGTAGCTGTGCCCAAGATCCCTCTGTGTATTTAACTAGAATCATAGATGTTAATTACTTCAGTTTTCCGACCAGAGAATTGTTTGGTTTGGAACGGATCTTAGTCACTGTTTAAGCACTACCCAAAAACAGCAGAGGAAATATTGGTGGACAGGCTGAGAATGGGAAAGGGGGATTTTTCTTTTAAAGATATCATTGTTTCTTAAGGGACTTTCCCTGTTGGTGTGCGCGGAGCAGTGAAACCACCCCCCAAAGCCGAGCAGCTCTGCAGTGCCCGGCATGCCCGAGACCGGGAAACCCCCGGACGGCAGCGCCAGGACACTGCTCTTCCTTCCTGCAGCGAAGGCGGACGGCAACCGGCTCCAGCCCGAGAGCTGGACGAAGCATCTCTCAGTAGCTCTGGGAGGGAGGATAAATCTCTGAGCGATGGAGAAACGCCAGCCCTAGGTAAAGCACAACCCGGGCGGCGTACGCGAACGGTCCGGACGAGCTCGCAGCTCACGGCATGGGAATGGAGCACGGTGGAGTCACCGGAGCGGGTGATGGGCTGACTCCCCACCACACTGCAGAGCGAGAGACGCCAAAACCTCTGTACCCCGGAGGGGACTGGTCAATGCCATTTCCGACCCCGCAGAGGCTGCGCTGGGCACCGGTCCTGTCACTGGTGGGGTCCCAGGGAGAACAGGGCTTGGAGGAATTCGGGAGGCTGGAGCAGGGTTTGGGCAATGCTGTAGCACTGAGGAATGGTGTTCTGTCCCCTGTGATGTAGGGCAAACCTTGTTCCAAGTGTCCACACCCCGATTCCCACCCTATGCCCAGTCGCGCCCTGTGCCCCAGTCTAGGCCAGCTCCCCACGAGTATGCCCAGCCACGCTTGAGGGGATGCTCAGTTCTGTCTGTGTCCGCTGCTCCAGGCGTCCCCATACCCGATTCTCCTGGATGTGTCCCATGTCCGGTTCCTCCTGGTATCCTTATAACTCGAGGTGTAACCAGTTCCCCCATTCCCGCTGCCTCCACGACCATCGTGCCCCCTCGGTCTCAAATCCCAGTACTCCCTGTACACCCGCTCCCGGTGCTCCCGACTCCTCTTCCCCAATGTTCTCAAGGACTCCCATTTCCAATTCTTCCCCTACCCCCATGTCCTGTACTCCTCGATCCCTCTTCCCAGTTCCTCCTGGCATCCTCGGCTCCCTGCTCCCCTCATTTCCGATGCTCCCAGGTTCCCCATGCCCGTTTTTCCCGGTTTCCCGAGCTATTCATTCCCCAGTGGCCCCTCTCCCCGGACGAGTCTCCCGTGCCCAGGCGGTGCCAGGTGTTGCCCGGTTCCCCGCTCCTCCTCCTCTCCGCCCCGTGTCGTCCCTCCTCCCCCGGGAAAGCGAAAGCGCGGCGGGCGGAAGCCGAGCCGTCCCCGCCGGGCCGGGCCGGGGCTGCACCGGGACCGCGACGGGGCCACCATGGCTTCTTCCATCGGCAACTTCTTGCGACGGAGCCTGCGGCGCGCCGGCCGCAGAGGTGAGGGGCGGGAGGGGCTCCGGGAGGTGCCGGCGTCGGTCTCAGTGTCGGTGTCGGGACAGGTCCAGGCTGCGGGAGCCGACGGCTGCCGGTGGAGCGGGGACGTTCCCGGGTGCAGCGGGCGGCAGAGGCAGCGGCTCGGTCCCTCCAGCTCTGCCCGTTCGCATCCCACCCCGCGGAGCCCAGCTAGGGCCGGCTGCCCCGAGACTCACCACAACTTCAACCCTCCGTTCTCGGGGGTTCAGCCCATTCCGAGAGCTGCACCCCATCTCCCGGGAGCCCACCCCTTCCCAAGTGAGCCCACCACAGCCCTAGGGGCGGCCCCACAGATCCCCTATCTCCCCACATCCCCACTAAATAAGGCATCGCAGGACATGGCGGCGCGTGGCATCTGGGGCACCCGTGGGGTATCCATGGCGGGGACACACGAGGGGGATGCTGCCCCTCAAGAGAGGTGGGTGTTGCAGAGCCCTCAGAAGGCGGTGCAGAAATTGGTCCTTTGGGATTTGTGATCTTTTCCGAGACACCGAATGGATCATCAGAGTTTTTCTGGCTGCTTGTATCTCAAGCCAGAACAAGCAGATTGGAGCAATCTATGGACTTGGGGGGCTTACGGCGCTCTCTTCCTCGTCGGTTTTGTGCTGGCTCTGGCTCCGCATGAGCTCGATGTTCTCAGCTCAGCAAAAGAGTTTTGATAAAACCAGAGCCATTTCCTCTCCGCCGGGGCAGCTGGGCGCCACGGGAACCTGAGCTCCCCCGCAAACCAGGTCGGAAGACTTTGGCACACCAGAGGTCGGGAGTTTTCCGGGAAGAAAGAAACCGGTTGGGCCACAGGCAGAGTGGGGCTGAGCACAGCCCTCGGCGATAAGAAAAGTCCGCAGCCTTTGCCCTCTCTGTGCCCGGTGGATGGAAGGGTGAAGATCCATGTCACCAGCAGCCACTTTCCATACAGAAGTTGCAAGAGCCCCCCTGGCAACCCACATCCGTCCCATCATCGCAGGGGATGCTCCCACTGCTGGGGGGCTGGGGGTGCTCCTCGAATCCTCCTGACACTGGATATGGGAGAGTCATTGGCTCCTGTGACCCTGGTCATGTTCCCGAGGACGAGGCACTCGAGGCACACTGAATCCTGCTGGTTTGGGGCAGCGCTGGGATCTCTGACACCACATTCAGCCTGCCTGACAGTTCACTCCATGCATCCCTGGAGCTCATCTTCCAGCCCAGGGATGGGGAGTTGTGATCTTGGAAGGATTTAGGTTCTGCCTGCGAGGGCTTTGCAGCCAGACCCATCACTGCAGGGAGATCCACCCTTCCATCTGTGAGAGGCAGAGCCCAGCCTGGCATGCCCAGGTTCTCCAGAGGAGCAGGTTTGGCTTGTTTGCTTGTAAACCCCACGGACAAAATGCAAATCTGGTCCTTGCTGGAGAACACGTCTGGTGTTCTCTGAAATGCAGAATGGGACTGGATAGGCAGGCTTTAACTGCACTTTCATTTTGCCCTGATGAGGGGAAAACAACTAATGCCAGTGTCCAGCATGGATGGGGGACACCAGCAACCCTCCAAGGGCACAGCCTTTTTCCCTGGAGTCCCTCCAACAACAACCTTCTGCCTGGGTCAGAGGTGGGCCTAGACCAAAGCCATTGCTGGAGCATCCCAAGGAAGAGCAGGAGAAGCAGTGCTCATCTTGTCAACCTTTTCCCTGCCCTGGAGCGCCTCACTGGGCAGGTCCAGGATGATCCCCAATGATGATAAACCAGAGGTATCCTCAGCCAGGTAGGTCTCATTCTTCACCTGCTGCAAAGGGGCCTCTTTGGGATGAATTTTGCCTTGCCAAAGAGGAAGGACTTTGCATGCAGAGGTGGGACAGCCCCAGGGTGCATGAAGAGGTGGCTTTGAGCATCTCCCCACCCCGAGCCAGGAAAGGCATTTCTGGTCCCTGGCAAGGAGCATCCTGTGATGGAACCATGAGGGTCACCTCCTCCTGTGATCCTTCTGTTCCCATCGACTCCCAGAGACCTGGAACAAAGGCTGGAGAGGTGTTTCCAGACTAAAGGAAGTAGCTCTGGAGCTGAAGTGATGTGTGGGCAGGGTGTTCACCAGCACTGCTTTTGGAGGAGGATGCCATACTTGGAGAAGGATAATGGGAATAACTGATCACGGCCATGCCTCGCCCTAACCAGCTGTGGCACAACCAGAAGAGCCCAGTGACAAACTCTGGGAGCTGGGGACAAACTGCAAGAGCCAGTAATCTCATCCAGCCTTATATTTATTTTCCTTGCTATTCCTAAAAAGGCAGCTCAACTTTTCTGCTCCAACTCCCCACCATAATCAGATATGGGACAGTTTCTGTGTCAAGAACAAGGTATAAAGGAAAGTACAAGTGGCCTGTGGGAGAGGGAAGAGCTGTGGCACAACTCACAGAGTCTGCAGTCTGTCCAGCATTTAACTCCTCTCCTTTCTAGCCCTTGGATCTCACTGTCTCACTGTGGTCATCCCAGGGCCCTTGGAGATGCTGGATGGGGCTCTTTTCCCTCCTATTCCTGGTTGTTCAGGGTGTGACAGCTGATGCTTCCCAGCTGCCCTCCCCAACCAGCCCAACAAGAACTGGGGTGTAATCTCCTGGAACTGCTTTGCTTTGAGCAAACTGTAATCTCCTGGAACTGCACTGCTTTGTGGTTTAGGGAAAATGGTCGAGTAGCTCATTTGCAATCAGCAGTTCCCAGGACATCTGTCAGGGAGAGGTTGGGATTTATCTGACTGGAGCTTTAGGAGGTGCTCAAACAAGATCTGGGCTGTTCTTTCGCTGTTTATTTCCCCTAAGGGAATAAAAATGACTGCTATAAACACATTCCCACACCTACCTGCAGATGTTTAATGCAGAGCCCATCTGGTCTCCCTCATTCCATGTACCCACTTTTCTCTGGGCATCCTTCTGCCCTCACTGGGCTGGGGCAAAGAAAGGCTGGGGGCATCTTAGGATTTTCCCTAAAAGACTCATAAAGGTAATTTCTCTTTCATGTCCCCAGCTGTTCATTTTTGAGGACCAAAAATCCTGGGGAACCAGGACCCGGTTCCCTCCAGCCACTTTACACACAGTTCACATGTAACTCTGCGACTCCTCCCTTGCCCTCAGGACACGTCACACCTTTTGTTGCACTCTGATCTGATTTTTTTGGGATCTTTTTGGCTTCAGAAGGAAAAGATGGGGCCTCCACTGCAGAAAACACCCCCCCGCGGGTACCACAGGGGAAGGTGGGAGAGCGGAGCTCTGTCTTCCACTCTGCTGGACAGTTCTTCTTTGAGTACCTGGTGGTGGTGTCGCTGAAGAAAATGCCAGATGGACATTATGAACCTAAGATAACCTACCAGTTCCCAAAGGTATTTAGTCCTGTGTTTCTGATAAGATAGTTTTCCACATTTAGAGGAGAAAAGGATGCTATTCCTTCCCCGTCATTAAAGCCATGGAAGGAGAAGAGAGAAGTGCCCCATACCCTTGAGTCACAGCCCCAGACCCGAGGATTGGTGTTGCTGGGACCATCTGTCCCTCCCCATGATCCCCTGTGGCCCAGGGCCACAAACCCCTGGAGGAAGCTCCCAGGAGCTGTCCCTGGCTCCCTGTCCAAAAAGGGAGACCACAGTGGGGAAATCACACCTCAGGGAGATGGCACAGGAAGAGATCCCAGTTTACAGAGGATCCCTCTGCTTTACCTCACTGTCCATGGGGTGAAAGTCAAAATTTGGATTTTTGGGAGGTGCTTGTCCCTACATGTTCAGGTCCCTTCTGTATCATTCAGAGCCGGGGGTCTCTTTGGGACTGACATAATTCCACTGAATCCCACCCCATTCTTGGTGACAGTGGGGACCCTCCAGCTCCCTGACGCTTGGTATCTCTTCCTTCCAGCGTGAGAACTTGCTGAAGGGCCAGAAGGAGGAGGAGGAACGTCTCCTCCAAGCCATCCCTCTCTTCTGCTTCCCCGACAGCAACAACTGGGCACCTATCTCTGAATTCACCAGGTACCTGCCCCACTGCAGGATCTGGGCTGGGCCCCCCTCTTGGACTCCTGAGGGCTGGAAGGGCCAGCCCAGCCCAGCCCAGTCCAACCCAGTCCAGTCCATCCCAGCTCATCCCAGTCTCACGTTTTCTCTCCTTGCAGCGAAACATTTTCTTTTGTCCTGACAAACGTGGATGGCAGCAGGAAGATTGGCTACTGCAGGCGGCTGCTGGTGAGCCCTCCCCACCCTGCACCCATCAGAGGTGTCACCCCCTCCCCACAGTGGGACACTCCTGCTGTGCCCAGAGTTCAGCTCTTGGGAACAGCTCTTGCCTCAGAAAGACACTGGCCTTGACCAAAGTGATGACAAGCAGCAATAGGGTACCCAAAGGTGGTTTTTAAAGCTCTCTGCTGAGGCATCATTCAGATGTTGGATGGAGGAAACAATGAGTGTTCACAAAGCATGTGGATGTGGCACCTGGGGACATGGTTTAGGAGTGAATGTGGTGGTGCTGGGCTGAGTTTTAGACTTGGAGATCTTGGAGGGCTTTTCCAAACTGAACAATTCTGTGATTCCCCACTGGCTTCCACAGCTTCCCTGGCTCCTTTCCCTGGTCTGCAGTGGTCAGGACTGAGCTCAGGCTGTTGGAACTGGGTGTCTGGAGGGCTGGAAGTGTAGAGAGCAAACAGATCCAGGATAGTCCTGTTGGAAAGGGAAAAAAATAGCCAGAGAACTCATCCCAATGGCACCTGTTGTAGCAGAAGGCAGGATTAACCTCAAGGGTAGTGGGGCAGGATGTCTTGGAGAATGTGTGTCTGGGTGGGAGGAGAGTTTGGAAATATGCCAAAGGACTTTGCACCAAAACAATTAGCAGCTTAGGTGCCCAGATCACCTTCTCTGGGCACCCTCTGCTTTTCCAACATCAGCTGCATCCTTGGCCTTGGCCCTAGCTTTGAAAATCCCCCAATGAGTGACTGGGAATTTGAGGGGAGCAAGTGGGGAATCCTTTGGAGAGCTTGGAGCTGCTGCAGTGGGCTGGGAGATGCTCAAACCCTTTTCCCTCACTCTTCCAGCCATCTGGGCGTGGTGTCCGGCTTCCTGAGGTTTTCTGCATCATCAGCTGCCTGGGCTGCTTTGGGCTCTTCTCCAAGGTAGGGACGTGGTGGCTCTGGCCCAGTGGTGGCCTTGGTGACTGCTCCTTTGTCTGCTGGGAATTCCTGGCTCTCATCTTCCTCTCCCAGATTCTGGACGAGGTGGAGAAGAGGCGCCAGATCTCCATGGCAGTGATCTACCCCTTCATGCAGGGCCTTCGGGAATCACCTTTCCCAGCTCCAGGGAAAACTGTCACCATCAAAAGCTTCATCCCCGAGTCAGGGACAGAGGTTGGTGGGGGACTCGGGGGCACCTCCTGGATTGCTGCAGGAGCAGCAATGTCCGGGAGCATCCTCCTCACCTGCAGCACCCAGGGGTGCTCACCATAGCAGGGCAGGGTGGGTCATGCTGCCAGGGGCCTCATCCCTTGGGAATTATGAGTGTTATGTCTCTCCTGATTCAGGAGAAGAGCAGCGACGATGAGGATAGAGCCCATCCCCAGGGGATGCTGCCCCATCTTTGCATCCCCTGCAGCTCCCCCAGCCTGAAGCTGGAACTGCCACACAAAAACCTCTCTGCACAGTGTTGGGACGTGCCCAGCCCTGATGCCAGAGTGGGATGTTGTGCCAGTGGCTGGGAGTAGGGTGTTGTGCCAGGGGCTGGGAGCTGCTCCTGCTCCTGAGCCAGTGCCAGCTCCTCTGGCGGGTTGGAGAGCACAGTGGTGCCAGGGCTGTCGTGGGCTGCAAATTTCTTCCTAAAAGAGGTGGTCAGGCACTGGCACAGCCTGTCCAGTGCAGTGCTGGAATCACCATCCCTAGAAGTCTTCAAAAACATGTAAATGTGGCACTTGGGGATGAGGGTTAGTGGTGAACATGGAGTTGGTGGTCTTAGAGGGCTTTTCCAACTCTACTGATTCCATGATTATACTCTTCTCCATACCACTGTACTCAGCTCCCAGCTTTGATTACTGCCTGGTTTAGCTCCTCAGGCAGGTCCACATGTGTGACAAGCCCAGTCTTTTCCTGTGGAGAAAAGATCTGATCCAGGCATGGATGAGAAGATCACATCGTGCCCACACACAGCCCAGATTTGCACAGGCACATGCCTGTATTAATTTGCTTTTTCTTTCTTTTGTGGCAAAGCCAAGATGGAAAAATGCAGAAGATCCACTCTGCCACTGGGCAAAATATCCTCAATGCTGATCAGCCCATGGATGTGCCCTGCCAGGGAGGGCCTGAGAGCAGGATCCCTCCTCCCTAGAGCAATTTAGCAGCTGGTGATCTAAGTGATTTCTTCATCCAGGGAGCTTGTGCAAGACTTTGCAGGTTGCTCAATGCTCTGTCCCAGAGCCATGGTTGGAAGCACAGCCTGGGCTGCCAGAGGGAGGAGGAATGAGGGTGTTCTTCGAAAGAGCTGCACTGTGGGGCTCTGGGCAGGGGCTGGAGCAAGGCAAGGAGATCACTGACACCAGGAAAGGAGGGGAAATAAATCCTGGGTATCGCATGTGCTGAGAGCTGGAGATGGGGCAGGATTTGTACTGGAAAGGGGCTGTGGAGCCTAGCCAAGTCTGATGCTGCTGGCTGGGAAGATGCTGCTTTGGTGGAAAGGCACATGGAGAAGGGGATTTTCCCCCTGAAGGATTGGAAGAGGGGCCAGAACAGGACCGTGTCATGAGCTGCAGAGTGCTCTTAACCCTTCAGTACTCGCCATGTCTGGCTGCCATGGGGATTGATGAGATTGGGAGACTTGTGGGTAAAGGCAGCTGAGCAGCCAGCCTGCCTGCAAATATGTATTAGATCACTCACTTTTGGGACAGTTTAGACAGGAATTATCAGGCTGACCCTGCCAGAGAGGCTTTAGAGGAAGTCTTTGCAGCATTTGAAGAAGTCATACCCTCCCCACTCCTCCTTTTCCTGGCAGCTCAAAGATGATCTGTCGGACACTGTGATGGGACATGTCCTTGCCACCCCCTGCCAGGGATTTGGGAGCTCTGGAGAAAAGAGGCAGTTGGGTTAAAAATCCAGTGCTCAGATAAAGAGCCCCACAGTGCACATCACTGATGGCTTCTCTGAGCTCTCAGCCCTGCATAGGCTGAATCTCCTGGCAGGATGAAATGGGGTTTTTCCCTTGCACATGGACACAGTGCAGATGCTGCAAACTCTGGGTCATTAATTGCTGCCAAATCACCTCAGGGAGTCAGGGCAGGACAGGGAGAGTGTTGCCCCTCCTAAGCTGGGGTTCTGTGGCTCTTCCTTGGCAGCTCATCGAGCTCACACGGCCTGTGGATGCCCACCTGGAGCATGTGGAGTTCCAGGCTCTGCTCCAGCGACTCAGCCCTCACCTCATCCTGCACATTTTTGCCTCAGCCATGTTGGAGCGACGGCTCATTTTCCTAGCTGAGGAGCTGAGGTGAGTCTTGATCTCTTTATTATAAAAATGCCCATAAAAATGCTCTTAAAGTGGCACAGGACACAGCAGAGCTCGAGGAGAGATGTTCCCTCCTACCTGCTGTGGTATCACTGCTGGCTGCCTGTTCCACAGTGTCCTGTCTCAGTGTATCCATGCCGTGGCTGCTCTCCTGTACCCCTTCACCTGGGCTCACACCTACATCCCCGTGGTCCCCGAGTGCCTGCTGGACACCGTGTGCTGCCCCACACCCTTCATGGTCGGCATCCAGATGCGGCACCTGGAGCGGGTGCTGGAGCAGCCAATGGAGGAGGTATTTCATCTGGAGTGGAGGGCAGCTGCATGGAGCCATTGGTTAATTCCTGTCCCCAAGTTTGGCTTGGCCCTGGGGCCAGAACCTCTGATTGTGCCCTTTTCCCATCCAGGGAGGCTGGAAATTAAGGTGTCCTCCATGTCCCCTCCTGTTGGCACCTGGGCTGATAACCTCCACGCTCCCTGACCCTGTGGCTCCAGGAGCTGCTCTTGGGGTTATCCCAGTCTTGAAGCAGAGGAAAGCTGTGCAGGGACAAGTTACCAAAACCACAGAAAAAATTGTCCTTGTGGGGAATGCCCTGGTCCCCCTGCCCAGGTCCCTCCTGCAGAGGGGCTGATCCCTCTCCTGCCACCCTCACGGGCTGGTGACACACCAGTCCCATCCCAAAATGGGTGGGAGGAAGCCCAGATGCCTTGGGAGGGTTAAACCTGGTCACTTCTTGCTCTCCTTTCAGGCTTTGATAGTTGATCTCTGTGAAGGGAAGATCATCCGGGCGGTAAGTCCTCCCTGTGTGGGTGGGGGTAGCCTGGATAACCCCAGGAAGGTTTCAGCTACCTGGCAGCTTCCACATATTTTAATGGCTTCAAACTGCCAGAGGGCAGGGTTAGATGGGATTTTGGGAAGGAATTCTTCTCTGTGAGGGTGGTGAAGCTCTGGAACAGGTTGCCCACAGAAGCTGTAGCTGCCTCTGGATCCCTGGAAGTGTTCAAAGACAAGCGAACAGAGCTGTCCCTGCCCATGGCAGAGAGTGGAGTGGGATGAGCTTTAAGGACCCTTTTACCCAAACTCATCTGGGATTTTGTGGTTCTATGATTCTGGGGGCAGAGCCATCTCAATGGCACCCTTCCAGGGGGAACATCTCATGTGGGTATGTCTACAGCCATTGAACCTGGCTTTTGAGCCATAACAGTAGGGTCCGTACACTGGATATCTCATACTCACATCTCTGCAGGACATTGTGATGATAATTAATTAATGAGCTTTGAAAGCCCCACTGACAGGCTGCACAAACCCATGGTCTCCTGAGCTGGATTCCCTCCAGTGCTTCAGGGCCCCTTTTGCCTTCCAGGTGGGCGATGAGGAGGAGATCCTGCCAGGGAAGCTGCAGAATGAGATGCTGATATCTCTGAACAGGCATAACAACAACAACAACGTGCACAGTAAGGATGTCTGCCATGGTAAAACAGCCCTGATTTGCCCTCTCCATGGCTAGAGACTTCAGCCAAGGGATTTTCCTAAAGTAACCTGGTCTAGGATGTTTCTCCCCCTATTTGCAGGGATAATCCCTTGGCTTTTCCTCTGTCCTTTGAAACACAAGAGCAGGAACAGATAATTCTGCTGGGAAAATGGATTTTTGATAATATTTAGAACATTAAGATTCTGCCACCCTGGAAAGCCAGGGTTCCCTCACAAAATTAGTCTGATCTTTGATGGCAGAGGAAGGCTCTAAGCAAGTAATTCCTTGGGATGCAAACACAGACCAGGTTAAAATAAGCCCATCTTGTCTGAGTTCAGAGCTCCCATCCCCACCTCTCATGCTCCATGTGCCCTTCCAGCCTCAGAGCAGGTGAACGCCCTGGTGTCAGAAGCCTTTGTGCACTTCTTTGTGCGGCTGGTCGGGCACTACGCCTCCCACATCAAGTGGGGCAGGAGCGGCTACGGCAGCTTCCAGGAACGAGCCTTCTGCAAGGCCATCGCCTCCAAGAGCTGCCGCAGACTCGTGAAAAAGTTTGTGAAGACAAACATGTTTTCCCTATTTATTGAGGAAGCAGAGAAGAGCAGGATCCCACAGGAAGGTAATGGTCCCATTTCTCATCCCCTTCCCTGTTGGGTGAGCTCTTTGGAACCCTGGGCTGGTTGGTTTGGGGGCAGAGATGTCTCGTGCCTGGTGAGGGATGGAGTGCAGTCCAGCTGAGGGTGCTCAGGGCACTGAGTAGATCCTGTTTGCTCTCAATGGCCTCATTTCTCCATCCCTGTCAAGCAAAAAAAAACAAACCCTCACGTGTGACTCCCCATCCCTCGCAGTGTTTCAGGCCACGTTGGATGGGGCTTGGAACAAACTGGTCTACTGGAAGGTGTCCCTGCCCAGGGCAGAGTTTGGAACTGGATGAGCTTTAAGGTCTCTTCCAACCCAAACCAGTGTGGGATTCTGGATTCTATGATTCCTTTTAGATCTTGCCTGGAGCTGGGGCTGACTCACTGGGACTCCTTGTTGAGGCAAACAAGTGGCGGCAGCAGCACAAACATTTGGCTTGGGCACAGCAGCAGCTGCCAGGAGCCTGACTCAGCTCAGTCTGCAGCTCCATGGCAGCAGGGCTGGTCCTTCTCCCTTCCCAGGGATTTACAGGGCACAGTGCACAGCTGAGCCTCCTCCCAGCCTGGGACGATGACAAATGGGCAGTGGAGGAGGAGGAAACCACCCAAAAACTGTATTGCTGAAAGGAGGCATCCTGGGCTGGGATCTGCCACCCCTCCTAGGGAACTCCTGCTGGCATTACCTCAGGTGCTGCTTCTCTGCCCTTTTATGTGAGACCTTATAGGCCAAACCTGGGGAGGGAGAGAGGGATGGCACAATCCCTGTTTTCTCATTGTATGCCCAGTCTACATCACCATTCTGGCTTTTTGCTGGATCTGCTGCTTTCTCCCTTCCTTGCTGGTGGGAAACACAAAACTGAACAGGAGTGAACACATTGGTTAGAACCTCTGGCTAACCTAGCCTAAGAAAGCCCATTTTGGGTGAGAAGAATGGGTGGCATTGCAACCACCCCCATTTCACAGACTTAGAGAATCCCAGAATTCCAACAAGATTGGGTTGGAGGGACCTTTAAAGGCCATCTGGTTCCACCCCCTGCCATGGGCAGTGACACCTTCCACTATCCCAGGTTGCTTCAAGCCCCATCCAACCTTCCTTGGACACTTCATTTCCACATTTCCCCCAGGTCCTCTCTGGGTGCAGGTGTCCATAAGCCAAGACAGTTTGGGACACAAACACTTCACAGGATTTGGACTTTGTAGCTCTGTATCCTCCATTCCAAACACCAGCACCTCGCCCATGACCTTTTCTCCTCCACAGCGTATTTCCAGCAGAAAATAGTAGAGTACCATGAACAGAAGAAGCACCGAAGGGACTCCTGAAGTCCAGCCTGGGAGCAGAGGAGCAAGACTGGGATTGACACATCCCTGCCAGCAGCATCACACTGCACTCTGTTCCTGCCCACCTGGGATTCCTGAACTGCCTGGGCAGCACTGAGCACCAGTCCTACCCTTTCTTCCTCAGGGCATCATTGCACTGGAAAACTCTTGGCGCGGAACTAGCACCAGGCTGGGATTTCTTTCCCCGTCGTGGTCACTCCAGGAACAGACTGTGATTCCCAGTGCTTGGCCCTGCACAGTCCTTGTTCCCCCAGCACCTCACAGAGGGAGGGCAGCCAGGGCTGGCTGCAGGACAACAGGGGTTTAGAGTAATTATTAGAAGGGGGATAAAAAAGGGATGAGTAGGAAATAGTGTTACTTCTTATTAAAACAAACCAGGGGTTTGCAAATAAGGAGCAGCCCATTGCACAATTCCTGAGGTTTTGTTATTAACAACTGTTTTATATTGTTTTATTGAGCCATTGTTAAACACCAGCAAGAGCACGCGGGGAGGGAGTTAGTAGTAGTTTCCTCTCTCATAGCTGCTGCATCACTGGTGCCACAAAGAGCCAAGTTTGGCTTTCTAAGGAAATAAAAAAATAGTTATTTCCAGCAGGTTATTTATTAGTGCTGGAGCAAACTGTGAAGGCCACATGGCTGTGGGGTGTCAAGGGGGAAACAGCTGATCAACAGCTTTGGGGAGGGAAAAGGATTTGTTGCATCCCAGAGTAGAATGTGTAACAATCCTCCTTGGGTCTGGTCTTGATGCCAACTTCTCTTAAAACCTCACAGTTCCTCTCTGAAATGTGATGCCAGCAACAGATTCAAGATAAATGATGGCTCTCCTCTTTTCTGAATACATGCACCCAGGAAATAAATATTGCAGCTGGGAAGCTGGGCTGGGGCTGCAGACCTGACTGGTCCCAGCCACAGAAATCCAAGCCAGGTATTTCTCCCAGCAAAGGCTGGGGATGAAGGCAGAGCTTCATTTTCATCTCTGGGCTGTTACAGCCAGGCTGTTGCATCACTTGGTAGCCACCAGGCATCAAAATATCAAAAATATCCTGGGATCATGGATATTTTGGTTTGGGATGGAAGGGATGTTCATCATCACCCAATTCCACCTCCTGCCATGAGCAAGGAACCTTCCACTAGCCCAGGTTGCTCCAAGCCCCATCCAACCTGCCTTGGACACTTCCAGGGATCCAGGGACAGCCACAGCTTCTCTGGTGTGCCGCCCTCATAGGAAACAATTTCTGCCCAAAATTCCATCTAACCCTGCCCTCTTCCAGTGGTAATCCATTCCCCCTTGTCCTGTCACTTCAGGCCCTTGTCCACAGTCTTTTTTCATCTTTCTTGTGGTTCCTTCAGGTACTGAAAGCACACAGTTTGGTCACCCCAAAGCTTCTCTTCTACAGAGTGAACAACACCAATTCTCAGCCTTTCTTCACAGCAGAGTTGCTCCATCCCTGTGACCACCTTGATGCCTCCTCCTCAGGTTCCAAATCCAGTTTAACACAACTTTTGCAGTGGTACTGCAAACCCCAGTGAGGGATTTTGCACAAGCACTGAAATCCACCAGGCTGCTAGTTGGCTTTTACTCTCAGAACTGGGCAACGTCCACCCAAACAAGAGAGATAAAGGACATTTATTTTGAACCCTTCATCCAGTAAGGCACAAATGTGACAGAAACATGGCTGGACATAGGGCACAAACAGCAGTGAAAGTCTCCAGCCCTGCTGAAAGAAAATAATTGATTTGTTGTTCAGCCCTCACGTGTTTGGGGGGGGTGGGGAGGAAGGAATTGTTAGGAAAAATGGGATTTTTGGCACTGGGGCTGTCTTCTGTGGCTTCACAAGTTTCCCCTTTTGGGTAGAGAGAGTATGGGGTTAACTACAGGAAATTAAAGGTTTATGGTATTTTTCTGTTTTTTTTAAAAATTGCATTTATTTTTAAATGTTCAACTGACAGTAGAAAATGGTGTGAAAAATCATGGGCACTTATCAGAAACAATCCCTTTGGAAACAGCCACTTGCCTCACCCTTCTGCTTGTTCATTATGTTGTGAAGAGATGCCAAACCCTTTGGTTGTGAAACCAAACACCATCTCATCGAGAAACTGGGAAGCGGTCATCATTTTGGGAATAGTTTTTTGGAAACGATTATAAATCACCCGAGGGACTGGACTGTGTGATTGCTTAATTCCTCCTGGAGAAAAAACTGACAGAAAGTTATTCCTCAACTGCTGAAAAAAGATACACAAAAACTCATCCTTAAATAAAAAAAATATATACATTTTCAAATGCAGTGCTCCAGCTGTCAAGCTAGGATGAACTTCAGCTTCAGAAAGGTGGGAGTTGCCTTAGAATCATCAGATCCCAGAATGGTTTGAGTTGGAAGAGAGGTTAATGACCACTCAGTCTCACCCCCTGCCTTGGGCAGGGACACTTTTTACCATCCCAGGTTGCTCCAAGCTCCATCCAACCTGCCTTGGACATTTCCAGGGATCCAGGGGCAGCCACAGCTTCCCTGGGCAACCTGTGCCAGGGCCTGCCCACCTCCACAGGGAAGAGTTTCTTCCTAATATCCCATCTAAAAATATATTTTAGTTTAAATCCATTCCTCCTTGTCCTATCACTGTTTCCTTGTGTAAAAAAGTCACTCTCCTTTTTTTTATAGGTATTGGTTAAGTTTTGGCTTTAAGACCTTCCATTTAATGCTCAGAGGGTGGACAGACTGTTTGCTGGGGACAGACTGGGAAGGTTTAGCTGGGGCTGCTGGGAGCAGGGACACCAGGGCTGGGTCACATTGCAGCATATCAGCATAACCCACAGCGTATTTTTAAATCCTTCTTCCTGCTCGAGATTTGCCCAACACTTGATCCAAGCCTACAACAGTAAATAAAACAGCCCCAAGAAACATTTCCCTGAATTGGAAAGAGCTCGTTTATTCTGCTGAATTGTTAACATAATTCCCAGCAGAGCACTGGCCAAGTCACACCATCCAAGCAATTTGGGGTCCAGCCGGCAGGCAGCTCAGCCCCTGCTGCTGATTTGGGACTCAATCCCTGCTATGCAGCTGCTCTGGGGAAGATAATTCCATGCTCTGGCATGTGTCACCCTCTGGCAGCAGCCTCAGTTGCCAGCAAACAGTCCTGGGAGGGTTCACCCTGCTGGAGCCAGCACAGGGGTGACAGCACAGTGCTTCCAGGGCAGAACAGCCTCTGCTCCCACCCCCACTCCCAGCCCACCTGGCCATAACCTCTGAACTGCTATAGTCCTCACCCTCTGGAAATTATTAAACTCCTCTGCAGCTCCACTCCACGCTCATAGCTAGGACACAGCAGCACTGGAGGTACCTGGGGCAAGCAGGGTAGGAGGGGAAGAGGAGGAAAATAGTGCTTTGACACAGAAAGAGGCCTTGAGGTGTCCTGATCTGCCACATTCCTATGTTAAACCCCTTATCAGAGCAAGGGAACTCCTTCAGCAGTTCTTAAAGAGCCAACACAACACCCGGTGGAAATTTCCAGCTTCTCTTTACAAAGTGAGAGGAAAACCTGCAGAGCAGAACTGTATTTTTTCAACAGGTGTGTTCTCAGTATCAGGTGCTGCTGCTGCAGAAGCTCTTCCTCCTGAGTTCTTGACACAACAGAAAGTGAAAGAGTCCATCATGAGATCAGGCTGAGCCCACAAAATCCCTGTCCTCCTCAATCCCACAAGCACACCTGACATGAACCATGGCCACAAACAAGGCAAGTGGAAAGACCATTTATTCCATTATCTGTCACCATACTCAGAGCCATAGCACTTTAGAGGGCTTGGACTGCCAGCAGTGACTGTTCCCTGATAACAGTGAAACTGCATCAGAAGAGAAATGAAATTTTTTCTTGGCTGGGGGCATCCATACTTCCGGGAAGTGAAAAGCTTAGAAAAATGTGTCCTCTTGTATTTCCTGAACAGCAACAGGCTTTAGTTTTGTACATGGAAGTCTGGTCCTGCACAGCATTTTAAAGGCTTTGGTTCTTCTCCAGTCTCAAGTATTACTAACAAATTATTTGGAGCAGCCTAATCTTAAACCCCTGAGGACTGAGAGCAGGAATCTCCTTGTTTACATGGTTAAGTGGGTACAGAGGTGTTTGGTTAAAGGTTGGACTTGATGAACCACCAAACTGATTCTGATTTGAGGAAACCACCCACACTACAGAGAGGGACTTTCCAAGCAACAGTTGTGTACCTAGTTTGTGCAGAGGAAAGGAAACACGTGGTCTGTAAGGGCACCTTCAAACCGTTCCAGGCTCTTTCCTTGCAGACTTTTACCTGCCCTGCCTTGAAGGACAATAGCAGAGGCTATGTTGTCCAAATCAACCCTTTGCCCAGCTCACTGAAGTTAAAACTGAATTAATTGAGTTCCCTGAATTCCACCTATATCTAAAAATGCCATTCTAGAGCTGTCACCTCATTAATGGAGATGGATACTTGGAGATGATGGAGATGATACCTGGAGCAGAGCTCCAGGACACTTGGGAGCTGCCCCAGGTGTATCAGGATGCAGGAATCAAACCTCCTCTCTGGCTCCAGCCTGGCAGGGACCCTGAGAGGCCCCTGACACAGGGCCAGATCCCCAAAGAAGCCTCAGCTGTACTTGCCATAAAACTGCTGCTCACAAGAAGTGGGGGTACAAGGGTGGAGTGGGGAAGCCTCACAGGAAGCTACTCCTCATCCCGAGCATGTTCCCGATTCGCCCAGTGCCCCCAGGCTGACACATGACCTCTAGCTCACTTGCTGACAAGGTGCCACCCTACAGGAAGGAACCAAGACTTCCAAGCACAGAAAGCACAAGAAAGACACTTTCCTGTGCTACGGCTGAGCCAAAGGACTTGACACCTCTGCTCCACTTCCCAGGACAGCCCAGCAGGGCCAGCCTGGTCTTTCCCCACAAACACTGCAACCACTAAACCAGAGCCACTTTTCCTCCACAGCCCCTCCAGTCCTGTCCCTGCCAGGACACAACCAAGCCCAATCTTTCAGTCTACGGCAGTTGGACACTGAGCACTGTCCAGGGAGGGGGAACAAGAGTTTGAAACCTCTCCAGGCACTGCAGGAACTAAGTTTTCTCTCCACTTCCTGAGTACATTTTCTAATCACTGGGCTATCACAGGAAATCCACGTCATTGCTTCCAGGAGATGAGGAAGGTTTTGATTTATTCTTACTGAGGTGTGAAGCTTTTTGTTTTGTTTTTTTTCTGCCTATGAGCTGTGTTTAATTCCTTCAGAGCCATGTTGCTGTCCACAGACACTGCCCTGGCCTGGCCTCCCAGCACAGATGATTTCCTTCCCACTTTCACAGAGATGTTCCATGGTTAGAGGCTGGGATTTCAGACATGGGATCACAGCATTCCAGCTGTCCCCAGCAGCTTCCCATAGCCAAGGCAGATCCTGCTCAGTGATCGGGCTGAAGCTCCCCTCTGTGCCAGGGCTTGTGGCACGAGGTGAACTTCAATAACATGCAGTTAAACTCTCCATTAACCTTCGTGTCCCTCATGCAGTTAATCGCAGTTAAAACGGTATTAAAACAATGACAGAAAAAAGAAATCCCAACTTACTGCACTATATAGCAGGGAAAGCTCTCAGAGATCCTGGAATGACAACATGATCCATATAAAAGCACTGGAAACTACACTCTAAACCACAGGCAAGTTTGTCATTCACAAGTCTAAGCAGGACAGAGCAACACAGATCTCAAGACAACTGTTGCTCTCAGAATTCTTATTTATTAAGAGCAGAAAGAAAATTTTGCTTAAGTTTTATACATAAAAAAGTAAACAGTAAAATTTTTTCTTATAGTCTTTTCCACGGAAGAAAATTGAGAAATAAGTTGTCTTTTTAGATAATGTTTATTTAAAAAAATAAAATTAATTGACAAAGATACCACACTATTTTGCATGCCGGGCACCCCTTCGCTCACAGGACCCTGTTCAGCATGAAACCGCTTTGTCAGCAATGCACGAACAAAAACCACCCCAGCCTGGCTCCCACCTGGCAGCTGCTGCAGCCACACAATTTAGTGAGATATCTCTGGGTTTTTACCAGCTCAGGTCTTTTGTAAATAAATTCCAAGTGGACACTAAACAAGTATTTCACTAAGAGATGATGAAATATTAAAATTAAAAGCAAGTCAGATTGCAGCTGTAATTACACTACATTAGAAACTTCAGTTGGTGGGGATCCATTCACCATAGAGATTAATTTGTAATCAAGGTAATTACAAAGAGCATTTATTTCCTGCATGCTTTCCCGGGCTTGGAACCAACAGAGTTGACTACATGGAGAGTTGACTAGGGTATACTTGGAATTCACTCTCTCAGGCAGGAGACTAGTTAAAGGAGTGTTACTGATAACAAAGAAGAAAAGTTATACAACATTGATTATTATAAATTACTTTGTTCTTATCTGCTTTTAGCCTTAGTCTCCTACAAGTCTTCATCCACTCCTGTAGAAACCCAACTCCTTCTCCATTCCCCCGTGGTAGCGCCCGTCCCTAGTGGTGGTTTGAGTGCGTGGGGCAGCCCTTGATGCGGAACACGTGGATGTGCAGGTGGGCAGCGATCTGGTTGCACACACTGACACAGTATCGGAGAAGGTCGAACAGGGACAGGATCTGCACAGGGAAAAATCGCCTGCAGTTATACCCACACGTTCCTTGTCTCCCACAAGGGTGTAACAGCCCACATTCCACAACCACAGCACTGTGGTTCACTGAGCAGAATCTCCAACTCTAGGAATAACCATGGAATCAGAGATTGGCTTGGGATGGAAGAGAACTTAAGAGCCCATCCAGCTTCATCCCTCCCATGAGCAGAGACAACTTCCACTAGCCCAGGTTCCTCCAAGCCTGGTCCAACCTAGCCTTGGACACTTCCAGGGATGGGGCGTGACTCCCTAACGAGTTTCTGCGAATGCTGGGCTTTCTTCCAGCCTAAGACAAGACAGACTCTCAATTCCACAATCAGAAAGTAGAAAAGAGTTATAGCAGCTACAGAGATACTGTGAAATGCCCCATTAACTCTAAATGGTGATAACCATACACACATCTTTTCACATCAAATCAACACAATTTTACTGAAAGGTTAACACTGTTTTTGTACATTAAACTTCAGCATTTGATAAGCCCAGATAAGCTGAATTTCAGATGTTTTCCCCCCCCCGTGGGTGCTGGAGTCATGACACAGCTTAAGCATAGCCAAAGCACTCCTGCAGAGTGCCCCTGCTAACGAGGCAGCAACACTCATCTGCAAAATATTCTAATCTGCACTTTGAATATTTGCTACAGTGCTTTGAAATTTTAAACTATCACAGTTATCAAGGTTAGAAGCGACCTTCAAGATCATCGAGTCCCACCATCATCCCTGAGCCACCATAATCATCCTTAACGCATGTCCCCAGGTGCCACATGTGACACCTCTTGAACACTTCCAAGTATGGTGACTCCATCCCTGCCCTAGGCAACTTATTCCAATGCCTATTCAACTCTTCCAGTTGTTTTTTTTTCAAATATCCAACCTGAACCTCCCTATGCCCATCTTGATGCCATTTCCTCCTGCTGCCTGGCAGTGGAACTCAACCTCCCCTGGTTGTCCCCTCCTGTCAGGGAGTTGTGCAGAGCCAGATCCCCCCTGACTCTCCTTTTCTTCAGGCTGAGCCCCCCAGGCTCCCTCAGCTGCTCATGGTGCTCCAGCCCCTTCCCCAGCTCTGTTCCCTTCCCTGGACAAGCTCCAGCCTCTCAGTGTCTCTCTTTTCAGGAGGGGCCCAGAGCTGTGCCCAGGACTGGAGGTGCCCCAGCAGTGCCAGCACAGGGGCACCACACTGAGCCTTCTGGACACATCATGGCTGTGACTGCCCAGGTGTCGTTGCCCACCTGGGCACTCCTGCGTTCATGTCCAGCCACTGTCATCAGCACTACCAGATCCTTTTCCAGCCTTCCAGACACTCTTCTCCCAGCCTGGAGCATTCCATGGGGCTGCTGTGACGTGAGGACAGGACCTGGCACGTGGCCTGGTTGACCCTCCCACTGCTGGCCTTGGCCATGGATCCAGCCTGTCCAGATCCCTCCAGATCTACATCGCACCCAAGCTGGTATCCTCTGCAAACTGACTGAGAGTACCTCAATCCCCTCACCTAGACCACACCAAAAGACAGTGCCCAGGACCGTCCCAGCACTAAACCATGGACACTGTGACCCTGCTTGGCTCTGTACCAGCTTCAAATCCACCCTCTCCAGGGGATTCAGCTGGGCACAGCCAACACAATGAATTAGAGGCAGAGTTAATTAATAAAATGAGCCTGGACTCACCAGGGCAATCCAGAGGACAATATACTCATCAATAAAGCTGTTAAAATATTGGTCAAGGAATAGCAATGCTGGACCTATGAATGCTGTGTCATACAGATACATCTCACTCTTGGTCATGTGGGCAACCTGCAGTAAAAAAAAAAAAAGGAGAAGTTTAAGAAATAAACATGTGCCAGCCAAGGCAGAATGATTTCAGAATACACAGAGCCAAAAACATACATTTCAAGCCACATTACTGCAAAACATGTAATACTCAAGTTGCAGGAACTTGTCTGAATCATGGTGCTCCACAGCTACAGAGACGTAAGGTTTGCAGAGAGGCATATTTTATTAGAGCAGAGAATGTAGCACAGAAAAAAATCTAACAAGTTTTCCAGCTCACCTCTTCCTCCTGCCAGAAACCAAACAGTGAAATGGAAGCAGACTGGTAAATTTTAAAGTTGAGCCTGGAAACAAAAACTCACAGTTTCTGGAGCTTTGAAAGTCAAGGAAACTTGGTGTTCCTCTCTCTCCAGCTCTTTTTCTCCCATTCCACAAGCATCATGACTTCTCTCTGGTTTCAATTTGATGACCATTTTTGATGTTCAAGTGTGCCCTTCCCACCTCCCTACATGCACAGAACCCATCTCACACCCAACCCTCATTGCACAGCACAGTTGAGATGGGACTGAGCACCAAAGCAGGTCTGGTACGAAAGAAACTCTTCTTCCACTGTGAGCTTAAATTCTTCCTCCACTATGAATTTAAACTCTTCCACTGTGAGTTAAGTCCAGCACTGACCCAGCTCACAGTAGCCTAACAGAGGCCTGCAGCACTGGGACAGCGTTCGAGGCAGGAGCTGTTTAACACTCATTCATTGACACCTCCACCCTCCTACAAACCTGTTAATGATTTAAATCCCTATTTTCCTCCAATTCTTCAAGTTAAACCCTCAGCAAGTGTTCCAAACCACAGCAGCCCCTTCACCTCCTCTCCTGCCAAACTTTCCTCCCTTTTGTGTCTGAGGGGGATTCCAGCCACCTCTGCTCCAGCCCAACTCTTCACACATGTGCACAAATACATTGCAGAAGTGTGAATTAAACAGCTGGGGAATTAAGAGAAACAGCTCTGAGCTGTCCTGGTGCTGCCTGTGCAACCACAGCATAAGCTCCAGATGTCCACTGCCCTTTCAAACAGAAAAAGCTCCGTTGCACCTCCAGGCTACTTCAAGCAAAGCACAAATATCTCTTCAATGCACAAGCAAGTGCAAGTTACTCAGTGGAATACTCAGAGAGCTCCATAATCTACAAAAAGTTCTCCTGCAACAAGACTCAGAAAGGTTCTGGCACACTCACCACCAGTTTATTTGTGATCTTGGCAGATACAAAGCCAAAAGTCAGGATGTAGAGGCAGGGGTGCCTCTCAAAGAGCTGCACAGCAGATTTCTTGTAGATCATTGCAGCCAAGGCGATCACTGAGCCAATATGGAGAAAAGGTGAGAGGACACTTGTTCCCTATGGTGAGATTAAAGTATGAGGTTAATAAAATGTACACATTGCAAAGAAACCTCAAAGAGCCCCTCACAATGTGGTGTGCAATGAGGGGTTAAAAATAAAATCACATTAGAAACATCTTTCTGAATGCTGGTGCTAAAAGGAAACAAAAAGTGGTGAAACTTGAGTATGCAGCAGCTGAGAATGTGGTGGAAACTTTCTGGTGCTGGGGAAAAAAATCAGATTATAGGCAGCAAGAACACTGCAACAGAAGGTGCTTGTGCAGACACCTCCACTTGTTCTTTTATATTGATAATACAAATAATACAGATCTTTCAGAATTATTAAACACAGAATCTTCTTGAAAAATTTCCTTCTGAATATTTGTATAACTTGATTTATCTCATTAATTCAAAAACAAATATCAAAGTACAATGAGTACTTTTAATCAAAAATTTTAAAACTTGGACTCCTAAATTTATCATTCTTACATACATAATATTAACTTGTTTTTCCCGAGCCAGTAAGGAGTTGAAGGGAAAATATTTCCCATGTTTATGTTAAATATTATGTTAAATACAATACATGTGGCTGAAGAGCCTCCGTGCTGAGGAGGAACTGGAAGCACAAGGTACTCACTGCTATAGTGGATCCATTTTTGCCAACTCCACCCGTGAAGATCACACCAAAGTAGTTTGTACAGGAGAATATGGTTCCTGCCACAGTACAAAGAGCTGGGAATATTTTCACCTGAATATTCAGTATTGGAATCTTAATGGAAGAGAGACAAGAAGTTAAAATATACACAAACTCAAATTTGGGTTAATATTTCAGGTGCACTCAAACACTCCACTTTCCAACACAACATTTGCTCTTCTCTCTCTGCTATACAGAGATTCACATTTCTACAGAGAAAACTATATTTTCCAAAAATCCTTCCATGAAGCTTCCCAGAAAG
The DNA here is from genome assembly GCF_009819885.2 of Catharus ustulatus. Lineage (NCBI taxonomy): Eukaryota > Metazoa > Chordata > Aves > Passeriformes > Turdidae > Catharus > Catharus ustulatus. Next base: position 6,800,236 of record NC_046245.1, read on the forward strand.
CCAAACTTGTGTTCAATTACCAGAGAAGAGACACCAAAAGCAGAGAAATGGACAGTAACCAAGAACTTGCTCTAAGTCATCCCAGGGAAGAGAATCATCACCTTTCCTGAAGCTGCAGTCAAGATCAAACTGGGCAGAACAAGGGCCACTTGGGATGGTCAGAGAAACCCTTTCAAGTACTGGATCTGATCTTTTGTGCAAGAAAAGGCAAGCAAAGAGACCAGACAAGTCAGATCAGAGTCAGTAACCCAGTAGAGGAAGGATGAGGTTGCTAAAGAAGGGAAGAACGAGCACAGGCAGTTTTGAAAGTTTCCTTCATTTTTTAACAGTGATGTTTCAAGCAGAACAGGAAAAACTAGAAATGAAGAATAGTCCAGAGTAAACCACAGGAAATATGTTATGGAAGCAAGTGTTTAGAGATAACGGCCCAAAACTTGCCAACTGTATTCAACTACTAAAAGCTCTTTATTCAGGAACTGAAGTCATGGCACTCAACTGAATAAATGCTCAGCTCCCCAATGAGTCCAGCCAGGAACAGAAGCCCAAAGGAGGTCAAGTTACTTCTATTTTTCTTTAATTACATTTTCAGAGTAGTTTTCAGCAGGTAAATCATGGAGTATTATGAGTTGGAAGGGACCCATCAGAAGCATCCAGTCCAACCCCTGTTCCTACACAGACACCCCAACAATCCCACCCTATGCCTGAGAGCGTTGTCCAAACACTCCTGGAGCTTGAAGATCATTCTTGAAGATCCTAAGTTTTCTATTCCATTCAACAAGTGAATCTCTTGATCTTTTCAGGGCATGATTAAGAGGCAGAGGAGCTTTAACCCTTCATGCCTTGTTCAGCCCACTCCCCAAACCCCATCCAGTTTCATGATACCCAAATATATTTCTCCCTTGCTAAGGCTGCCCTGCTAAGGCAAAAAAAGGCATTTCCTAGAAAATTGAAGAGGAAGAATAAAGACAAATAAAGAGAAGGCTTGAATTGCCAGACTGGAGCACTACTTGTAATATCCATTAACATCAAGAGGCTCAGGACTCTTGAAGCTCTTCTAAAAGCAGGTACCTGTGCTGGCCTCTGTCTCAGAACTGATACTTTGGTATTTAAAGAAAGGGTGGATTGACTTTTACAAGCAAAAGGAAACAGTAGCAAATTCCCATTACAGGAGTCAAAAGACATTAAGGTTGACATTTCCCCAAGACAAAGGGAGTTGATTGGGAAAAACTCCCAGCTACCACTAGAACACTGGAGAAAGATGCTCAGGGAAGGAGAAGATAAGGCCACACTGTTGTAACATCCAGTTTGGCAAGTTTTGGGCTCTTAACACCCTCCTTTTGGCCACCACAGCAGCTGCATTTAAAACATGTCTGAAGAAAAAAATTAATAAGAAACAGCCACATACAGAAATTTAGCAGAGGAAAGCCAGGAGTGGATTAAAAAGTCAGCACCTGCTGAATTTCTCCATGTACAAAATGGGAGCAACAAAGCCAAAAGTGGGAAGACACAAAATCAAGCAAATATCAGATTACTTTTATTTCTTCCTTCTGAGTAGAGGGAAAGAGGGAAATGTTCCTACAAAGTGGCACTGCAGTCACTGAATTTCAACTCAGAGGACACTGGAAGACAGCTGCAAGGTTTCCCTGTCTGGTACTGCATGTATCACTACAGTCCCTGCAATTAATCTGCCATTCCTGGTGATTCCAGGGGCTTCATCCAAAGTCACATGCAGGCAGAACTTCCCAAAACCATGTCAGCAATGCAGGGGAGTATCACCAGTCACATTTTTTAGAGGCAAATCGTGTTCTCTGTTAAACCCTCTGAAACTGATGATAGAGGGAAGGCTGCATTGCCCAGAGAGATGCAGACTCCAGGTAAACCCTGGGAAAAAAGCATTCCAGGGCTTGGAGCAACCTGGTCTAGTGGGAAGGTATTTCTGCCTGTGGCAGAGGGTGAGACTGAATGAGATTTAAGGTCCATTCCAAACCAAACCATTCCAGGATTCCAGATTTTGTTTGGGGAGAGCCCAGGCATGGCAGTAACCAAGCGGCAGCAGCAACAGGAGCGGTTGCCAGAGCCAGCATTAAAGCAAGTCTGGGATATTTCGCCAGAAAATTACTGCCAGGATTCCAGAGTACATTCCATCAGTTTTATGCAGAATGAATTGGGGTTTAAAAAATAAAATTATGCGGGAACAGGCTAGAGCAGAGCCCAGCTAAGGCCTCATGGAAGCAGCAGGGAAGAGCATGTAAGGGACCTTGCGAACGGGCACGAAGCCACTTCCTCCAGGAACTCCTGTCACCAACCCCACAAATACCACAACCAGCTGGGCAACTCAGACCCTGGAGTCCTTCTCACAGGGCTGGATCCCAGCTGGAGTTCAGAGCTGTCTAGACACACTACAGTCACATCTGCCCGAGGACAACTTCCTGAGGGCTGAACTCCAGCTTCATATTCCCAGAGTGTTTGTGCTTTTTCATATTCCAGACCCTGCGGGAGAAAACTCCAGCAACTGCAGCACTTTTCTTGCTTCAAGCAGAAAAATCAACTCCAAATATACAATCTATTAAATGAGTTACCCTAAGCTTCCTTTACTCGCATGTTCCACATGGTCCAAGTTGGAGCCATATTCAGCATCCCACAGGAATCCCCCAGCTCCAGGAGCTGGGGAAGCAGCATTTAATAGGCTTTGAAGAGAATTTAAACTGCCAGAAAGGAGGCAGGAAAGGCACACACAGTTTCATGGAATAAAGGAAAGGCAATGAAAGCAACAATTGCCAAAATACGTAACTCTGCATTTCACCTGTTAGGTGTTTTGCTTTTCCCATGAAAAGTGGAATGTTTGAGTACACAACCACATTTACTCCATACTTCTCCCAAACAGAAGCAACCAAAAAACGCCAAACCACCAATTTGCAGTCACATCAAGTATTAAAGGATTAGAGAGGGCTGGGTGAGAAGGTGTTGTGTGATTTATTTTGCTCTGCAAACAGTAAATAACATTTATCTCTAAATTAACACAAAATCTCATTCATTTAATTGAACAGGATTGTCATGGGAGACCTGATTAAGGTTGTTCTCTGGAGAAATGCTCCATTAAACCAACCAAAATAGTTTACTATTTTTGGGAGCTTAGGCAACCCAGAACTTCTAACAGATCTCAAGATTTTGCTGAAAAGGGTTATTTAAAAGTCTATTTTAGAGTTATTTAAGCTATTTAATAACAAGAAACGCATTTCTAAGCTCATACAAACATCACTGAATTGTGCCAGATGTTGCTGTAGCAGGATTTTTCCCTCTCTTTTTTTTTAAAAGAAAACTGAGAACAGGAATTGAGAAATTTTATTGGTAACACAGAATATTAAATTATAGCTGCATGGGGATGTTGGCCACACTAATATTTCTGGAAAACTTGGCAGCAGTAAGGTGACGTGTAGCCTCATTTTTATTTTCTAATCAGTCCTACCCAGCCTCATTTTCTTTAGATGGTATTTACTTTGCAGTTTTATAGAATTAATTAAGGGCTTTGAGGTTTTAAGCCTGAAAGCACAAGCAGCAAAATCAGGATGGCCATGATTAGCTCATTTGGGATCCTCTCCACATAACTGTGGGTTCAGTGCAGATTAGCAATTCATCCATTTGGGGTGAAGCTTGTCAGGGACTTTTGACTATCTCTTGGTGCCACTGAAGTCAAGATTTCTTTCTCCTTAAGAACTGCATTTAACAAATACAGAGAGAAGATCAATAACCAGGAAGGAAAACTAGGAAAACCTTCCAGGAAATCATTCCTTTGGATTTTATTTCCAGTAAATTTACATACAGTTTAATTTATGTATGCACATACATGCTTTTCTGTGGACAATGCCATTTTGTTAGCTCAATGTGGCTTCAGTAATACTTACTATTGTAATATTATTATTTATTATTATCATTCAACTTTCAGCTGACATGGCCTGGTGAACCTGTATCAACATATCTATAATAGATATATAGACATATAGATAGCATCTGCAGCCAGGCTGTGCCAGCAGTTCATTTACTCATTTACTCATCTTAGGTTAAAAGGAAAAACCTGACAATTGGGGGTTTTCCCCTTAAACAAATCAAGAGTCATCAGCCACATATAGGCCAAATTATCTACTGATAGTTCCCAACTGCTCTCCAAGAGTTCCCCCAAATCCTCATCCCAGTTTACTATTCCTCCACTGTTTGTTGCATGGAATTCATTTGGGTTTTGGCCAGCATTTCATGAAAGATTTAAGTTCATGCAATGTTTCATAGCTTTTTACCTGCACGCACAGTGTATAAAATAACCTTGTTTAATGAACCTGTTACAGCTGGAATCCACAGTTAATTCCATGAGATCTGAATTCAAAAATATGTTTCCATTTATAAGGAAAAATGAAGCCTTCCTGGAAAAGTGAAACTGTCTTGAGATGTGCAGGAGTCCTTCAGTAACCACAGGATTATTGCAAAGGATAAGATAAGAACATGAGCAAAATTACCAGAGATTGCCAAAAAGGTGGTCCTCCAATCACTGCCAGTAAATGCATGATTATTATGAAGATTTGTACTTCAGTCACATCAATTCTGATTAGGTATAAAAAGCCAAAAAAAAAAAAAGCAGAATTACTCAAAGCATTTTCAAGTCAGTTATTCGCAAGCTCAGCGGCGCAACTCTGTCATGCACAGTATAAACACCCCAAAACGCTGAGGAACAGAGGAAAACTCACAAATAATTTAGAAGGCAAAAATGTATTTAGTTTCATTGTTCAAATTAAGAGCCATGTTGTGCTATAATTTTGTTTTACTTCACAGTGCAATAACAGAAATTCATTTTATCAACAGGAAACATTGGAACCCTTCACTGCCCAGTGGCAGCTGCAGAAATAAATATTCAGTTTTAACCTTGTCCACCAAAAAAAAAAAGAATTTACTACAGATGATAACATTCTAAAAATGTATTTTTAACCCCCTATAATATTCCCTACCCGACCTTAATATGAATATTCTCTGAATAGCTTTGGGCTATTGAAAAGAAAGCTTTGAAAAGAAACACAAATCCCTAAAGGGTTGATGGAAATGGTACAGTGGCAGCAAGAAGAGAAACCACTTCTGGTTCCAGCAGAGTCAGGATGGGCTGCAGGAAAGAATAGAAGAAAACAGGAGCACGTAAAAGTCTTGGAGGTAGAAAGAGGGAAACACCAATGAATGTACAAATGAATGCCAGAAATAGGAGTATAGAAAAATACATGTGAAATAAAGAGGATGGACTTGCTGGTGTGATATATATATGGGGTGTATATACACTCTGTTATAAATAGGCATACACATTTTATACATATATACATATATATGCATATAGATGTATGTTATATATTAAAAATATGTTATATATGACATATCTATTATAGCCACATAATAGTATTTTACCCTGAAGTGCTACATCAAAAATAAGCCTTCAAGTCAGTTTGAAACATTTCTGGCTAATCCTTATTTCCAATTAGATAATTCTACCTAAAAGACTCCAAATCACTTCCTGCATACACAGGTTTTGCTGTGACAAAACCCTACAGATATCACCTGCACAGGGAAGGAGCATTATGGGGTGGGCTTTCCTCTCTCTGCCTTAAATGAACTGCAACATCAAGGAATTTATTTCAATATCAGCTTAGTGTTTCTCTGTAGACTTTGTTTCAGTTTGAGAGTGGATGCTCTCATTTGAGGATCTCCAGTCTGGTCAGTAGCAGAGCCATACAAGCAAGGGTAATTCCGAGGCTGCACCTAAATCCCATGGAAGACATCTCCCCCATGGCAGGGGTTGGAATGAGATGAGTTTTAAGGTCCTTCCCAACCCATCCCATTCCATGGGTTTGGTTGTCAATTTGCTTTTCACTACACAAATCTGGAGATGGGACACGCAGGAAATAACCTTTGGAGCCCTCCAATATCCAATTTCATTAACAACAATCCTGCAAGGCAGTCACAGCTAGCTGGGGGAAAAATTAACTTCCACTGAGGAAAGAATGTTCTAAAAGATCTCTGTTTCCAGTCCTGATACAAACAAATGGAGCCTTTGAGGTACCTTGCAAGAAAAAAAATGTTCAACAGAGATACATAAACCAACTGATTTAATGCAAACTGCTTCCTCCCAGCCCTTGGAGTCAGGATGGAAATGTGTTCTCCCTGTGCCCAGCCAAGGAAGGGCTGGAGCAGTTCCATTCCAGGAGTGCAGGAATATGTTTTAGCCCATTTCACTACTTCTGCCAATCACCTAAAGAACAGAAAGAAACTGAGAAAGTTCATAGAAACAGTGACTAATAACTCATGGAGGTAACTCCAATTTACAGCTTCCCTTGGATAGGAAACCAGATTTCTTTTGGCAGCAGAAATCTTATGCACAATAAAGCAATGTCACGTATGGGAACCCAAGTTATTCTACCAGACAAACCTTTGCACAAGGCTGAGAGCCCAACAAATACATGGGGAGCAGTGCCTGGAATGAGGTTAGGGAGATTTTTATCTTTACACAGCCATGGAACAACCTTTACTCCCCTGCCCAGGGCTCTGCCCTTCCAACTCAAACAGAAACAGCATCAGGCAGCAACGGATATTTGTTAAAAACTCCTCCCTGACTTGCAGTAAGAATCTCCTATGGCAGAACAAATATGAGTCTTAACTTCAGTTCCACCTTTATATTCTGGATTTTTAATACAAAATGGCTCCTTAAAACAGAAGACAAAAGCATTAAGACCTACTGAGGAGAAACTAAACACCAAACTATCACCTCAAGAAAGCATAAATTCTTAATCCCAAAGAAGGAAAAGGCCTAGGAACATCCCATGCTCATTAAAAGTACTGTAAGATGACTTAAAATGATAGGCTTGTTATCAGTGAAGCACATTTCTGATGTTGGAATTATTTAGTGATTTTTTTTTTCACAGGATATCAAGTGGCCTCTAGACAGAAATCCACAGGCAGCTCCTCAAAGCTGGACAACCGAAGGAAAACACAACTGGAAGCCCAAGGTGGTAAAAGGGGCACACTGTTCTTCTCTGGGTTTAACTTGAATTCAAGGTAACTGTGCAACCACAGCATGAACCAGATATATCTAAGATGCTGCTACATGGAACAGTCATCCCAAATTCCTTAAAATCCAACCACTTTCTTCCCCCAAAAAAGTCTGCTCAGCCCCACTCTCTCTCCCATGCCAGCACCATCTGCCATCAGTGGGGTCAGGAGATTAGTTTGGCTAAAACAATCCAACCAAAGAAGAAGAAACTCCTGTCCCAAGTCCCAGCCCATCAGCTTCCCTGGTGTTTTTATCATCACCTTTGGAATGCTGGGAGCCCTGAAGAGGGGGCAGGGAAGATCTGCTCAGCCCCTGGAAGCCACACAACCCAACACTGAGCCAGTGGGACCTGGCAGCTCCAGACTGGGGAGGAATATATGGGAATGACAGACAAGTGGATTGCTACCAGCCTTCATAAAAGTCCTAAACAGCCCCTAAAATGAAAAAAAAAAAAAAAAAAGTGAAAGAATGCCACTATAAACCAAAGCAATAATGGTTTTGTCAAGAGAGATGTCAGCAACGCAATATCCGCACTGCCTGGAAAGCACGGACGTGTCAGGTGATCCAGAGGACATTCTTACACCTAAATGATTAACTTCAATTTATGCAATGGGTCCAGGTAAAATGAGCAAGCAATCCAAAAAATCCATAAATTGCCTCAGTCACCACAGCATTTTTAAACTCTGGTAGAGCTGGGAAGTAGCTAATAAAATGGGAAGGCAAAAGCAGGGCTGCAGGAAAGCACTTGCTCCATTTGGATGGAGACTGACCAATGCCTTTCTTTTCAAGGGAAAATTCATGCAACTTGCTTTAGTGGATAGGGAATTTATTCACAAAACAGTGTGAAAATGTTCCTGCTTAGATATGATGTCAGTAGTTCTGTATTTTATTCTACATCAAGTTCCATTGCATATTCAAGTGACTCTCCCATGGTAAACATTAGAGAAAACACAATTTTGGAGTAATGGATCATTTATCAAATTATTGTAAAAAATAAGGAGAAAAAAAGCAGAAAATAGGAAGAGGCCTTTGTTCCTGCAGACTGCCTCATTTAATTACTATAATCACATGTAATTACATACAAGCAGGTACCACACACAGAGCTGTAAGAAAGCAAAACCATTTCAAAGCAAGAAAAGAATCAGCCAGTTCAAAGATTCTATTTTCAACTTGTGCTTGTATTTATTTACTCATTTAAATACTACAGTGGAAATCCTAAGAAAAAACAAATGGGAAGAGCAAGCAGCATGAATTCTGTAAGAGGTTCTTAAAGCCTCTGAATGGGGATATTTTTATTAAGTGGGTTATTTTCAGGCATCACTGGAGCCACACTTCCCCCCAACCTGAGAGCCTGGCCTGTTTCCTGACAACTGAGTCATGTCAGCACTGCCCAGACACTGATACTGTGCACATTGTGTGGAGGATCATTAAGCCCCAAGAAATGAAGAAAATTAAACAAACCCTTTTCCCAAGACATTCCCACACTACAATAGATGGATGGAAAGTTATTGTACAAGTTTGGTGGACACAAAGAATCAAATTCCAAAAATCTCTTCTTCAAATAAACCAGGGGCTTTTTCATCTTCTATAAAATAAACAGAAGACCCTGAACTGAGGTTTAAGATCAGCAGGAACATCCAGGTGAAGAGCAAGAACAAAGAGCTGATGCTGACAACAGAGCAAAAAGCCCAGACTCAATATTTAACAAACCAAAATGCCCAGACAGAACATCCAATGGCAAGGCTGGGGACAACACTCACAATAATGCTGAGAAGTACTGATTCTGCAGCAAAGTGACATTAGGGAAGAATAATAACCAGCAGAGCTGTAGAAGGCAGGGACAGGGTCAGGAAATGTCAGCACTACACTGGGGGTAAACCACAGGGTGAAAACCAGAATCTCCAAGGATTGAATTCAAAATTGAGTCAGGGAAGCATAAAAGTTGTGAGTTTTTAAATGCACATTTCAGCCCTCACTCCCTATATGCCTACATTCACAAGACAGGAGAATTCCTGCAGAGCTTCCAGGGGCAGCTGCAATTCTTGTGGTGACACTGCCATCCATGGATTCTCCTGCACACACTGCAGTGTTTTCCTTTACTCATCCGCCTTTCCCTGTTGTGACAAATTGAAATGCAGATTATTTGCCAGTCTTCAAACTTGTACAGTCTTCCCAGAAAAGAGAAGAACCCCAGCCTGATTTGGGTTAGAAGGGACCTCAAAGCTCATCCCATTCTACCCCCTGCCATGGGCAGGGACACCTTTCACCACCCCAGGTTGCTCCAAGCCCCATCCAACCTGGTCCTGGGTTGGGGCAACCACAGCTTCCCTGGGCAACCTCTGCCAGGGCCTCCCTACCCTCACAGAGAGGAATTCCTTTCCCTATCCCTGCCCCCTGGCACTGGGAAGCCATTCTCCCTTGTCCAGGCATTCCATCTCTTGTCCAAAGTCCCTTTTCAGCTCCTTAGGCACAGGAAGGGGCTCTAAGGTCTCCCTGGATGCTTCCTTTCTGCAGGTTGAACATCATCACCTCTCCCATCCTTTCCTCATAGGAGGTTTCCATCCCCCTAATCGCTTTTGTGGCCAAATATTGTCAGGACCGTTACTATTTTAACATTTTGTTTTCTATAAAAGGCTGAGTGGTCTCCAGATTGAATCATCCTCAACACCTTTAGTTGCAACTTCTCTATAGTGTTGTGCTAAACTGTATTAAAACAGCCCAATTCTGGTCTTTGAAAAATCACCAGGGCAAAATGTTCCAAAGCAAAGTCCCACTTCATCAGTACAAGAACTGCAGGGTGACACTGCAGAGCTGCAGGGAGAGGGAGGCAGGGCTGAAACTCTGCCACTTCAAGTGTGAATGTGGGGAATAATGGAGTAAACCTATTTTGATTCCCAAAATGTTTTTATTTTGCAGTTTTTTAAGCCTTCAGGTTCTTCTAAATAATTTCTCCATAGGCTACAGGGATAGCAAACTTCATTAACAATTTAAGACATTTTCCCCTCTTTGGTGAACATAAAGCTTTCCTGCCCAGCAAGTACAAGGTTTAGCTGTGCTGCAAGAACTTGAAGCTACTCACTTCATACTGTCCCAGCTCCCGTATTATTTTCAAGACAGAGTTATATCACTATATTTTCTCAGTACAAATATTTGTCACATGGAACAGTCAGATTATGAATATGCATCTTCTGTAGCTTATCCATCTGAGATATGCAATACTGACCTAAAAATCTGTTCTGCCTGACCTCTGGGTGTGTAAATAAGTGATTGATGCTTGGTGTGTCTGAGTAAACCACTTAGAAGCAGCAGCATCTTTAGTTATGAGTTAAGACTAAAATTAAAAATGCCAGAAGGCATCTGGAATGACTCATGCCAGAATTTAAATAGAGTCAAAAGTCTACCCTGTAACTCGGTGCCTAAAACCGAGTTAAAATAAGTGAGGAGACCTGTCCCAGGCAACACCTGGAGTTCTGTCTCAGGAGCCAGTGACAAGAGCCTGAAGGACAGGACAAAGGGGAAGTGGTTTCCCAGTTCCAGAGGGCAGGGATAGGTTGTCATTGGACTGTGGCTCAACAAATAAATCTGGCCATAACAGAAAAGCCAATTCAGCTGGCCTAGTTCATTATAGAAATAAAGAAGTCCCCAGGTAAAGCTATGACAGGTTGGATTCAAACCCAAACGAGACCTCTGCCACCCCATTCTATCCTGAATACAGACATATCACGGGCCAAGGAGCTGGGCTGCACAGAGATTTTAACCAGACACAGATTCAGGCGTCAGAGTTTTGAACCCCCCTATAGAAGGAGGTGTGGAAAAATAAACCAAGCTGTACCGGTGTGTTTTCATTATGTATCTGTCTTCAGCCTCTAACCATTACCATAACAATAGATGAGACACCGGGAAGAAGTTTCAGCTTGTGTGGGTGGTGAGACCCTGGCACAGGCTACCCAGAGAAGCTGTGGCTGCCCCCATTCCTGCCAGTGTCCAAGGCCAGGCTGGACACTGGAGCTTGGAGCAACCTGGGCTAGTGGAAGGTGCCCCTGCCCATGGCAGGGTGTGGAATTGGATGAGTTTTAAGGTCCCTCTAAAACAAACCATCCTGGGATCCTGCAAAAATGCCCTGCCTGGCCCATCCCCTCATACCCCATTCCCCAGTAATTCATCTTCCTAAATAATCTTCTGAAAGCAGAGACTTTGCTGAGCTACTACATGAAAAAACTGAAGAACTATTAGAAAATAATTAGCATCAACACAGGTTCAACAAAGGCTATGTAAACTAACCACTAAAAAAATAACCTCACTTTTGTTCAATATCTGATGCAGTTCTAAGAAAGAGATCAAAAAGCTATTCTTACATCCTCAAATACTTCAAGGAAAAATCCAGGCTAAAAATTCATCAATAACAATCATAATCAATGAGATATTTCAAGGGATCCAATTAATTCATTTTTAATGATAACATTTTATTGGGAGAGGAACTCATCCACATACAACATATTTGGAAAAAAAAAGAGAGGTGAAATAAGGAAGAGAAAGTCTTTCCTAAGGGTAGAAAACTAGAGGGGAGAAGGATTTATTTAGCACAGACATAAGGAAAAGTATTTTGAAAATAAAGACAAGCTGGAGAGGAAGTTACCTCTTCATGAAACTACAAGCACAAGGATCAAGCTGCCCAGCTTAAACCAAACATTTTTAACCAGACTTTCAAAGTTATTGCACAAGACACAGTTCCCTGAAAGAGTCAAGAAATTCTCTTTTTTGGTGGAAAGGTATTGAAATGGTAGCAACAAAAGAAGTTTTTTTAAAAAGTGGTTCCAACATTATCCTACGCCCACACTTAGAGCTGCTTCCACAGCCCTGGTTTGGTTTTCAGATGAAGCCAAAACTGGGATTAAAAAAAAAAAGTTTAAATCAAACTTTTGCTGAATAGGCAGGTTTTGCTCCAGTTTCATAAAAAATGTGATGCTTTCAAAAATTTTGTTTCCAGTTAAATCAAATTTTTCCTACTTGTTCAAATGTTTTTCCTCCTTGTGTTAAATATGCAAACACTGGTGAAATCCTCTGGAGAAGCTGCTTTCCACAGAGCAGTGCATGACAAAGGTGCTGCCCTGCTCAGTCCATGGCACTGCCAAGCGAAGGCTTTACCGTGTAATTCCAGAAGGAGGGCCCCAGCGTTCCTGTGAGGAGCTGGATGGCCACTGTGCAGAGCATGGACTCTGTCACATCAAATCTACATGTGAGGGAGAGAAACAGTTCAGAACATTCTCCTGAGCACTCCTCTGAAGGGGAGCCATTAAAAACATCTTCAGTCAGGCTAAAGGACAAAATTATTGGGATGATTCAAAGGGCAGGTCAGGGAAGGGATTAACAACAACAAAACCCAGGAATATCAATGAATTAACAAAACCATTCCAACCCACATAGTATTTTACACATTTAAATCTTCATTCAGAACTTTTGCAATTTACAGTTTTGCCGTATCACTCCAATACATAAGGAAAAACAATCATTTGGTGTGTGCAGGAGGGAATAAATGAAATTCCTTGCTCTGAGTCACAGCAAATAAAATCCATAACCAAGCATAATCCAGGACTCTCATCTCCTGACCTCATTCATGTCTGCAAATGACACTGAATACATTAATTCCTCAGCTGAAGATGCTCCTGCATGTTTCAGCAGAGTAGAAATGCAGATTGTATTCCAGTTTGACACCTCTGATGGAAAGGAAGAAGCTTCACCTCCCTCCTCATGCAGCTCCTAGGCAAATAATGCTCCAAGAAGTGAGCTCAGGACCCCTGCTCAGGGGTAATCACACTCCATTCTGTATATATTTATTTCTCACCCCTGACAGAAAGGGATGAAAAAATATGCTGGAGCCAACAGAGCCATAGAAACCACCCTTTCTCCTAATACAGTTCCATAAATCTGCATTTTACTATAACAAAAAGATTTTAAAATGGGATCAAATTTTTTAAAAATTGAACCATCTAGTTTAAAAAGAAAACTCAGCAGCAGGGTCAGCCAGAATGCAGTTCCTGGTTATTGCTGTGCTTATCAGAGTGTGCTAGAACAGACACCTACCATGCCAAGGGATTAAAAATGGACAGCATAGAAAAGTCATTGTGGCCCCACTGCAGGGCTCAGGTGCAGTGATGATATGCAGACCTGACATCAGACCTGCAGAGATGGGTTGCTGAAGTTCAGCCTGACAAGCATTTTCAGTATAATTATCAGAGCACAAACCACAGTAAATAGCTGGGAGGGTAATCGTTGGTATTCTAGGGAATACAAGAGGAGAAAGCCCAATGCCCAAACCCCACAGCTACTTTCGTGCTTTACAACAGCTGCAGTTTCTATTCCTTTTTTTCCCCATGTTATTTTAGGTAGTATTTGCAATTCATACATGGATCCATTTTTTAAACATCATCTGGGAAGTTTAAGAAGGGGTATTGACCTTGGCATGTGCTTCACTCCATGGAGATGCTGGCACTGACAATCCCTGTGCCTGCTCTGCTGGGAACCCTGTCAGGGTCCTTCCTGAGTCTGGAGCCAATTAACACACAGGGGATTAGTGCTGCATCCAGCATATTCCCTTGTCAGTGCTAATTTATTGAGTGTATTCCATGGGCAATTCTTAAAAGGCCCTGTTTGACTAAACAAGTCATTAGACAATTCAAGAGCCACCACTGGCTCAGGGCTCAGAGACAGCTGCAGTCAGTCCCTTCCTTGTGCTAACAGGGAACCCAAACTGAATTCAAATGGAGACATGTCCTGAGAAAATGATCCAAGGACACAGGAAACAGACACTTATGCTGGATATGGCCCTGAAATCAAGTCAGTCACTAGCAACACAGCTGATCTAATACAGCTTTTTAAGGCTGTGTGAAACTATGGGGGAGGTTTATGCACCATCCTTCCCTTCCTCTCCCAACACACAAAACTCTGCAAAAAAGTCCCAAATCACAGCAGACAAGAAAAACACTCCTGCCGCATCAGAAAAACTGAAGTTATGGGGCTGGAAAACTCACAGGGATCTATCTACCAGTTAATGCTGTGGTCTGAAAAATGATGATTCTTCCATCTGTCTTGTCCGTATGTACTGAGCGTACAAGTGGGATTACTAAGGCTGGGCAATGAACTGGGAATCTGAGCAGGAGACAAAAGACTGTTTTCTTACGGAAACCACAGCAGCAAGAGAAGAGTGTCAACATCAGAACACAAGAGAAAGAAGGGCTGAGAGTCACATGCTAGAAGTGCAAATGTTTAGTTATAAAGTTATTAGAGTTTTATCCTAACTCATTCCAACCCAGCAGTTTCACTTGGATGCAATGAAATACAACAGCATGAATAAAGCCAACTGTACAGAAAAAATGAGAACATGAATTAGAATTATTTTCAACAACAGGAAATTCATGTTGAGGAGAAAATAATATTAAAAATGGGCCATAAGCCCCTTTCCTTGTTCTTATAGACATCCAATATGTAAATTTTTCCTTCTACTGCTCACAGAGGTACATAGAAGTTACACAGGTCAGGCCATAGCCATGTGCTTGTCATGTTGTCATGAGCAGTTCACACTGCTCTGTGAAATAATGAACTACAAGGATTTAGCATAACAATCAGGAGCAGCATCTCCACACATGACCAGTGGGATCATGGCTGAAAATGCTGTTGAAGAACTTGTGGGAGGGAAGAGGAGGAGGATGTGAAAACCACTCTGGCACCTTTTCCATGAGCTCTCAGCAGCTGCAACGGTTTCTGTGACACTGCCACTGCGACTGAGTGAGCAGGAGCTGCAAGTTACCAGCACCAAACTTCACACCCACCACAAACACACTTGAACACGTCCTGCTTGCAAGCACAGAGAACCCAACACCCCCTGACATCAACAGAGGCTCTACTTAACCTCAGACTCTCCCCTATAAATAACCTCGGTGTAAAAATTCTTCAAGAAGTGTTGGAAAGTTTTAAGCTCTGCAATCATGGGGATTATTGCCTTATCTCAGAGTGGAGATCCTGAGGCTGTTCCCAGGAGCAAGAACTCAATATGCTAAACTCTGACTTGGAAGGTTTGCACCGCTGTATTTCAGTATTTGGTGTGTGTTGTCTGTGTGAGATAAAACACCAACTCCTCCTCTGCTGAGGCTGAAGAAGAAGGCTGGTTTAGCTGCTTTCTGAAATCCAGCCCCGTTTCCTCACCTCTCCTTTGGATCTTAGTGGTTGCATTGGTGACAGGGCTCAGATGAACCAACCCATTATCCCACAGGCTCTTGTAAAGCTGCTCCAGAGGCACTGAACAGGAATGCTCCCCCAAATTCTCCAACTCTCCTCAAGAAAGGCTGTTTTGTTCAGGAGCCTGAATTATTTTCCTGTCCCTGGAGATTATCATTCAACTAGCAAAGTAACCATTTTTAATTTTTTAGTTATATTAAAGCTGGTAAAAATGGATTCTTCCTCTCATATTTATGATATTCCTTTGTGAAGCCTCCTTGGAAACTAATTTCCATCTCATTGCATCTATATTTATACATATATACACAGCTATAATTCCTACCATCACCAGCTTTTGATATTTTCATTAAAAAAGGTTGGAATAAACCAGATAATGCAGCAACTTGCAGGAGAAATGCTGTGATACAGCAGCACCCTCGTGTCTCTGGATGGACCCTTGAGTGTTCAGTACCCACTGAGTTTTTTTCAATATGATTCAGCACCTCCAGCACTTCCATCATGAACAAGTGCACCAGGACTTCATCTGAGCAGTTTGTGTCTCATGTCTCTCAAGAAAACACCCAGGTTGGACAAGGGGGAATGGCTTCCTACTGCCAGAAGGCAGGGTTAGATAGGAAATTGAGAAATTCTTCCCCTATGAGGGTGGTGAAGCACTGGCACAGGCTGTCCAGAGAAGCAGTGTCTGCCCCAAGCCTGAAGCATCCTAGGTCAGGCTGGGCATTGGGGCTTGGAGCAACCTGGGATTGTGGAAGGTGTCCCTGCCTAGGGGTGGAACTGGATGAGTTTAATGTCCCTGCCCACTCAACCAATTCCATGATTCTGAGCTGTGCTGCAGAATGCAGCTCTGACTAGGATGGATGACTTCAACCCCCTGGATGCAGGACAGCCCCTGCAGTCAGGCTGTGCTCTGACCTTGAGCAGTTGGAAACATCCTGAGCCTGCACACACTCACTTCTCCTCCTGCACTCCCTGCAGGGAGCAGAACCACTACTGAATCCAAGTGGGACAACCCTGGAATGGGGAAGAACCAGGTGATCACACCTGGGTTCCAGATAACATCAGTAAAATCCTTTCAAGATTTTGCACCATATTCCCTCATGACCTGTTTTCTGCAGCATGTTCCTGAAGTATATCATATCTGCTTCCACAAGGACACGTGGAAGTCCACTGCAGCTTTTGATTTTTGGGATATGCAGGAAAAAATTCTGTTTCCAAAGCAGACGTGCCTCAGTGATGGCACAGCTGCCCCAATACATGACTCAGCTCATCCTGTACTGCAGCACAGCAAATCCACAACCCAGACAAACCAGTTCCTGCACTGGAAACCAGGTCAGGAGAACCAAGTCATTATTTGGGCTTTTTCAATATTAAGTGGCTCTCTGCCATTCAAAATCACCTTTTTCTTTTTCAGATGTGCTGAGTATTCCTGTTGTTCCATAAGATCATTCCCAGATCAGGTGTTTTAAGTAAAACTTCTGCATTTAACTCTATCCCTGCTGTTTCCTGCTGCCTTTACACTGCTGATATCATTACAGTGAACTTCCTGGAGCCTGCCCCACTTGCCTTGATACACTTCCTGCTTCGTCCTGGGGAATATTTTAGCAATACTGACCTCTAGCTATTATTTTAGCTGCTCAACCAACACTAGTTGCTTTTTGAAGAGTGCAGTGGTTACCACAATCTAATGGAAGTGGAGACATAGCACAGGACTCATCTGATTCATTGACTCAACTGATTATTCTAAACACTGAAGTAGAACAGGGACCTCCCACAGCTGTCAGGGAGAAGATAAAGAACCTACACAGCTGATGGATTCAGTAATCAGGCCTAACTGAACAAAGTTTTCCTCCTCCACCCTCAGAATCTGTAGGAATCTAGCAGAATGGATCCCATTTCCTCCTCCCTCAGGAGAAATGATTCCTGCCCTGCAGTCTGACATGTTCTGCTTAGCTTCAGGGACTTGCCAAGGCTGGTACAGTGACAGAGAGAATCATGGAATGGTTAAGGCTGGAAAAGCCCTCCATCACCAGCAAGTCCAGCCTGACCACTCCCCACCTTGTCACCAGCCCTGAGCACCGAGTACTACATCCAGCTGTTCCTTGGGCAGGAAGAGGGACTCCAAACCTCTCTGGGAAGCCTTTTCCAATGCCAGACCATCCCTTCCAGGAAGAAATTCCTCCTGATGTCCAACCTGACCCTTCCGTGGTGCAGCTTGAGGCTATTTCCTCTTATCCCATCCTTTGTTCCCTGGCAGCAGAGTCTGACCCCTGCTGGCTGCCCCCTCCTGTCAAGGAATTGTGCAGAGACAGAAGGTGCCCCCAAGCCACCTTTTCTCCAGGCTGAGCTCTCCCAGCTCTCTCAGCTGCTCCTGGTGCTCCAGACCCCTCCCCATACACAAGCCACACATTGTTCCACAAGCACACACTTCATTTGACACACTAATTTCCCCGGGTTTTTTTTTAAGACTGACTTTTCCAGCAAGACAGGCTGATTCTATAATTGAACATTTCAGTCCTGTGTGCAAGGAGTGAAATACAATCACCCTCTTTAGCACCTTCTGCTCTTCTCCAAGCCATTTGATTATCAAGTTCTCTCTGCACTGAAATACATCTTGGACATCACAAATAGAGTAAGTGATAGCCAGCTGTCTGCTCTTTCCTGCTGAATCAGAATTAAGGCAAGTCAAAAACAGTCACATTCCCTAAAACATCACTACTACACCCTCTCTCTGAGGATTTTTGAGTCATTACATGGGAAACAAACAGAAAAAGCTCCTGTGCACAAGGATCTTTTTGGTTCCTTACAACACCTGTCTCTGATCCCACTTACTCAGGATTAAGGATACGCAAGTCTGTGCACTGCAGTGAATCTGAAAGCTGATAAAATACCGTTTTTTCAGTTTTACATTAGTGAAATGAAAGTTTCATAAAAACAGTGTTAAACAGTGAGAATCTGTTAACTGGATAAATAGTCTCATGGTTTTTGCACTAAAATGAACATCAGCTTATGACAGTCTATTAACCTCGTAACACAGGGCAGAAGAAGGAATGAATATGTTTACTACACAGTGTCATGTTGTCTAAATTAATGATACACACCTTTAGGTGCTTATTGCCCGTTTTGAATTAGCTACATATTAATGGTCACCACATTCTTATAAGGCCAGGCAGAAAAATCTAATTTGCTGAAAAATGCATCCAAAATACAGACAAAGGAATATCCCAGTGAACAACAGCACTGACCCAAACACGTTTCTGCAGCACAACAGCAGTTTGTGGAGGCTGATACTTCCATCTGTAAAGTCAAGCACATGTCAAGGTTGGGCTTTTGTGTTCTTTGATCAATAACCAGAAATCTTTGATTATTAGGGCCCTGTAAAGTTCAAAGGCAGCTAAAAGCATTCAGACCTATGGTACAGCATGAAAGCTAGACTCCTAAAACTGTTTGAACCACATGTCTATTATTTTAAAGATCTGAGTACCAGAATGGGATAGTTTCAGTCAATCTGCTCTCGTGTAGACAGAAGTCTAGATTTTCTTCTTTTCATCCTCTAACAGACATTTAAAACTGATGCAACATCTTAAATTCTTGAGCAGAAAGAGAGAAGTTTCTCAAGAGCATCTGCATTATTGAAACAGTATCCTGCCAATAAAAGGTGGCCCAAGAAGCCCATAGCTGTATTGTTTTAGCAGTATCTGGGTACTTAAAGACCAGCAATTATAGACCATAAATAACAGCCTATTAGACATCTGTATGTAGTTGTTGTAGAGATGTTTAAAAATCCCACAAACTAAGAGCAAATATCAGTTTCCAGATGTTTAAAAAAAAAGAAAGATCTGCAGGGCATTTATTTGAAATGTGTCTGTTTACTCTATGAATGCAAATAGAAACTAAATTCTCAACATAGAATAAATTTATTTCCCCATTAAGGTTAAAGAATCCCACAGCTCACCAAGTCCTTGTGTTGCACCTCCCACCCAGCCTCATCCAGCAGGAAACAGGATTTCTGCTTCTTACTTTGTTGGCATTGCAATTTTGGTTCTATTTATTGACAGAACTATGATCTGCATTAACCAAAAGAGATTCTGAACTTTAAAGTGGAGGCACAACGGCAATTAATACAGTATCTTTTAAGAGTTATGGTTAATATTAACAAATAACTGCACATCACAATCAAGCAGTATCAAGACAGAGTTTAATGAATGCTAAAGCCAGACTGCCACCATCTGACCAAAGCATTCCAGACTTGGGATAAAACAGCAGGTATTTTCCACTACTTATTTAGTTTTACATCACAGCAAAAGCTCTAATTAACTGACAGACCAAAATGATATTTTACCACTCCTAACATAAGCTAAAGGACATTCACTATTCATTACAGATGCAACATCTGCCAGAAGCTCTAATTGTATTGCTATGGATAAAAACAATTTGCTACTGCTCTGAGGACACTATGGCCACACAAGGTGCAATTAACAGCAGATGCCTTTCCCGTTCTCTCAGCCAGGTACTTACATGCCGAAGCGCAGTGTCCCCGAGACGTACGTCTGCCAGTGCGCGCAGTAAAACATGAATGTCCCAGCAAAACAACAAAAGAACATCCAGTCAGGGTTGGTGCCCAGCTGCACAGCAATACAAGTTCCCAAAACCACAAAGACTGCAGGAGAAAATCAGTCACAGAGTGAAAAGGGTGGATGTGTGTAAGTATCCTCACCAGAAGCAAAGCTAACAACAGGGCCCAGAGGAGGGACAGTGGGAAGTTATCCTGGTACGGTTATTTCACAGACATGAGAGATTAATGCTTCCACTTGAAAATATACAGGCTGCATGACAGACTTCAATCCATACTAGTTATTAGAAGTCATCAGTATTAAGAGTTTTTAAGTCTCCTACATTTTTATTCCCTGTGACACCTAATCTCATTAAGGGACTTGAGTGATTTCTGCAGCTGCAGCAAGTTTCAGGGTTTTCTCTTGCATTTGCGGGACATTTTCCCGTCTTCTGAATTTTTCTGATACCATCAAGAAAATCAAAGGTCTGGATGCATTCAGGATGCATAACATATCTAAGCTTCCCTCTCCACCCTTTCCACACACAACTCTGATACAGAATTCATAAAATTTAAAGCCTAAGAACTTTAAAATTTAAGGAACCAAAACACCCAATCAGGAGTTGGACTCTATCTTGTGGGACCCTTTCCAACTCAGGATATTCTATGATTTTACAAATTTTTTTTTGCAATGGGGTTGAACTTTAGGCTGGCGCAATGAACTCCACCTACTGACGTGGACAATTCATCTTAAACTCTGACTTATAGAGTCCCACTGCTTAGGCTTAGACCTGTCTTGGTATCATTATGTATCAAGTCAATATGAAATAATACAGAAGAATATTCTGACAACTTCTCACAGAAAATATTTTAGAACCAAGCTAAAGTATCACAGAGAAGTGCTGGCTCAGGTTGAATTAGTCACATGCTTAGTTCTGTTTTCAAAGTAATACAAGAGAAGACATTCAGCTGATCCAGAGCACTCTTCTATGGAAAGAAAGGTGACTTTCTTGGTTGAAAGTGATACATTCAGCACTATCAGTTGTCCTTTCTTCAGTAAAGAAGCTTTTTTATGGTATTGCAGATTTGATCCCTGAAACAGAGTAATTGAATCCTCCTACTTCAATTAAAAATTACAACAATACCTGTGGACAAGGAATCACAGCCATGATCAAAAAGCTCTCCTAACGGAGTGCTGCTATTTGTCCTTCTTGCTTGTTTTCCATCTATAGCATCCAGGGACTGGTAGATGAAAAGGCCACAAGCACAAGCAATGTATGCCCAGGGAGGTGCCTAAGAGAGAAAGGCAATCATGATAAGGTTTAAAATAATCCTTAAAAAAATGAAAGCCTGCAGCTGAGCTGTCCCACAGCTTGACACAACAGTTTTCCCTCTGCACATATGTCCTCCTCACCCAGGGACCTTTCAGCAGCTGGTCCTTGCAAGGACAGACAGAAAGGGTAGTTACATGTGGAATGTAAATAAACTAGTGACAGATTAATAGCTACAGCCCCTGCACTAAAGCAGGAAGCTGCACTGTACAGCTGGAAAAATTGGAATACTACATTTCCAAAGCGGTGCATAACGAAGTCCTCATTAAATACCTGCAAGCTGTCTCAGTGATTTCAGGAACTTGGAACTTTTAGACCCCAACTTTGTGACAAACACTGAGCTCACCTTCACCAGCCCTTCACCAGTCACCAGTTGAAAGCTGTGTCACTGCCAGTGCCCAGACTTTGAGTCCAAGAACATTTCTGGAGCTCTGCAGCACAGCCCCTCCATCACCAACTGTTCCCTCCAGTACAAGGCACCAAGAAGCTTTGCCAAATCTATGTTAAGAACCCTTAATGGTCACATCCATGCTAACAACTTCAACTTTGACAGAAACACAAACAATGCCAAAGCCCTGCTAGAGCAAAGACTACAATCCAAGCTTTTTTATGTTTTTTGAAGCATAAACCCTTAAGAACACAGAAGTCAGGGAGTTGCCATTACTCTGTCTCCACTTAGACATCCATCAGTCAGATATTATTGGTTATTTTGCAATCTTCACATTTGACACACTTTATAGAAGTGAGGATTTGTGAGCAGTTTTATTTTACAGACCACACCAACAAATCCCAAATACAGCTTAATCAAGCTGACCTGCTCTGGAGTCCAGCTGGTTTTGGCAAACACAACGACGACTAATTTGTAGCACATCAACTTAAATACATTTCCTTCTACAGCTTGCATTGCTCCTGCATTTACCTAAACAGTTCATTCTATCCCAAAAGCTGCCATTGTGCTTTGCTTTTGGCAGTGTCTGTACAAACAGCACAAGGTGAGAAACGGAAATACGTCACCCAAGAGTAGAACACCACATTTAGCCAAGGTTCTGATGCCACACAATTCCTTCCCATTCTTGTCCCTCATGTACAGATTTTATCTGTCACAGTTAAGTTAAACTGCATCACCCTGAAAGTTTATAGAGAAACTTAAAAATCAGTCTGCTGGCTCTTCTTTTTTAAAAGCTCCTTTCACGAGCAGCATAGGTGTTTCCACTTAGACCTATTTATATCCAAGTAAGATTTCACAGTTCTCTCTTTATCCAGGTAATTTTTCCTTTTTTTTATTTTAAGCTCAGGTATCATTCCACCAGTCAAGACATTTCACATCAGTCAGCTGGGTCCTCCCAGCTAAACAGGAAGTATTTGTGTCTCCTTTACTCTCTGGCTGCATGAGGCCCTGAGCACAGCTCTGCCTCGGCTGCATCTTTCTGCAACAGGAAAGGAGGAGTCACTCTTGAAAAAAAGCAGAACTAAGGCTGAGCTACAAAGAGGAGAAAATTTACATCAGAAATCAATAGTGGTTTCGGGGGAGGAGAAATTCTGCTCCTGGAGTTTCAGAGCCCCATTTTCTTCCCCACACAGCTCCCTGATGCTTAAAAAGCACCTCCCTGGTCACGCTATGCCATGTGGCAAATCAGATCAGGCCAAAAGCTGCCTCAGCACTAAGTTATTTTTCAGTTCAAGTGAGGAGAAAAATCTCAATTCACCTCACACAAAGTACTTCTCAAACTCTTAAATACCAAACAGTGCTTTCATACAGCAGCCTGCAGCTAACATAGACTTTCTGATGCTCTGAGTACAGCTTCCTGGAGTGTACTTCAGAAGTTCAATTACCAACCAAAATGTAATTGTTCTCAAAATTCTAAATTCTGCTCTGGTTTAGTGACCCAAACCAGCTCTGGGTTCCTGAGAGCTGAAGTCTCTCCATCAGACCAGATTTCAGAGTCTGTGCTCCCATGTAACCCTACTGCTCAAAAGTAAACACAAGTTAAACTGACCCAAACCACAATGCCACAGCCTGGAAAAGTAAGGAGTTGCTCCAAGTATTCCCTGGTCAAACTGAATAGTCACTGTTTATCTTACACCTGCCAAATTCCACAGGTTATTGTGAAACAATCTATTTCAACAGATTTCTAGGAGAGGCAAACATCCCTTTCCCATGTCATATGTGGAGCAGGCATGAAGTGCTGATGGTGCCAACCTACGTGAGATTTTGGAGTCTGGTAGGGAACAAACTGTGTCATGCTGGATTCCCAACCTCAGCTGCGAGACTTGGTTAGGAAGGAGTTCAGATATTTTAAAAGCTGGAACTCTTTAGACATTCCCAGCCATTTTGTGTGTAACAAATTTCTATACCAAATCACTCCCTTTCTCAGTGCACACACATAAAAGCAGCTTTTAAGATTCAACATTCAAGTGAAAACTTTTCCAGTGCACAAAAATGAGTCTTCAAGTGCCTTATGAGGTAACTGGTGATACAGAGAAGTTAAAAGGCCTCAAAAAGACTTCTGTACCCCTGAAATCAGGTTAAAATAGTTCTGCTCAGGGCAGGTCAGGAGCTTATAGAGCATTCAGAACAAAGAATAAAACCACTGGCTTTTATCTGGCCTCCTCACAGCATAGCCACAGCTCAGGTCACAACTCCACGCTCCCAAGAGCTCCACCACACTGTGCCAAAGTCCTGACTGAGCTGCCAAGATACAGAACTTGCTGGGGCCCAGGAAGGTGTCCCTGTGGCTCACTAAGCTGGGTTTGGTCACACCAGCTTTGATACCTTAAGTAGCACTACTCTAGAGCTCAACACCTTAGCTCTGCTGCAGCCCAAGTGTGTCCAACCCACCTGGCTCGTGTGGCAACTCCAATCCCAGAGCAGAGGGGGAGTCACCCTGTTCTAGGCACAGAAAGTAAACAGGTATCAACTCCTCTTGCCACACAGGCCAGGCAGATGCAGAGCCACTGCTCCAATTCCTGGCAGGGCTGAGCTTGGTGCAGCAGGTCCCTCACAGCTGTTTTGGTGTCAGACCCTACTCCACACAGGTGTGTTGGTTCCTGGAACTGCTGTTTCACTCCAGCATTCACATGTGCTCTCTCTGCATGCCAGCATCACAGAGAGGCACAAACATTTACAGAGAGCAGGTTACAAGGACGAGGACTGCGGGCTGAACAGCAAGAACCAGTTCTCCCCAAAGCAACAACCCACCCAAAATCAGCGACAGCAACCAAAACAAAGAGTGTCAGGAGTCTACAACTCACCTGTTCTGTAGCTGTTGGGCAGTAACATACTAATAGCAGAGTTGTAAATACATTTATTAACAGTCCAATGATGGTGATCAAGTTGGGGGCAATCCAGGCTGGAACTCTTCCAACTAACCATTCCCAGTAGCCCTGCATGAGGGGCTCAAGCAGGGACCGTCCAGCACTCTGGTATTTGTGCTCCTCTAACCGTTTGAGCTGGTGCTTGGACAGGGGTGGCGTGGGCAGCTGCACCAGTTTGCTGAGCATGCAGGCAGCACTGGGGCCATGGCCACAGCCCACAGGGCCCTCCAGGTGAGACTCCCCACATCGCCTCTTGATGCTCCGGTGCCCACTCATGGGTTGGGTGGCCTAGGAAGTGTCTTGGGCAGGCAGCAGCTGGGCTGGAGAACCATAAGATCCTGCAACACAAAGGGGTAAAACACACCTGAGCACAAAAATGAGGTTTTAGGATATCAAAATTTTCCAGCTGCTGCCCTAAAGAGCATTTTATTTGCCATCAGCAAAGCAAGATGACTTTATAGGATTACTCCTTTGAAGAGAAAATTATTTGGAGAATTGCTGAAGGAACAACAAGAAACAAGTGCTACCAATGCAGCTGTAAAACCCTGCAGCCACCAGCCAAAATTCCAGCAGCACCAGAAACTCACACCACAGCAGTGAGTTGTATTACAGATTGTGGTACAGCCAGTCCCCTCACACCTCTCCCAGGAGAGCAGGTGACACCACTCAGATTATCAACTGACAGCACTAAAAACCAACACTGAGAAGTCTTAAGTTAAATCAGTTTGAAGCAGCTTTGTCTCTGCAGCAATGCTGGACAACCACTTAAAAAGTCATGCCTTGTTTTTCAGATTTCTGTTCCTTCTTTCAGTTTTGCAGCAGCTTTTTTCCTTTCTAAATTTAACCCAGCTCATTGTCTGTTCAACTTTCAATATATACAAGAAACATGCAGGAGCTGGAGAGCTTTAGCTGGCCAGAGATAGCATGAAGCAGCTGTAAAAAGAAAATACGGGATCAGGAACAGATTTTCCAGCACAAACAAGGACCCTCATAATGTTCCATCTCCCTTGAAAGCATATGACCAGACAGATGTAACTTTCCACAGGAGGTAGAGAAGCAGTAGAGAAAGGAGACTAAAAATAAGAGTTTGCTGTTAATCTGTAGGAGACAATGAGGAAAACAGTTAAGAAAACCTAGTTGAAGTTCAGCAAATAAAGTAGAGAAAGGAAGAAGACCGAGAGCTCTAAAGCCACCCACACTGCACGGGTAGAGCAAACTGGGAAAATCAAAGGTCATCACTGGCCTAAGAACAAGTGCTCTCAGCTCCACTCTCCACACCCTCAGCAAGGCAAATTCCAGCAGTGAAAAGCCACCTCAGGCAGCCCCGTCAGAGGGAGGAGAAGAGAAAGTGGCAGGGCCTTCGCTGTGCTCGATAAGCTCGGGAGGAAGCAGAGCTGCACCTCTCCAATCGCCTGGACACCAGACCTAGTCACCGCCGAGGTCCCTGTGGGTGTTGCCCTGGATGACCAGAAAAATTACTCCCAGTGCATTAAATTGGGCTTTTCCCTCATCCTGAGATGAGCAAGAGGGAAAACAGCCCAGGAGCGCCTCATTCTCCAAAACAAACGCCCGGCCCGACTGCCGCGGGACTCCCACCGGGCCCGGCAAACACTTGGCCGGGGAGGGGCCCAAGGTACCCCTGGCCCCACCGACGCTTCGCCCCCGCCCACGGCACAGAACGGGTCTGCCCGGACCACAGCCCAGCCACACCTCGGGCCCCTCCCTGCTGCCCCACGCGCCTCCCGCGCCCTGCCCGGCCGGGGACCCGCGCAGACCCCGCCGCTGCCGCCCGGACACCCCCCGCGCTACCTCCGCTCCCCGCACCGGGCGGCGCTTTTTTTTTACGCCCCTTTTGCGACGGCCGGAAAGGAGGAGGCGGTGGCGCGCGCCGGGGGCGGGGCCGGGGCCGGGGCGGTGCGAGGACGGCGCAGGAGCGGCTGAGGTGAAGGGGGAGGGACGGGGGGATCCAAACCCGCTTCGCTCTCACCCCAGTCACTCCCCCAGAGACCCCACAATCTCCCTTCAGCCCCAAGCGACCATCCCCCGTCACCCCCCGTCACGTCCTCTCTGCTCCGAGGACCCCACTGAGTCCCTCTGCCCCTTCATCTCTCTGCCCTCAGCCTCTCTTTTCTCCCCTTCATTCCCTTTCCCTCCTCTCCTAAACCTCCCTCTGTCCTGGTTCCTTTTCCCTTTCCTCTCTGATCGCCCCCAGCACCCCCCCTCCCCCTGTGACCTTGCAGTGCCTGCTGTCCCAGCTGTCCCGTGGGAATCTCCTGGTGGCTCTGCTCCGAGGGCTCAGGTGGTTTTAGGTGAATCTGTGGTCAGGCAGGTGGGATTGGTCAGTGCTATGGGTTCGTCCCTGACACAGAGCTCCTGGATCAACCGGAGTACCCACCACTGTCACAGTGTGCCAGGTGTCCCAATCAGGCTTGGGGACATCCTGTGTCACAGTGTCCTGGGTTGGCTCCTGGGTTGGCTCCAGGACATGCTGTGCCTTCCCAGACAGGGAGTAGAAGCAGGGCCAGAACATGGAGACCCCCTGGAAGCTGCCCCCCAGAAAGATTTCATGGCAATTTTTTGGGTGTCTGTACTGAGAAAACACTCAAAATGAGTCACCTGTCATGACCCTGCAGCAGGGAGGGTAGTGGTAACACATTTCCTACTTCCTTACATCAGTGCTTTGAGGATCAGTGACCTTTACCCATGGCTTATCAGTGGGACCTGACAGGCAGTTGTGCAGGCTGTTCAGACACAGCCCCATCCAGCCTCTGTTTGTTTAGAAAGGCACAGACAAATTCCTCTGTCCTTCCCTCAGCACTGTCCACTGGACAATTTGCTGGAGACAAAAAGAAGTGTCCCTTGATAGGGCCTTATCTCTACCTGTCTGGCTGACAGAGCAGGGAAGAGGCAGGTTGACAATCCAGGGATCAGCAGTAATTCAGGCATTTCCCTTTTTGTAATTCAACCATCTTTGCAGCTTTATCATTCCAGGTAACTTGAACTTTCTGCCCTTCATGGTCTTGCCCACCTTTCATTTTCCTTTGGAGTTTCTGTTACACATACTCCAACTTGGGCAGGGTGTGGCTGCATTCTTGCCCTGGGAGAAACACTTCCAAGAGGGTTAAAATCTCCTTTGCTTTTGAAACAGTTCCTTTACTTGCTCGCGATAATAGAAACAATCTGTGATACTCAAACTCCAGCTTAAAACAAGCCCCTTAGAACTCCGAAGTGCCTGAAGATCAGGATAAATGTTTAAGAGAATCACAGTTATATGGAAAATTGAGTCTGGCCATTGTTGTTGTATTATCTGCTTGCAAAGGAAAAACAACAACATACCTACTTATGAAAAAACAAGAAGTTTTTTAATGTGTTTTCCTTCTCCCTCTTGAAAACAATGGGATAGGATGAGGTGTTAATAATAATTTATCTCAGAACCTTGCAGCTGGTACATGGCAACTCCTTTCTTCCTCCTGGTGTTTGGAGGTCCCTCGTTCTGTGCCCAGAGAGAGCCTGGGAGCTGGCAGGGACACAGGGCAGCTGCACAGCAGGAAATGGGGACAGCCTGGAGAACACCATGCCCTGACTGTGCCCAGAGATTTGCACAGAGTGAAGTCTATGTTGGGGATGTACAGTCTGCCCCAAGAACAGTGGGAAAACTGACTTGGTTCCACTGTAAAATATTTACTGAGGAGAGAGATTGAGGGAGAAAAGAACTCGGGGTAGATCTTAACTGACATAAGAGAATTTACAGGAGGAAAAAATTACAAAATTGTTCTTAGTGTAAGGAGAGTTAGTGAGAGGTTTCTTCTGGGGAAGGCAAGAGGGCCGCAGCGCAACTGGTGCCATCAGGATGAACCTCCTGAGCGGCTGCAGATTCTTCCTGAGGGACAGCTCTGATCTCTGTTCTCTGTAACTAGGGACAGGACCCAAGGGAAGGGCTGGAGCTGTGTCAGGGCAGGCTGGATATCAGGAAAGGTTCTTCCCCCAGAGGGTGCTGGGCACTGCCCAGGCTCCCCAGCGAATGGGCACAGCCCCGAGGCTGCCAGAGCTCCAGGAGAGTTTGGACAGTGCTGCCAGGGATGCACAGGGTGGGATTGTTGGGGTGTCTGTGCAGGGAAAGGGGTTGGGCTGGATGATCCTTGTGGGTCACTTCCAGCTCAGGAGATTCCATGATACTGCCAGCCTTCAGCTACACTCTCAGTAAAAAGCAGTGCCTCAGCAGTGCTCTGGGGTGTGACTAAAGATGCTCTTTATGCCAGACCACATGAAAATCGTGGTAAATCATGTGCAGGGCTCAGCTCTGGGCTCGGTGACAGCTCAGGGTGCAGAGATTCTGTCGTAACAGAGTTAGGGCTACTCTGCTGCCCAGCTTGCTTTGGAGCACACAGTGCTGATGAGCTGCCTGTGTGGACACATTTATTTTGTAATAAGGGCAATATGCAGGGAGAAGTTGGGAATAGCTGTTCTGCTTTACTAAGCTTGCCTAGCCCAGATAAATCAGTCTGCACAGGCACGTAAATACCCTCAGCAGGTAGAGAATCTGCATTGTCTGTGAGCTTCATCCCCAAAGAGCTTCAGCCCCTCTGCATCCCCAAGACAGTGCCTTGAACCTGTGGGAGGAGAAGTCCATAATTATGGAAAGTCTGATTGAATGGACAGGCTGGATCCATGGCTGAGGCCAACAGTGGGAGATTCAACAAGACCAATGCCAGGTTCTGCCATTGGGTCACAGTGGTCCCATTGGAATGCTCCAAGCTGGGGAAGGAGTGGCTGGAAAACTGGGAAGGGATCTGGGAGTGCTGATGACAGTGGCTGGACATAAACCCAGCTAGGCAAGTAGGCAAATGGCACCTGGGCAGTCACAGCCATGATGTGTCCAAAAGGCTCAGTGTGGTGCCCTGTGCTGGCACTGCTGGGGCACCTCCAGTCCTGGGCACAGCTCTGGGCCCCTCCTGAAAAGAGAGACACTGAGAGGCTGGAGCTTGTCCAGGGAAGGGAACAGAGCTGGGGAAGGGGCTGGAGCACCATGAGCAGCTGAGGGAGCCTGGGGGGCTCAGCCTGAAGAAAAGGAGAGTCAGGGGGGATCTGGCTCTGCACAACTCCCTGACAGGAGGGGACAACCAGGGCAGGTCGAGTTCTGCTGCCAGGCAGGACAAGAGAAACAGCATCAAGCTGCAGCAGGGGAAGTTCAGATTGGATATAGGGAAAAAGTTATTCCTGGAAAGAGTTGTCCAGCACTGGCACAGGCTGCCCAGGACCGAGGTGGAGTCACCATCCCTGGAGGAATTTAGAAGCCATGGATATGGCTTCTGGGGATGTGGTTTAGTGGTGGCCTTGGCAGTGCCAGAGAAACAGTTAGACTTGATAATCTTAAAGGGCTTTTCCAACTTAAATGATCCTATGATGGTCAGATTGTACCAGCCCCTCTCCAACTATGTATTTAGCATTGCACCAGCAGGACATTGGGAGTGTGTCCACAATGAAATGGGAAGTCTCTGAGTTCTGTTCCCTTTCTTTGGTGAAAGCTGTGGTCTTAGGCATTGGTTTTAGTTGCATTCACTTCATCTCTTGAAAGCTCTTCAGTTCAAGTTAAATGGTTGTGTAGACAACTCCTAAAATAAAAATTACTTAAACACCAGTTTTTCTTCATTTCTACCCCCTCACCACACACAAGCTTCACCCCTTAAACCACTTGGAATGCAGGAAAAACATTGGGGGGCCAACCAACAGTCTCATCTTGTGTCTTGTCAGCAGCAGTGACTAACAGAAGGTGCTGAGAAGAATAAACAAGTCAAGAGGTACAGAAGTACCCCACATCTTTCTTATTTTCCTTTCTATCTCAGAGAGTCAGAAAAATGAAGCAAATGTGGAGCTTCAGCAGAAAAATTACCTTGGATTCCCCTTAAGTGACATGTCCTCTGATGCCCTTTTTCTCAGGTACGTGGAATGGGGTTGGTTGGTTGGTTTGTTTGCAAGGGAAAGTCTGTTAGCTCAGAAATAAAATTAGGCACTATGAATATTTAAATGTGACAGGAAGAGTATATTCAGACTGACTCCTTGGAGCTGGGAATTATATACCCAGGCACATAACATTTAAACAGAGAATGTAATGCAAAATCTACATTTCTCTTTCAAATTCCCAATTTACTCATACTAGAGATGGGATTGTGAAGTTGCAGTCATTACGGCACTGCAGTCTTAAAATCATGATCAGATGGCAAACTTTATATTTAGCTTAAAAATGGGCTAGAAATCAGGCAACTTGAGTTCTGTCAATCTGTTCTTATTCACTATATATCCTGTTAAACACCTTTACCTACCACCATCCAGCTTTCTCACAAGCAGCTGAACCTTCACCTCTACAAGTCTGTAGCTGTCCATTCTATGCAAGGGTTGTAAAGGTTGACTTCTGTTTCAACTTTCTTCTTGCCATGAGACTTTCTAGTCTTGGTGCTTCCTGTTTCTTCCTTTTCTCTTCCTCCTTTCTTTCAGCCTCTCCACCCCAGGCCATGTCCTTCTAAAACCTCTCAGTGCTTCCTTCTAATTTTTTAGCATTATTTTGCTTTTCTCACATGCAGATCTTTGTCTGGATGCCTTTGGATGTGCACTGTCAATTATTTGCTCTTCACCTTTGTCCTTTTTCATCTTCCGTTTACAGTCTGCAGTTTTAAGTAGGTTGAAACACTTTTTCTCCTCTTCTCTCCAATGACCATCAGGAAATGTTCTTTCCTTGTGAGGGTGACTGGCACTGGTCATCCCAGACTGCCCAGACAGGTTGTGTTATCTCCACCCTTGGGGTGTCATCCTGCACCTACTGGCTCTGGTGGCCCTGCTTGAGCAGGGGGATGGCCCAGGTGATTTCCAGAGCTCCTTCCCCCCTTCAGCCATTCTGGGATGTTGAAATAGCTCTGGTTGTGTTTGAAGCTAGTGGCAAATTGCCTTTGCAGCAAGACTAGGGAGGAGTCACAGTTCTCTCTGTGTGAGCTCACCAGGGTGGCCCTTCTTGCTCTTAGAGAACTGGGTGACAGATTTGCTGTCAGGCTGGGATTTAGGGAACTGGACAGTGTGAGTACAGAGTCATCATTTTACTGCACTGCACATGGATCTTTTCCTCCCACCTGTAAAACAGCAACTGCTGTGAGCAACCCTTGAGTTTGAGGGTTGTGGTTGGTAGCAGTGAGCTCAGATAGCTGAGAGGTCAGGCTGGAAACCAGGCTGGATGGAGCTCAGCAACCTTCTCTTGTGGAAGGGGCCCCTGCACTGTCAATATCGCTATTGTTATTATTGATACTACAATCCATGGGAAAGTTCTGATTTGTTCTCCACAAAAGAATTGGGTTTATGTTCTCAAACCTCCATCGGTGAGATCTTCCAAAAGTTAACTTTACAGCATAGAATAAATAGATCTAAACATTCCTTCAGTTTTTATTTAATCCAAAGTATTTTTTTTATATTTTCACTGGCATTTCATCCTAAACATTAATACATTTTAAAAACAACCTGTTTTTGAAAAATTTTTGCAGAATGGCAAAGTCATTTTATGTCCCACTCTGTGAGGTACCTCAGCACAGGCTTCTCCTTGGCAATACCCAAATCTAGGCAGAATGGGAGGAAGAGAAGTGGGGAAATGGAGCTGTTTGCTCAACATTAACACAGTGACCCCAGGAAACCCCCCTGTGTTTTGAGAGAGCTCATCTGCCCATTATATAGAGAAAAGGAAATGAGACTGAAGCAAAGAGTAGAAAATAAAATTTAGTGTGTATGCAACTATAGGATGGCAAGGTTAGATGGGATATTGGGATATTCCTCCCTGTGAGGGTGGGGAGGCCCTGGCACAGGTTGTCTAGAGAAGCTGTGGCTACCCCATCCTTGGAAGTGTCCAAGACCACTTGAACAGGTTGAACAGTGCTTGGAGCAAGCTGGTCTAGTGGGAAGTAGTGGAAGGAAGTGGAAGGTGTCCCTGCCCATGGTAATGGGTGGAACAAGATGGGGTTTAATTTCCCTTCCAGCCCTGGGACTCTATAACAGATGTCGAGTCACACAGTCTGACAGGGAATAATTGAGGGCAGGTATTAAAGTAATTTTGGGTCATTTCCTCCACATCTCCCAGCCAAGTGTTAATAGAAGCTGGAGGCTCCGCCACAGCCACCATCAGCTGCAGTGTCATTGCAGGGAATATTCTCTGTCAGCTCATTCTACTGTCCTGGTGTTGTAACACAAGGCTGAGAAGAAAATGGAGTCACTTACAGTGGCCACTTGACCCTTTTCTAGCAGCAACAAATCCAAGCCGCATAGTAAAATGACAGTACTGGTTTCTAATGATCCTCTAAGAATTTCAGAAATTAACGTTTCCAGATTTAATTCTGATTATTTATGATTTCTTCTGTGAAGTCAGTGTTCACTTTGGGTTTGCAGGAAAGGACTCAGTGCAATATCAAACTGCTGTGTGGGAAGCAGTCTGCCTCAAGGAAAGCAAAACTTCAGAGTCCTCATAATAAAATCCTAGTCAACCTTTGAGAATCTCACTAAACCTTTGAGAACTCTCAGTAAACCCCTCGAGAACTCAGTAAATTTGAGAATCTCAGTAAATGTTGGAGAGCTCAGTAAACCTTTGCATTTGGTTCTTCACAGTGTCTGGGGGTAGAAGTCAGCCCTGAAATGTGGTGGTTCCAGCAAGGCCTCTCGTTCCTGCCCGTGGCACTGGTTGTGTGGTCAGCAGCATCATTTGTGTTTTCGTACATTACTGCAATTGTCCTACACCACGTTGACCCTTTGGTGCCCTACATCAGGTCAGTGATGTCCACCCTGTGTCAGAGCACTGAACTGATCCCACTCCTGTGAATTCTTCCCAACTCCAGACTTAAATAGCAGCTCTTACCCAACAGCTCCAGTTCTAAAGCTACTGTTTATAGCCATTATATATTTAGTTAGAGATTATATTAAACTGACAGAGGGAAAATTCAGGTTAAATGTTAGGGAGAAATTCTTTCCCTGTGAAGGTGGTGAGATCCTGGCACAGGTTGCCCAGAGAAGCTGTGGCTGCTCCATCCCTGGCAGTGTCCAAGGCCAGGTTAGATGGGGCTTGGAGCAACCTGGGATAGTGGAAGGTGTCCCTGGTTGGAATGATATAGTTGAGATGAGCTTTAAGGTCCCTCCCAATACAACCCTTCTGGGATTTTTGTGTTACTCTATTCAAAGGTGTCTGGTTTTGTGCAAAACTCTAAGCTTTGGCTCTGTGAACATACCCTTAAAATGATGATGAACAAGGGAACTGGGGGTGCCTCACGACACCCCTTCTCAGAGTGAAGCCACTCACTGCCATCAGGTTTGTTGCACCAGTAAATCCACACTAAAATCTACAGTGCCAACTTTATTCCATCAAGGCTGATACATATAACTGAAGCTTTGCTGTTTCAGTTTTCCATGTTCTTAATTTTTCCAGTTTTATTCCTTTTTATTCACCTTTTATGGCATCAAGATCAATATGAAAAGAACAGTTAGTCTGAGCATGATCATTCCCTGCTCCAAGGCTCACTTTACCATGGTGATTTCTACAGCTCTAAAACCAGCACAGCATAGTTTAAGTAATGAAAAATTCAGTGAAAAACATCTGGGAGGGGCTTTTTTTACATGTCCTTTGTAGACTGAAATAAGTAGAGTATTGTTGGAAGTATTTTTAATATAGATGTAGATAATATAGGATATGTATCACTCCATTTATCTTTTCCAGTGATACAGGGACAATACCACCTGAAAGATGCTTATTTGGGATCATGTTAAATGTTTCAACCTTCTTGGGTGAGTACAGAAAGCTGTCCTTGGTGAGCTGCAGGAAGTTCTGGAATGCAACAGCTTTAAACAAATTCACCTCCTTCTCCAGATCATTAAACAGCCCAGAATTCTTACTCAAAAACTAAATACTGAACAATAAATCTCAATTCTCTTAAGCAATTCAAGGTGTGTGTCAGGGATGTTATCCATGAATTGCCAGTATGGCAATTGTGGATTCTGGAAGGGCAAAAAATGCATTAAAAACTAACAGAAAAGTAAAAGCAATAAAAATGCAAATTGAAGGCAGTCACCTTACCTGTGCTGCAGCAATGGAGGGAGGAAAACAACCTAATATGGCTTTAAAATGAAATCGATCAGAAAAACCTATTAATTTGAGTTGTTTTCCATGGTATTATTTCAATTTTCACTTCCAGCCTTTCAGCTTTCCTATTTCACTGAGCCCTAAAAAAATTCTTGTGTTGTAAGAGTTGCCTCTGTCACTCAGCATCTTCCCAGGTAAACAAGGACACTGCTCCCCAGCAGGAATCTTACTGCCTGTGTCTCTCTTTGGCAGGGATGGCCACCATGTACGTGCGATACAAGCAGGTGTCTGCCCTGAGCCCAGAGAAACCCAAGATCCTCAGGCTGAATAAGCTGGGCCTCAGGCTGGGATGGATGAGCTGCTTTGGACTCTGCATTATTGCCAATTTCCAGGTTTGTGCTCTGCCTGCTCTGCTCCTGCCAGAGCTGTGTCTGTTCTGAGATACCTGATAAACTGGGGATTCACAGAAAGCAACTTTCCATGGCAAACTGCTTTTTTGTCAAATTCTTTACAGAGAACAGTTAAAAAAATATAAAGTTTGGCTTATATTTTGTTAGTTACTCCTTTGCTTTGGGACTTGTGAGCAACTGCTCATGATGTATCAAAACATTCGTAACCACCAAGCATTGCAGACACCACACTTGGATCTCCTTCCAGAAGAGTTAAAAGCCTGAGATCCAGATTGAAAGCCCACAGCTTTCAGGAATCAGGAGAATCAGGTATCAAATAGTAAAAACTTGTTACAACTAGAAGTAAAGCCAACAAAACCACCCAACCCCACAAGCCCAGCCCTGAAAAACCTGCCCTCTCAGGTAGATTTTCCTTCAAACCTTCTCAAATTCTTGAAAATTCTGCAACATTAATTCTTCTGGTTTTCTCCATCCCAGTTCTCTAATTTTTTTTTCTCCCCAATACTTTCCACTCCAAAAAACCAAGATCTGATACTCTCACCCATCACACCATGAGCAGGTCCTTGTTGTTGGCTTTATTTTCCAGGTGATTGTGTAATTGCCAGCCTTATTACATTAATTACCTGATGGATTTTGGGGCCTGTTGTAAGTGCCTGTAGCCACCACAGGCTGTGGTGTCACCTTGGGCTCCTGCTGGATTAAGGACAGGGAAAACCAAAGAGAAAAAGTTCATGGGAAGCTCCACCATTTCCCTAGCACAGGTCCTCAAGTGCTTCAGCAGCCCCTGTCTTAGAAACCTCAGCACTCTCATTCTGGGCATTTTTTCTTTTGGAGGCCTCAACCCATTTACTATATTCTGGACCCCTCAGATGTCCCAGCCTCCCATTCCACACCCAACAAGAAGAATCCTCCTGGCTCTGCTCAACTCCGTGATTTTCCTCCATTGCCCTCAAGAAAGGGTCGTTCCACTTTCTTTGTATTTCACAACAATCAAAACCCAGGAGGTGCATGTTAATTTGATAACAGTTAGTGTATCATTTAATCTTGAGTAAAACAAAAGTTGAAAGGGATGCACCTGCATATTGCCCTGAAATCCACTGGTGATTCAAGACTCCCAAGTATGAAAATAGAGAATTTCTCTCTGCTTACACCTCCCTGCACAGCACATGATTTTGGAGCATACACCTTTGCAACCTGCTTATTTCTTAAATAGAAATTCTCACTGCAGATTCAGCACTTAAAATTCATTTGCGCACAGAAAGTGCACAAGGAAAAGCTTGATCTTAGGAGTTATTCAGTAAGAAACACAGAGAATCTCATCTTTTAGGGCAGAAAACATCTGTACAATTGGGGTGCAGGAGGCTGCCAGGCCTTGCCTTGTGCAACAGGTCAGATGACACTTTTTGTTCCCTGTCTTTGGCTCATGGCTGGGGATGAGAGGAAAGGGCTGAACACACATAGGTTTTCACACACATATATTTTAGTAATAAATTTTTAGTTGGATTGGGTTTTTTGGAATATCTTCTGATTTTAGTTTTTTTTGCTATTTGACACTTGGTTCTCCTGGTGGTGTTTTTAAGTACTGCTGCTTGATCAAACTTTGTTCCTTCAGAGTATTCCAGTATACTAATTTGACAAACAATCTTTATTCAAGACAGAGTTCATTCAGAGAAATGCAAAACCTTACTCTTTTTAATCAAAAATTGGGTACTAGAATTATGTTGTGTCTGTCCTGTATTACATAATCTTTCATATCACATAATCTTTTCATAGATGCACAGGTTCCTAGGGTAGAAATGTTGTCACTCCCATTCCCTGCCCACCTGCAGGGATTCTCTCACCCAATTCCTGTGAAACTGTCCATTTATGGGAAGAGCTCTCACAAATTTTTGTGCTGAAGGTACAGCTGTATCTTCACCACAAGAACTTAACAAAAGCAGAAGTTCCAGAGGCTGGCAGGTTCTGGCTTCCGGACATCTCCCACTGGGGCTTCCAAGAAAAGTCTCCTGAGGACTGGCACAGTCCAGAACTGCTTAGCTGGGGATGAGAGAAGGTCACTGAGGGGTGGATGCCAGAGGTTTAGAGAAGAAAATGAAACCAGGTTTTCACAGGCAGCACTTCCTTTCTCTAGAAATGCATCCTGTACTACATCCATGTGCTGGGAGCCTGCCTGACCTTCGGGGTGGGGTCCATTTACATGCTGGTTCAGACCATCCTGTCCTATCTGATGCAGCCAGAACTTCATAGCAAAGACATCTTCTGGGCCCGCCTGGCCGTGTTCCTGTGGAGCTGTTCCAGCATCCTGAGCAGTATCCTTTGCCTGGGCAGTGACACTAAAACCCAGCAGCCTCCACAGGATTTACACCTATTTGAACTGAACCACCACCATGTGCCACAAGAGGCCTGTCATCCTTGATGGCACAGCCTGTAGCATGTCCTGTCCTGTATTCCATCCTGGGAATTTCAGGGAAAATGGTTAATCCCTTTAATCCTTTTAATATTCCCCCTGGATATTAAAAAAAAAAAAAAAAAAGGTAAGAGGGATGGTTACTACCCTTTCTCCTTCCCTTTCCTACCGCACACCAGAGGTAAGCTGTTATCTTGTATCATCCACAACCAGAGACTGAAAATAACAGTTTATCCCCAAGAGGTCTGACTAAATTAAGAAATACGGAGCCAAAGTGAAGTGTGCTTAAGGGGTGGATGGTTTCAATGGGGGGAAAAAAAAACAGGTAAGAAATAAAAGTGTATTGCTGAGGACAGGAATGGTGCAGTGTTAGAGTTGGATACAACTGAAAAAGAAACCCAGAATGTACCACAAGAGGAAATACTCTAACAGACCATGTGGAGCCGGGGGTGACTTTGACCTCTGATCTCCTCCCTGCCCATCCTGCAGTTCAAAAGACAAGATATTTCTGACTGGCATTCCCTACACCTTCCCTTGGCATCAGAATCCATCACTCCCTTTAACTCTGAATTCCAAGTGCTGGAAGCAGCTATGGAGTTTAGAGAACGAGAGGAACACAGAATGGTTTGGATTGAAGGGATCTTCTAGTCCTGCCCTCTCACAGTGAGAATCCATTCCCATTTACCCGTATATTTATATAACAAATGTGGGCAAACCTACTCAAAAATAGAGGCCTTTTTCCTCTCCCAAATTATTGAAACAGTCAGGAAACTGCACAAGAACAGTTCCCCTGCTCACCACAAAGGACTTGAACATTGGATTTAAAAATTAAACTCAGCTTTTGTGTCAAACAGAACAACACCACCACCAAACCTCCTGAATTCCAGAGACACAAGTTGCAAAACCCATTGCTTAAACACTGTCCCATCTGCAGCTGGTTTAATCCCCATCAATCCCACTTATTTCCAGCCAATACCAATACTAAACCATATGTCCCATTTCCCAAGGTTGGAGCATCTCACTGGGCTCCCATCCCTGCTGCTGCAGGATTATAGAATCTGTAGGAGTCAGAGGAGCCAGGACAGTGGGGCACAAGCTTGTTATCCATCATGAAGGACCCTCACCTGCTGAGGGGCCTTGGCAGACAACAAGGAAATCACCTGAGAAATGTGGAGAATTGTTGTATTTAACGGAAGCTTTTGCTATTAGCAAACAAGATTTCAGCTTTGAATAGGGAGGAACCAAACTAGGGGGAAACTAAAATATGTTCTATGAACAATATGACCTGCTGCAAGTTATATTCTCTTACAGATGCCAAAAGCCCACAAACCTCAAATCTGTAGAACTTTTTCAGCCAGTGTAGTCTAACCAAAATTACAGGGAAGTAGAAATAACGATGTGTACATCTATAACAATGAAAGGGGAAGAAAAATGAAATTATTGTTCTAAATTAACAGCTCGTAATAAGGGAAAGATGGGGAAATGGAGAAATCTGTGGCCTTGAGTTAAACAATTGTAACAGGTACTGGAAGACAGAAGGAAATTAATTTTGTGTCAGCTCTGGGGTCACAGCAGTGCCTATCCCCTCTGGTGGCACTGCTGGGACACCTCCAGTCCTGGGCACAGCTCTGGGCCCCTCCTGAAAAGAGAGACACTGAGGGGCCAGAGAAGGGAACAGAGCTGCGGAAGGGGCTGGAGCACCAGGAGCAGCTGAGGGGCTCAGCCTGGAGAAGAGAAGGCTCAGGGGGGACCTGGCTCTGCACAACTCCCTGACAGGAGCGGTGAGCTAGGATGGGGTTGTGTTCTGCTGCTGGGGAACAAGAGGAGATGGCCTCCAGTTGTGCCAAGGGAGGTTCAGGTTAGATTTTGGGAAAAATTTCTTCCTAGAAAGGGCAGTCAAGCACTGGCACAGCTGCCCAGGGCAGTGGTGGAGTCACCATCCCTGGAGAGATTTAAAAGACATGTGGATCTGGCACTTGGGGGCATGGGTTTGTGGCGGCTTTGGCCTTGGGGAACAATTGGACTCAACCTCAGAGGGCTTTTTCCAACCTAAACATCTATGAATCTATGAAAATACTCCTGGTACTGTGGTGCAGTGTAACAGCAGAACTGCCAACCCAGAGCAAGGCAGTTGATGACACCCTGTAATGGAAGCGGGGGGAGGGAACCAGTTTTTTTAATATCACAATGATTAAATTCTTCCCACTGCAGCAGGAACTCAGGCAGATAACAAACAGCTCCTATGGCTGTTCAGTTCAGTTAGCAGAAAATTGGATGTCTGTGGTCCAATCAGTAACCAGAGCTCCTAAACCACTTATGTCTATTTTTAATAAGCTTTGGAAATCTGGATTCTTAAGGCCATGTTTGTGCCAGGAAGTCCAGCCTTGTTCACCACCAAAATTAATCTTTCACATCAGGATGCTCTTGATGTTTAATCTCATTAACCACTGAAGAAGTTAATATTTTAATCCTCTGAAAATCAGGTCGCCTATAAATTCATGATCAGAGTTTCATTTTTTGTGTTGCAGGAGAACTTTTAGCTCCTCTTTGCTGCAGGTGATACAGAATTCCAACCTGTGGCCCACAGCAAGAATGCAAGATGAGACATTGAAAAGCCATCAGAAAAAGACATCTAGACATTAGGGTGGTAAATACCAGTAAAATTAAACTAAAATGCTCAGTAAGTGCTCACATCTGATCATAGCCTAAACACTTCCATGACATTACAGTAACCAGTGGGTTGGCACAAGCTACAGGTTGAAGGGCACAATGTGAACAGTCCATGGCACCATTAGTGCTCCTCAGGCTGAGACCTCACCCTTGACACAATCTGCAAGCCCCTTGTTGCTCATTCTTGGCCTTGAATCTTCCTTAACTTCTTCCCTCAGTGTTTGTGTCCTCGGTTGTGTTGTACAGTGGCCTGTATGGACAGAACCTGGTGCAGAAGCTGCACTGGGACCCCCAGGAAAGAGTAAGTGACTGGGGGAGAATGGAGACCAAATCCTGCTGAATTTGGAGGGACAGGTGGGAACTTCCTGCAGCTCATGACGAGAGGAGAGGGGAGGGGAGGGGAGGAGAGGGGAGGCCTGTTCTGGCCAAACCAGCTGCTAGCTCCTCACACTCCCAGAATCCCAGACTGAGATGGTTTGGGAGGGACCTTAAAGCCCATCCAGTTCCACCCCCTGCCATGGCAGGGACACCTCTCACTATCCCAGGTTGCTCCAAGCTCTGTCCAACCTGGTCTTGAACTTCCAGGCATGGGGCAGCCACAGCTTCTCTGGACAACCTGTGCCAGCACTTGCTGAAGTTCTGATCTGAAAAAACTCTTAGATCTTCAAGTGTAACTCTAAATTAATCCCTCCTGCATCTTGAGGAGGGCTTTGAACCTCCATGCTCTTTGTTCATTGAGCTCTGAATTGAGCCTTCAGGATTTGCAGGTGGGTATTAAATTCCCAGTGGGCATCATCCCAGCAGGAGCAGGATTTTTCCTGGTCATTCTCATTCTTCAGCACTTCATTCTTGGCAACTCCAGATACAATAAGGGATTTTGGTCTCCAGTGGAGAGATTCTCACATGGGATGTCACAAGTCACAAGCCATCCTTGTGCCACTGCAGGTTCCAGAGCAGTTTTTACATGGATTTTTTTCCCCTCTGTAACACAGGGCTATACCCCCCACATGATCAGCACCGTCTCCGAGTGGTCGCTGGCATTTTCCTTCCTCAGCTTCTTCCTCACCTACATCCGTGACTTCCAGGTAAAAGGAAGTTACCATTCTCTGTTTCTGAATAGCCCAGTGTGGTGCAGCAGAGCGACCTTAGATTTTATGGGATCATGGAATTGTTTTGGTTGGAGAAGATCTTTAAGGTGATGGAGTCCAGCCATTAACCTGGCATGGATCAGTCACCAGGGCTGGATATCCATGAGCAACTCTTAAGTGACTCCCATAGAGTGTGTCCCTGCTGTGTTACCACAGCTCCAGATCAGGCTGGCTTTAATTGGCCTTGACTGGCCCTGACTGGCTTCACTTCCAGACCTGTCACAGCCACAGGGGCCTTTTCCTCCAGGACAAGGCAAATGATGGAGCCAGTCCAGAGCACAGCTAGGAGCCAGGCACATGGTTCTGAGCTGATCTGTTGGTGTTTCCAGAAATCTCTGGTCTTTCCTCTGGCCACTGAACTTTCCAGTGCCAAGGCAGAGAGGGAGCCACTCACGGGGACTCCCTTTCCTTTCACTCCACAGAAAATCTCCCTGCAAGCTGCGGTCACCCTGCAAGGCCAGACCCTGCACAAGAGCCCAGGGAGCTTCAGGGCAGAGGAGCAGGCATTGCTCATAGCAGGGAGCATCTGATGGATGGAGAGAACTCAGGAATTGAATAGCAATAACAGCTGTTATTTCTAAACATTGATTTTATATTAAAAAATTTATGAAGTGATTGTCTTGTATTTGACATCAA
This sequence comes from Catharus ustulatus, assembly GCF_009819885.2. NCBI lineage: Eukaryota > Metazoa > Chordata > Aves > Passeriformes > Turdidae > Catharus > Catharus ustulatus. The sequence goes on from NC_046245.1 coordinate 6,842,099, forward strand.
GGGCTTTGCTATTAACCCACAGCAATGCAAATGTTAATAGTACTGTAAATGAGTCTGTGACATTTCTACATTTTCCAATGTCATGAAGGATTAAATGAAGGTTATTCATGTCTTGTGTCTCCTCGTGTCTTACTCCACACCCATTTTCACCTCCCTCATCCTCCTCTCTCCAGTGCTCCTCAGGCATCCTGTTGGATGGTGGAGCCTCCAGCCTCACCTCTGCTTTTATTGGGCCCAGGGGGCTGGTCCATGCCCTGCTCTTCGGGCCAGATGAGATGGACCCCAAAGCCATCCTTTGAGCAACCCATAGGGAAAACCCTCTTCACATCACAGCCTGCTCTGGAGGTCAAGAGACAGATGAGCAGCTCCCTTCTGCTAGAAGGGCAGCCCTGTGCTGGCTCTGGAGAAGGGTGACAGGGAGCAGGAAGAACCACACAGCCATGGAATCACAGGAGACCTTAAAGCCCATCCCATTCCACCTCCTGCCATGGGCAAGGACACCTTCCACTACACCAGCTTGTTCCAGGCCCTATCTGACCTGGCATTCCCTCCCTCCCTCTCCCTGGCAGCTGTTGGAGCTGATGGGCAGGCTGACCCAGGAATTCTCATGCCAAGCATCCCTGTTCCCCAGGTAGAAGAGTTGGCCAAGGCAGCCTATGTCCTGTTCCCTCCCTTGCCAAGAGCTGTCCCTTGAACACCCCAGAGTGCAACCCCTGTTCTCATGTCCTCGACATCCCTGGTGCTCCCTGAGAACCTCCAACCTAAGCCAGCTGCTCCTTCCTCTAGCTGCTTCCAGCAGCTCCCAGAGTGCTGACAACCTATATCCTAACCCTGTGGAGTGTTTGTGTGCTCCAGAGGCCGAGCTCCACGAGCCTCTAAGTGCCAGAACACCAGCTGGTTCTAGAGTCAATCATAGGGACAACCTCCCACACTCCACAGCCATGCCCAGACCAAGCCAGAAGCCTTAAAAACAAGTACAGTAATTTCACGATTATAAGCTGCACCTGATTATAAGCCGCATGTCCGGGTGTCGGCAACTTTTCGTTCTTTGTCCATATATGTCTGGGGTTACAATACAGGATGTGATAAAAGGTATCTATTCTATCAGCATCTGTTGAGGGTGGGGGCAGTGATCCTTATCTCCATGGCAGATATTCTGCTAATGGGCCATCCACTGAAACCAGGCAGGGCATTGTTCTTTATCTTTTCACAACCCATCCTTCCTCCAGCCAGTCATTTTCTGCTAATGGCCATTGAGTCCCACTGTGTGACTGATAAAATTACTGCATCCCATTGGGAGTTGCTCCAGCCAGGGGGAAGAGCCCAACATTTCTTACCAAGATAAAACAGAGGTTTTGGGACACTAAGGGAGCCCCTTTCTCCACTGGACTCCAGAGGAAAACCAGATTCCTCCACATCACCACTGGACCTCCGGAAGGACACTGCACCTTGTACAGGAGCACTGCTCCAACTGAATCACATCTGTCACTGCAGGAGGATGCAGCCACCATGGAATGGGACTGCTGCCAACACCCTGCCTGACGGGGTGTCAGGTTGTACTCTGACTGTGTCAGGGTTTGGGGTTTGTTCCTTTGTAGTACTGTATTTCTATTTTAATTTCCCTAGTAAAGAACTGTAATTCCTAATTCCCATATCTTTGCCTCAAAGCCCCTTGATTTCAAAATTATAATACAGTAATTTCACGAATACAAGCTGCACCAATTTGACCAAAAGTTTGGTGGAAACCCGGAAGTGCGGCTAATATTCGAGGGCGGCTAATACATGAACAATATTCTAAAAGCTGCCAACACGGAAGTGAGAGCCCGCGGCAGCCCCAAGCCAAGCTGGAGCCCGGCCGGCCCCGGCAGAGGTGGGAAAGCCTGGTAGAGGTGGGGCCAGCAGTGCGGGGGGCGGGCGGCTGAGCCTGAGCCAGCAGGGCGGGGCAGGGGGGGCGGCAGAGCCCGGGCCAGCAGGGCGGGGGAGCCTGGGAGAACTGGGGCTAGCAGTGCAGGGGAGCATGGCAGAAGCAGGAAGGCCGGCGGGTGGGGCTGCCTGGCAGCGGGGGAAGCCCAGCAGAATCGGGGCCAGCAGCGTGGGAGAGCCCGGCGGTGCGGGGGCCTGCAGTGCCGGCCAGGGCGAGCAAACGCGGCGGCGGTGCAGACGGGAGGGGGTGGCCGGTGAGCCTGGCGGCGGCCGCCCTGCCGGCAGAGCCTGGCGGCGGCGGCAGCCCTGCTGGCCGGGCGAGCAAACATGGCGCGGGGCGGCCGGCGTGCCTCGCAGCGGCGGCGGTGGCTGGCCCACCGGCAGGGCGACTAAACGCAGCGGCGGGGCGGCCGGCATGCCTCGCAGCAGTGGCAGCGGCTGGCCCGCCGGCAGGGCGAGTAAACGCAGCAGCGGGGCGGCCGGCATGCCTGCCAGCGGCGGCAGCGGCTGGCCCGCCGGCAGGGCGAGTACGTAAACGCAGCGGCGGGGCGGCCGGCGTGCCTCGCAGCGGCGACAGTGGCTGGCCCGCTGGCAGGACGAGCAAACGCAGCAGCGAGGCGGTGCTGACGGGAGAGGGGGGCCAGTGAGCCCAGCGGCGGCTGCAGCACCACCCGGCCGGCCCCGTCGGCAACCATGAGCGGGCCGAGCCTTCCTGGCCCCGCCCCGAGCCAGTAAACCCCGCTATGCTGCGATCCTGTTACTAATTGGCCAATTTGTGAAAGCTGCGCACGGATTCTCGCTACGAACGAAAGCGCGGCTAATATTCGGGGTGCGGCTTATCTATTGACAAAGACAGCAACATTGTCGAGGCACCGGAAGTGCAGCTTATAATCCGTGTGGCTTGTATTCGTGAAACTACTGTATTTCGTTTTTTGTCCATAAATAAGCCGCACCCGAGTATAAGCCGCTCTGTCGTTCGCAGCGAGGACCCGCGTGCAACAAAGTTGCCAATTAGTAACAGAACCACGGCAGGGTGGGGTTTACTGGCTCGGCTCGGGCTGTGCAGGCTCGGTCCGCTAGGGGTTGCTGACAGGGCCAGGTAGTCCAGCCCGGCGCTGCCGCTCGGTGGGGCCACTGGGGGCCAGCCGCCGCTGCCACTGGGCTCGGTCACCACGGCCCAGCGCTGCCCCGCCGTGGCAGGCAGGGACGGAGCCCCCCGCCGCCTCCCCAAGCCGCGGCAGTGGCGGCGCGGAGCCCCCACCGCCGCCTCCCTGGGCTGTGGCAGAGGAGGGAAGGAAAGAGCTCTCCCTCCTCTCTCCCCGACCCCTGTGCTGCCTGCAGGCAGCCTGGCTCCACCCGCGGTGCAACAGAGTAGCGATTTGTAACAATCGCAAAATGCCGACTTTGCAGCAGCTCAGCTCGGCACTCTGGCAGGCACTTCTGAGGTTGTAAATGTCAGAAAATTATTCACATATTAGCCGCTCCTGACTATTAGCCGCATTTCCGGTTTAGGAGCAAAATCTTAGTCAAATTGGTGCGGCTTGTATTCGTGAAATTACTGTAATTTGAAGGGAGGGGGTTTACATTCTCCATTCAAAGAGAGGCTCCTGCCTTTTTTAGCAGACACCTGTCCTCCAAAGCAAGACAATATATAAGCCGCACCTGATTATAAACCACACTTCCGGGTTCAGTCCAAAATTTTAGTCAAAATGGTGTGGCTTATAATCTTGAAATTACTGTATCTCAAATTCTACCAATTTACAACAGATTAAAGGGGATATTTGATTAAATACAGACCTACCAAGTACCTCCAAATCTGCCTCTGAGCCCTGCTTGGCAGGAATAGCTCAGCTCCCTTCCTAAGTTACTTCTCAAAGATTGTACATGAACTTCAGCCCATTTCCTCCCACACCAGAATCCTTTGGCATCTTCCCTTCCCGAAGGAGCAGGCAAAGCACCAGGAGAGGAATGAATCTAAGCTGAAGGTCTCCTGGAAACCCTAGCAGTTTCCCAAGTAGCTTCTTTCTCCCAGATTTAAATGGGATGTCTCCATCCCTGTTACTGCATTTCCATCCTGGTTCAGCCAGAGCTCAGACAATCCACAGGTGTCCTGGTTTAGAGGACAGTATTGTCATAAAAAAAAAAGGTAAGAGCTTTTCCCAAAACGGAAAGTGAAAATCCCCTTCCTCCCAGTTTACTATAATTTGGAAATTAAGGGGCTCTCAGGCAAAAGGTATGGGTTTAGGAAAAACAGTTCTTTACTGATCTATCTACAAGACAAACAAGAACAACATCAGCTATGAAAAAATCAGAACGAAACTCAATCTCAGTCCTTTTTCCCAGTCAGATGCCCCCCCTCCTCCGCACGGTCCCGGTGGAGCGGGGCGGAGTGGCCTTCTCTCTTCTCAGTTGCGGGAACTACTGGAGCAGGCAGGCGGCAGCAGCAGGGTGGTCCAGGGTGGGAGAAGGGTGAAGGAAAAAACCTCTGCTCACCATTTGCGTCTCGGTTCTCAGCGCTGTTCTCAGAAGCAGGAAGCTGCAGCAGTGTCAGAGTGCAGGGGCCTGGTCCCACCACGGAGAAAAAGAACCTCTCCCCTCTGCGTTCGGCCAGTGAGAGAGCGAGCGTCCCCTTGCAAGGACAAAGCAACTCACGGCCACCCATCCCCACCCCTCTCTTTTGTCTTGAGTACAGTAATTTCACGAATACAAACCGCAGCAAGAAGACTAAAATTTTGGTGGAAACCCGGAAATGCGGCCAATATTCCGGTGCGGCTAATCTATGGACAAAAATGTGATATCTGCCCTTACCTAGTATCATGCTGGTCCAGTCCCGAGCCAAAACAGTCTGAAATCCATGGTTTCCCGTTGTTCCGACGATGAACCAATCAGAGAACAGCTTATTGCCTGCCTGTGGATGGTGGCGTTACTGAGGAGCGGGGGTTGTTATCGGGGTGAGTTACCTCGGCAGTTCGATAAAAGTGTGTGATATTTCTCTGTACTTTTTAAAGTGTTTTCAGTCTTGTGCGGCTACGGGGCTGGCTGGGCTCGCAGGGAGAGGGCTGGGGGAGCCTCTCTCCCCGCAGGGAGAGGGATGAAGTGGGCGATCGGCTCGCAGGGAGAGGGCTGGGGGAGCCTCTCTCCCCGCAGGGAGAGGGGTAGAACGGCCACTCGGCTCGCAGGGAGAGGGCTACAACGGCTGCTCCCCCCGCGGGCTGCGAGGGCTACAACGGCCGCTCCCCCCGCGGGCTGCGAGGGCTACAACGGCCGCTCCTGTGCCAGCACGGAGATGTGGCTCCGCTCGGAGCTCAGCTGCCTGCCCGCGCGGCTGAGTGGCTGTTTAAAGGCAACGTGGATCCATTGGGAATGCTCGCAAAATGACCACACTATTGTTCCTGTCTTTTTCGGCTTGTAAATAAAGGGTGTGTCTTTTTTCACTTGGAAACAATGTTTCCGAGGTCGGCAGTAAGCCAGTAAGCCCCGGCGATCCCGCGATTGTGTTACTAAATGACGACTTTGTGAAAGTTCGCTGCGAACTAAAGTGCAGCTAATATTCCGGGAGCGGCTTATTTATTGACAAAGACATCAATGTTGCCAACACACCGGATATGCGGCTTATACTCCGTGCGGCTTGTATTCGTGAATTTACTGTAATTAGAAACCAGGGAGTCGCACAGCCATGCTAATGGCAAAAATTTCTCCACTGAGGGAAAGAGTAAAAACTCCCCCAACTCCCAACAATAGGGTGGAAACAACATTTGGGGCCAAAAGATGCCATACTGGTGAGGGCAGTGGGGTGAGAGAACAGATGGATGTGATTCACATGGAATCACAAAGAACCCTGGGCTCCATGGGCTGAGAAGGTTTCCCAAGCATTGTATTTTACCTGTTGATGAGTACTTAGGGATCCCAGCTGCCCTGGAGAGCTGCACACTTGGCCATACACTTTCTAAGCAGGGAACAGGTGAACCCCAGTTCCTGATTAACTGCTGTAATGCAGAAAAGGTGATGCTTCAGCTGAGAGAATCTTTTGCCTACCTCAAGGCTCATTAGACAAAGAGCTTAAGCAAGAGATGGTGCCAACAGTGATGGGATTCCTGTGGAGGAAGGAGACAGCTCTTTGCCTGGTATGATAGGAGGGGAAGAAAAAAACCCAATTGATGCATTCATGTAGCTTTCAAGGAGGCTCTAGAAGGCATCTGCCTGCTTCCAGAGCTTTCCTCACCTCCCCTTCACTGCTTTCTCCATGGATCCCTGTGAAACACAGATAGGTTGATCCTGACAACAGACATACAACCTGCTGCTCCCAGAAGCAATTCCTGCCCCAGAGAGCAGGAATTTCTCTGTAACTTGATGTCACTTTGTCCTGGTTTAAAGGGACAGTATTGCCAGGAAAAGGAAACTCAGGAACTCTCAGGCAAAAAAGGTATGGGTTTGGAATAACAGTTCTTTACTGATATATTTATAAGGCAAACAAAAACAGCATCAACTATATGAAAGAAAAAAAAACAGTGACAGAACAGAACGGAACTCAGTCTCAGTCCCTTTCTTCAGTGACAGATGCCCTCCTTGTCCGCACAGTCCGATGGAGCAGGGCAGGGCAGCCTCTCAGTCGCGGCTGCTGCAGGAGCAGGGGAGCGAGGCGGCACCGGCCATCCCAGGTGGGAGAAGGGTGAGGGAAGAACTTGCTCACCGTGGGTGTCCCGTGGGTTCTCGGCGTTGTTTCTCAGAAGCAGGAAGCTTTCTGCAGTCCGAGTCCAGCGGGGTCTGATCTCACCACGGAGAAGAAACAACCTCTCTCCTCCGCCAGCTAGCTGCGAGTGTCCCCCCACCCGCCGAAGGACAAAAGCAGCACTCCACTTTCCGCCATTGAGAAAATCAGGACCCGCTCAGCCACTCCTTTGAGCGCTTAAACGACTAAAAGGAGAGCCATCCCAGCTAGCTTAACATAATAATGGGAAAAATTTCCTAAACCTCCCCCAACCCATAACATTATCCACCCCAAATTTTTTCCATGCTAACATACTACATCAAATTAGAACCTTTAAATTACATACATACATGCAGTTACAGACACAGTATCATAGATAGTTCACCCTAGAACAAGGTCTCCTTGGGGTATGCATCGGGTTTCTCCATCCTTTTGCATCACCCACCAGGTACAACCTGGTCCTTGAGCAAAAACCACCCCACGGACAGGATTGTCTTTGCTGGAGGCAGAGTTCACCCAAACAGTTTTCCCTAGCATACCTCTCATGTGTACCACTGGAACCTTATCCCCATCTGGTGTTCCCAAGAGCTCAGATTGGGCAGGGCCTGCTCGGTTAGTGGAACCTCGGGTATTCACTAACCATGTGGCCTTTGGTAGATTACTTTCCCAGTTCTTGAAAGTCCCCCCACCAAGTGCCTTCAAGGTGGTTTTAAGCAGGCCATTGCACCGTTCGACCTTCCCAGCTGCTGGTGCATGGTAGGGGATATGGTACACCCACTCAATGCCGTGTTCCCTAGCCCAGCTGTTTATGAGGCTGTTCTTGAAATGAGTCCCATTGTCAGACTCAATTCTCTCAGGGGTGCCATGCCTCCAAAGGACCTGTTTCTCAAGGCCCAGGATGGTGTTCCGAGCAGTGGCATGAGGCACAGGGTAGGTCTCCAACCATCCGGTGGTGGCTTCCACCATGGTCAGCATGTAGCGCTTGCCTTGGCGGGTCTGAGGCAGTGTGATGTAGTCAATCTGCCACACCTCCCCGTACTTATATTTGGACCAATGCCCACCATACCAGAAGGGCTTCACTCGCTTGGCCTGTTTGATGGCAGCGCACGTCTCACAGTCATGGATAACCTGAGAAATACTGTCCATGGTTAGATCCACCCCTCGGTCTCGTGCCCACTTATACGTGGCATCTCTGCCCTGATGACCTGAGGCGTCATGGGCCCATCGAGCCAGGAACAATTCTCCCTTGTGTTGCCAATCCAGGTCTATTTGTGACACCTCTATCTTTGAGGCCTGATCAACCTGCTCGTTGTGTCGGTGTTCCTCATTAGCCCGACTCTTTGGGACATGGGCATCCACATGACGAACTTTCACAGGTAGCTTCTCTACCCGGGTGGCAATGTCTTTCCACTCATCAGCAGCCCAGATTGGTTTTCCCCTACGTTGCCAGTTTGCCTTTTTCCACCTTTCCAGCCAACCCCACAGAGCATTGGCTACCATCCACGAGTCAGTATAAAGGTAGAGCTTTGGCCACTTCTCTCTTTCAGCAATGTCCAGGGCCAGCTGAACAGCTTTGAGTTCAGCAAGTTGACTTGATCCACCTTCTCCTTCGGTAGCTTGTGCAACCTGTCGTGTGGGGCTCCATACGGCTGCTTTCCACTTCCGGTTCATCCCCACGACGCGGCAGGAGCCGTCGGTGAAAAGAGCGTAGCATGTTTCATCTGCTGGCAGTTGGTTATACGGTGGGGCTTCCTCAGCACGGCTCACTTGTTCTTGCTCCTCGTCATCAGCGAGACCAAAGTTTTCACCTTCTGGCCAGTTCGTAATTATCTCCAAAATCCCAGGGCGATTTGGGTTTCCGATGCAGGTGCGTTGCGTGATGAGGGCAATCCACTTGCTCCATGTGGCGTCGGTGGCGTGGTGGGTAGAGGGAACCTTTCCTTTGAACATCCACCCCAGCACTGGTAGTCGGGGTGCCAGGAGGAGTTGTGCTTCCGTCCCAATCACCTCTGAGGCAGCTTGGACTCCTTCATAGGCAGCCAAGATCTCCTTCATAGGCAGCCAAGATCTCCTTCTCTGTGGGAGTGTAGTTGGCTTCAGACCCTCTGTAGCTCCGGCTCCAGAATCCCAGAGGTCGGCCTCGAGTCTCCCCAGGCACCTTCTGCCAAAGGCTCCAGGACAAGCCATGGTTCCCGGCTGCAGAATAAAGCACATTCTTTACCTCTGGTCCCGTCCTGACTGGGCCAAGGGCCACTGCATGAGCGATCTCCTGCTTGATCTGGGCAAAGGCTTGCTGCTGCTCAGCACCCCAGTGGAAATCGTTCTTCTTATGGGTGACCAGGTAGAGAGGGCTCACAATCTGGCTGTACTCAGGAATGTGCATTCTCCAAAAGCCTATGGCACCTAGGAAAGCTTGTGTTTCCTTCTTGCTGGTTGGTGGAGACATTGCGGTGATCTTATTGATGACCTCAGTGGGGATCTGGCGCCGTCCATCTTGCCACTTTACTCCCAGGAACTGGATCTCTCGGGCAGGTCCTTTGACTTTGCTCTTTTTAATGGCAAAGCCGGCTCTCAGCAGAATCTGTATGATCTTTTCTCCTTTCTCAAATACCTCCACTGCCGTGTTCCCCCACACAATGATGTCATCGATGTATTGCAGGTGTTCTGGAGCCTCACCCTTTTCCAGTGCAGCCTGGATCAGTCCATGACAGATGGTGGGGCTGTGTTTCCACCCCTGGGGCAGACGATTCCACGTGTACTGCACGCCCCTCCATGTAAAGGCAAACTGAGGCCTGCACTCTGCTGCCAGGGGAATGGAGAAAAATGCGTTGGCAATGTCAATGGTGGCATACCACCTTGCTGCCTTGGACTCCAGCTCGTACTGGAGCTCCAGCATGTCCGGCACGGCAGCGCTCAGCGGTGGAGTCACTTCGTTCAACGCACGATAGTCCACAGTCAATCTCCATTCTCCATCAGACTTGCGCACGGGCCAGATGGGGCTGTTGAAGGGTGAGTGGGTTTTGCTGACCACCCCTTGGCTCTCCAGCTCACGGATCATCTTGTGGATGGGGATCACAGCATCTCGATTCGTCCGGTACTGCCGGCGGTGCACTGTTGAGGTGGCAATTGGCACTCGTTGCTCTTCCACCTTCAGGAGTCCCACTGCAGATGGGTTTTCTGACAGTCCAGGCAAGGTGTTCAACTGCTTAATGCCCTCTACCGCTACAGCAGCTATTCCAAAAGCCCATCTGTATCCCTTTGGGTCTTTGTAGTAGCCACTCCTGAGAAAGTCTATGCCTAGAATGGGCGGTGCCTCTGGGCCAGTTACAATCGGATGTTTCTGCCACCCCTCTCCTGTCAGGCTCACCTCAGCTTCCAGCAAAGACAATTCCTGTGATCCCCCCGTCACCCCAACAATGGAAACACGCTCTTCCCCCACATGTTCTGATGGTATTAGAGTGCATTGTGAACCAGTATCAACTAATACCCTGTATTCTTGTGGTTCTGATGTGCCAGGCCATCGGACCCACACCATCCAATAGACTCTGTTATCCCGTGCCTCTCCCTGGCTAGAGGCAGGGCCCCTCTAGCCCTGGCTATTATTCCTTTCCTGAACATACATAGTGGAGGTTCCTTCAAGTGGGTCTGACAGATCATCCTCCCTTCTGTAATGCCCAGCACCTTGGTCATGGGAGGTTGAGGCTACCTTCACTTTAGTGTAGCTCCCTCGGTTAGCATTTCCCTCCCTGAGTTGACGCACCCGTGCTGCCAAGACAGAAGTGGGTTTCCCATCCCATTTTCCCATGTCTTCCCCATGGTCACGCAGGAAAAACCATAGGTCAGCTCGTGGGGTGTACCCTCTTCCACTAGCTGGGGGGCGTGGGGCTGTAACCTTGGGGTATGAGGCTCGCACTGGTGCTGCCTTGATCTTCCTGATCTCCTCCCTCATCTCACTTATGTCACCTCTCATCCCCCTCACCTCCTTCATCTCCTCCCTCATCCCCCTCACCTCCTGGACCACGGAAGAAACCTGGGCCTGCACTACGCCATTCATCATACTGTGAAAATCCCTAAGCTTGTTAGCAACAGAGCTCACTGTTTCTCGGTGCTCATCAGCATTAATCATTGCAATGAAGGTGGTGTATTGAGATGGCCCCAGGTTTGCCAGGTTCCACAGCATGTGACCTGTGCACCTGACCTTGTCAGGGTCATTGTCATGCTGTCCATCCCTCCCAAAGAGTACCTCCAGTACCGTCACCTCTCTCAGCTGTTGAATCCCTTCCTCAACGGTTTTCCAATGCATTCTATTATGGTACTCCTGCATTCTTTCTTTGTTGACAAACCTCTCTCTTACACTCATTAAAAGCCGCTCCCAGAGGGGAAGTGGGCCTGGCTCCCTTACGAATATTTGGTCCACACCTGAGTCCTGGGACAAGGATCCCAAATTCCTTGCCTCTGTACCATCCAAGTGCACACCTGTACCCATAAGGTCCCAGACCCGAAGTAACCAAGTTGTCAAAGCCTCCCGGCCCCGTCGTGCAATATCTTTCCGCAGATTGCGGAGATTTTCATAAGACAGGGACTCGGTGATGATTTCAACCTCTGGCTCCCCTGCTGGTTGTGAGGGCCCTCCTCTCTGGTCCTCTTTGTCTAGGATGCCTTGCTTTTCATTTTAGGTTTCCAAGTTTCTACAGGGGCGACTGCTGCTGGCTGTGAGTGCCCTTGCAATTCAGCTGGACCCTGGGCAGATGTAACACCTATGGGTTCCACTACAGCATCACTGGATTCTCCCCCTTTATGGTAGGGCTTCTCACCAGCTGGGGAGAGGTACTCCTTCATCATCTGGCCCATCTCACGTATCTCCTTCACTAGAAGCCCCACCCACTCCGGGTGGTTTCTTTCTGAGGTGGGCTGTGGGGCAGGGTCAGGCTCTGGGGCAGCATTCCTAGTCTCTGGGGCAGGGTCAGGCTCTGGGGCAGCATCCCTAGTCTCTGGAGCAGGGTCAATGTCTGCAGCACCATCCCTATTTCCTGGAGTAGGTATCAGGGTTGTTATCCAGCTCAATCCCCCCTTATCTCTAAATGTTAAATAGGACAAGCCTATCAGTAACACCAGCCACTGTACGATATCATTAGCATTCAGAGGAAATCTGAACCCTTCAAAAACTGGTGGGGTAGACCCAAAAATTTGGGTGAGGGGTTGGGAGAAAATTTCCCCTGGTGTTATTCCCTCACAGTAGGTGCCATTATTAAAGTAATCCCAAAAACATGCATTTAGTGTGTGGTATCCCTGAATCCATGTACCCGCCGTCCAAAGGAAGTTAAAAATCCATGAATTCCTCACCTTATCAACCCATAAAGCAAGTTTGATAACAGTCACAGTAGCCTTAGTTACAGGGCCCATGTTTATGTAAGGGTTTGCAAATGGGAGATATACATGTATGAACACGTGCAGCCCAAACCAGATCAAACTGGATCACATGTTGCTGGACCACATGTTGCTAGCACACAAAAAGACAATCTCAGGCAACTGAAGAACTGTTATTCCTTAACCTCGAGCCCCACATTCCGGGCGCCAAGATCTGTCCTGGTTTAAAGGGACAGTATTGCCAGGAAAAGGAAACTCAGGAACTCTCAGGCAAAAAAGGTATGGGTTTGGAATAACAGTTCTTTGCTGATATATTTATAAGACAAACAAAAACAGCATCAACTATATGAAAGAAAAAAAAACAGTGACAGAACAGAACGGAACTCAGTCCCAGTCCCTTTTTTCAGTGACAGATGCCCTCCTCGTCCGCACAGTCCGATGGAGCAGGGCAGGGCAGCCTCTCAGTCGCGGCTGCTGCAGGAGCAGGGGAGCGAGGCAGCACCGGCCGTTCCAGGTGGGAGAAAAGGTGAGGGAAGAACTTGCTCACCGTAGGTGTCCCGTGGGTTCTTGGCATTGTTTCTCAGAAGCAGGAAGCTTTTTGCAGTCGGAGTCCAGCGGGGTCTGATCTCACCACGGAGAAGAAACAACCTCTCTCCTCCGCCAGCGAGCTGCGAGTGTCCCCCCACCCGCCAAAGGACAAAAGCAGCACTCCACTTTCCGCCATTGAGAAAATCAGGACCCGCCCAGCCACTCCTTTGAGCGTTTAAATGACTAAAAGGGGAGCCATCCTGGCTAGCTCAACATAATAATGGGAAAAATTTCCTAAACCTCCCCCAGCCCACAACACACTGTGATGAGCCAGCCAGGGCAAACCGAGGTTTAGGTTGGACATTAGGAAAAATGTCTTCCCCAAAAGGGTTATCCGGCCCTAGTGCAGCTGCCCATAACAGTGGTGGAGTCACCAGTCCTGGAGGGATTTAAAAAAAAACGTGAATGTGGCACTTGGGAGACATGATTAATGTTGGCCTTGGCAGTGCTGGAGAACAGTTGGACTCCATGATCTCAGAGGGCTTTTCCAACCTCAAAGACCCTGATTTTACTGCCCAAACCAGTACATTCCTGGGTTTACAGTTAATCTTCTCCAAAACCTCCTCACTGTTCCCCTACCAGCCCAGCACCATGTGCTGGGATTCCTGCTCATCTGCAGGTCCATGGAAGTGCAGCCTCAGAGCATCCATTTATTCTCTGTTTAACCTCCTTAATGCCAGGAAAACCCTCTTCCTGCTATCTCACCCTTTGCCAAGAGACAAGGATAAGCAGCACCAAGGAGCAGCTCCCTGCTCCCTGCTGCTCCAGAGTAACACACCCCTGGTGAACCCCAGCCTTTTCGCCCTTCTCTGCAGTCCGACCAACATAATCATGGTTCAGGGTATGGGTTGGTTCCACTTCCCGTCATGGTTGGAAAATACCCTCAAGATCATCCGTCCAAGTCCACCCCACACAGCCACTGTAGCCCCATAACCCCTAAATCACATCACCCAGCAAGATCCAGACACTCTTTAAACAACTCCACAGATGGTACCTCCACCAGTTCCCTGGGCAGCCCCTTCCAATGCCTGAGCAGCCAAGCACTGAACAGACTTATAGGGTCCATTAATACACCTGAATTGCCCTGGCCAGCCCCCTGGGACCTCCTCACACACTCATGGCCCATGAGCTCCATATGAACCCAAGCTTCAGCATCCAGCCCTGGCCTGAGCTGTTGTGGGTGGCCATGGTTCAGCTCTGCCCCGGGATTTGTTCTGTGGACAGTCCTCAGATCTTGATTCACAGAATCTCAAGATGGTTTGGGTAGGAAGGGACATTAAAGATCATCTCATTCCACCCATGTCATGGGCATGGACACCTTTCACTAGCCCAGGTTTCTCCAAGCCACATCCAACCTGACCTTGGACACCTGGAAGCATGGGGCAGCCGCAGCTTCTCTGGGCACCCTGTGCCAGGGCCTCTCCACCCTCACAGGGAAGAATTCCTTCCCAATATCCCATCTATCCCTGCCCTCTGGCCTCTGCCATTCCCCTTTGTCCTGTGACTCCATCCCTTGTCCCGGTTCCTTCTCCAGCTCACCTGGAACCCCTTTAGGCACTGGAAGGGTCTCTAAGGTCTCCCTGGAGCCTTCTCTTCACCTTCTCTGGGTGAACACCCCTAGCTCTCCCAGCCTGGCTCCAGGGCAGAGGGACTCCATCCCTCAGAGCATCTCCACAGCCTCCTCTTGCTCCACCAGCTCAACATTCTTCTCCGGCTGTTAGCCCCCAGGGCTGGAGGCAGCTCTGCAGGTGGGGTCTCACCTGAGTGGGGCAGAAGTACAGAACCCCCCTCCCCTGCTGCCCAACACTGGGGGATCAGTCAAGGGTTTGGGGTGTTCTGGGCTGAGGCATGTCCACCCCCAAGTCATTCTCCCACAGTTGCTCCATCTGCTCATCCCCAGCCTGGATCCATCCTGGGGTTACCCCGACCCAAATGCAGCACCTGGAACTTGGCCTTGTTAAACCTCCTGAGTTTCACATGGGTCATTTCTGAGCTTGTCTAGGTCCTTCTCAATTACTTTCTCCCTCAAGGGTGTCCCTGCCCCCTCAGCTCAGTGTCACTTGCAAATCTGCTCAGGGTGCCCTAAATCCCTTCATTTGTCATTAATAAAGATATTAAATAATGCCGGTCCCAGTATAGAACCCCTGGGGGACACTACTGATCCCGTACCTGTGAGGGACACCACTGGTCACTGATGTCCATTGGGACTCTGAGCCATTGACCACAACTGCCTGGATGTGACCATCCAATTCATTCCTTATCCACCTGACAGTCTACCCATTAAATCCATCTCTCTGATGTAGTGAAGGATACCAGGGGAGAACCACATCAAATGGTTATGAAGTCCAGATAAATTACATCTATCAGCCTTCCCTCATCACTGATGGAGTCACTCCTGTTAAGCTTCCCATCCACCAACACCCCCAGCTTCTTCTCTTCAAGGCTGCTCCATTCATCCCCCAGCCTGGAGTTGTGCCAACCCAGAGGCAGGATCTTGTCCTTGACCTTGTTGAACTTCATGAGGTCCACACAATCCCACCTCTCCAGCCCATGCAAGTCCCTCTGGATGCCCCATCTCTTCCTCCAGCATGTGACCCCACCACACATCTCACTGTCCATGTCCACATCCCTCTTGTCCATGTCACTGACCAAGACAGCATTGGTCCCACTGGAGCCCAGGGGGCACCACTTATCACTGGGCTCCACTCGGACTCCTTGTCTACAACTGCAGACCACAACTCTTCGAGTGCAACCATCCAGCCAATTCCTTATCCAGTGAGTGTTCCACCCATCAGATCCATCTCCAGTTTTGAGACAAGGCTGTCCTGCAGGACAGTGTCAAATGCTTTGCACAGTCCAGGTAGATGATGTCAGTCACTCTGCCCTCACCTACCAGCACAGTCACCTTGTCAAACAAGGCCACCTAATTTGTCAGGCACGATTTGTCTTCAGAGAAGCCATGCTGGTTGTCACCATGTGCCTTAGCAGAGTTTCCTGAAGGATGTTCTCCATGATCTTGCTGGACACCAGTGCCTGTAGTGCACTACCTTATTTCTCTTTGGAAAAATGAGGTCAAATTTCCCATTTTCCAGTCAGTGGGAACTTCACTGAACTGCCAGAGCTTCTCAAACATGATGGAGAGTGGCTTAGGAACTTCCTCTGCCAGTTCCCCCAGAATCTATGGATGCATCTCATCAGGTTCCATAGATCTGTGCACCTTCAGGTTCCTTAAATATTCCTGAATTTTATCTTCTCAAGGCCAGAGAAAGGAAGGGAGCTGGTGAAGGGTATGGAGCATAAGTCCTTTTAGGAATGGATGAGAGAGCTGGGCAGCCCATCCTGAAGAAAAGGAGGCTCAGGGGGCGACTCTCTACCTCTTCACAACTCCCTGACAGGAGGGGTCAGCTGAGGGGGTCAGGCTCTGCTCCCAGGGAACAAAGGACAGTACAAGAGGAAACATACAAGAGGTACATCAAGTTGTACCATGAAAGTTTCAGGCCGGACATCAGGAGGGATTTATTCCTGGAAGGGGTGGTCAGGCATTGGAAGGGGCTTCTGAGGGAGATTATGCAGTTGCCATCTCTGGAGGTGTCCAAGGAGTGCCTGGACATGGCACTCACTGCTCAGGGCTGAAGGACAAGGTGGGTATCAGTCACAGGTTGGACTCTATGACGCAGGTTTGACTTGATGACCTTGGAGGGGTTTTCCAACCTTAAATGTTCTGGGATTCTGTGATTCTCCTACTGTGGGTAGTTCTTCCTTCTCCCAGTCCCTGCCTTTGCCCTGTGACTCTGGTGGTGTGACTGGGTCACTTTCCACTGAAGACTAAGGCACAAACGCTGAGAACTTCAGCCTCTTCCATGTCCTGGGTAAGCAGGAGTTCCTGTTTTTCCTTCTGGAGAGGGCCCACATTTTCCCTGTTCTTCCTTTTATCACGAATTAACCTATAGAAGCTTTTCTGTTGCCCTTGATGTCCCTGGCCGGATTTAACTGTACCAGGGCTTCAGGTTTCCTAACCTGATCCCTGGCTGCTCAGATAATCCCTTTGCACTCCTCTCAGGCTGTCTGTCCTTGCTTCTACACTCTGAGTTTGTCCAGCACCTCCCTCTTCACCCTCACAGGCCTCCTGGAGATTCTGTCCAACTTCCTTGTGCTTCGGATGCATCACTTCTGAGCTTGTAGGCGATCCTTAAATATCAACCAGCTCTCCTGGGCCCCTCTTCCCTCCAGGGCTTTATCCCATGAAACTCAACCAAGCAGATCCCTGAAGAGGCATCCTGAATCCCAGGGCTCACTGTGACCTCCTTGTTGCCCTGAGGATCCTGAATCTACCATTCCATGTTCACTCAGCCCAAGCCGCCCTTGAGCTTCTCATTTCCCACCAGGTTCTCCTTGATGGTAAGCACAAGGTCCAGCATAGCTCCTCTCCTTGCTGGTTCCTCTCTCACTTGGAGAAGTTTATCCTCAACGCATTTCAGAACCTCCTGGATCAATAACGCTCTGCTGTGTTGTGAACAGGACACTGCTATTGTCTGTCCAGAGCTTCATCTGATGGGTGTTCCTGGTACAGCTCCCTAAACGCCACCCCCAGGTGGCTTCCTGGGCTGCATCTGGCAATGCCCAGATATGGGTCAGCACTGGGCTCAGCTATCTCAGGTTATGGTCAGACTTGATGATCTTGAGGGTCTTTTCCAATCTAAATGATCCAATGATTCTGTGTCTGGGACAGACCTCTGTGAAGGTTTGTGCCTCATATAGAAGTTCTGGGGCTGTGGTGGGTCTCCAGTACAGGAGACAGGCACAGGGACAGTCCTGGTCAGGGACTCCCAAGGCGCCAGGTTTGGTTGATGTTGGCAACTTGCCCAGCACCATCTTTGCTTCCTGATCTGTTCTGTCCAGCACTCACTGCCACCTCTGCTCTTTGGACTCTGAAATTCCTAAAAGGTCTTCCACTGATTCTTCACAGGAATTTGCTTGAACTAAGTTGTAACTCATATCCTAAATCCATGGAGTTCATATGTACTTACCACAGTAACCTTGGTGTGTAACACCTTCCTGCCAGCCTGGGCTGCACTCAGGGATGGCCATCAGTCACCTTCACTCCTGGGGTGGCAGCCAGCATTCCCAGAACTCTAGTTCTTGTCAGGGACTCTTCATAAATCACAGGAGTTCAAGGATGAACAGGGCAGCAAAATACAATCCATGCTGCAGATGGTGAGTCTGGATGAGGAGCAGCTCCAATCACCTCAAATCGCCTTGGCTGCCAGAAGCCCCTTTGCCCCTCTTGGCACATCCTTCCCCTATTGGCACATCAAGATGCTTCTCCTGGCTCTCAGTGATCCCTCCAACCTTGCACCGATGTTGTTCCAAGGAAGATTGCTCTCTTCCATACTTGGTTTCACTGTTTTTTTGAAATAGTGTTTTCCATCACTATATTGGACATAGCCCATTCACTTTGTTCCACCAAATCCTGGTCATATTTATTCAAAATTTTGCAGTGAGGATTCTTCTCACAACTCTGAGTATTTTATTGTCTCTACAAAAAATTCAGGCATGGAACTATTTTGGACTAAATGGACTACTTTGTTGGGGTAAAAGAGGTTCTGGGAGACAGATGATGGTGCATTATAGAACGTCAACGCTGGAATCCTCAAGTGAAATAATAGCATAAGAGAACTCAGCTTCAGTAATTTTTTTTTTGAGATCATTAGAAAATAGAGGAAAGACATTTGTTAGAGGACAGTAAGTGAGCAGAGCCTGTCAGAAGAGTATCTACCAGGTGACTGCAGCACCAGACACAGGACACAAGGCTCCCTTTATCTCCTTCCCAATTCCCACTTCATCCTTTCAGGTGGAATAGAGTCAATGTCCTTCACAGTAGCTACATGTCATGCCATGCTTGGGATTTTCAGGACACTGCTCATCACACACTTGTGTTTTGAGGAGAGCTTCCATGACATCTATGTTTTCTCCTTCTCTCACTGTGCACCACCAGCAGGCTTCGGATGGACAGGAATTTGGGGATGGACAAGAAACTGGGAACAGACAAAGCCTGGACAGTCTTCTCAGATTAATCAAAGGGATATTCCATGCCACAGGAGGCCATGCTCAGCAAATAAAAGCTTTATGAAAGCAGGAGGATGGAAGCACATTTCTGGTCACAGTATTTGTTAGTTTTTCCAAGTGAATACTGCGCACACAGAGACCCCAGATATGGCAAATCTTCTGTTTGCTGACAAGATTGGTGACTGAATTCCTAATTTTACTTTTTGTGCAAGCAGTTTTGCTTGACCTGTTAAACTGCCTTTATCTCCACACAGAATTCCATTCTTCCATTTTCCCTCATCCCACAGGAGGGGAGCAAGTGGAGCAGGTGCATGTCTTGGAGTTGGCCAGTCAATTCTGTCCCAAAACACCCATTCCATACACAGTGACCCCATGGATACCACAGTACCACTCTGACTTCTTTGTTCCACCATACCTCCCTCCTACCAAGAAATCCCAATCACTGCAGAGTCTATTTTCATTATTCACCTTTCCTCCTCACCCACCAAAGTGCATCTGGTCCATCACCTTGGTTTGGCTCAAGCCCTCCCCACCCCTGGAAATGTCCAACGATAGGTTGGATGGGGCTTGGAGCAACCTGGAATAGTGGAAGGCGTCCTTGCCCATGGCAGGAGATGGAATGAGATGAGCTTTAAGGTCCCTTACACTGCAAACCTTCTCTGATTCTGTGATTCTTCAGAGCAAGAACTTTCTCTTTCTTCTCTTGTAAAAACCTCTTCTGCCTCTCCAATCCACTGGAATTTTTCCCACCGCCAAAACTTATAAAAATAAGGAATAATGGGACTAAGCTCTCCAAGAAACCTCCATCCTCCACCAACAGGAGATAAACTGGGCATCCATGGGATAATAAATGAAAACACCGCAGACAAAAATTTGCTTAAACAAATTAAACAAGGTAAGAATAAAAACAAAAGCAAGAAGAGAAAAAAACAGACTCTTGTGAACACAAATCTGCAGTGGAACTCTGCCAGGATTGGTGAAGTTTAACATAAACATAAATAGACAAGAACAAAACAATGACAAACTCTGCTGGCAAAAAAAGTTATTAACTGGTGGAAGGGAAACTGAAAACTGCAGAAGGAACCTGCAAGGATCAAAGACATGGACAACAGAGGACAAGGAAAGGCATCCCTACACACACAACAGAGCATGGTGGGAAAACACATATGAAGTTCTATAAAAATAAGGATGTAAAAACAGTCTGAAGGTACATCCCCTCCTACAAGGCAAACTAAGGTACTGTAACTGAAGGTGGCAAAAGACATGTTCAAACAATAGCAAATTAAAAGACACTCATTGAAGATTGTTAAAGAGACCACCCAGGGATGAAGCAGTCTTTTAGCTTCAAGAAATTATTATTAATAGAATTCTGTTAAAAAAAAATACATCCCACCCTACCAAAACAACCCCACAACCGAATTTCCACACTGCACAGATGGCCATGGCCTTATAAAGGCTCACAATAATGACAGGGAGAGCCATGAATCCAAACAACTGTCACAGGGCTCCTCCTGCCTCTGTCTTCGCATCTGCAAAAGGTTTCATATAAATATCTGCATTGTTACTGTCTAAAGTCTAATTCCCAGATCCTTTAAATAGCATTTATTATCCACTGACTGTTGACCTCTTTTGAAAATTGACAGTTCTCACGAATTCATCAAAGTTCTCATGCACATGAGAAAAACAAAGAAGTATCTACAACTAGGGTTTGCAATTTGCACTGGGGTTTAAAAGCCAGGTCATGGCATTCAAAAGGGGAAAATTCATTTGTTAAGACCAATACAGAACCCCCTTGATTCAAAATATGGGGAATATGCTGGTAAAAATGTCCTTTGTCTGTGCTCTTGGATCATGTCCCATGCTCTCATTTCTGGCATTTAACAAAAACCTACAGTTCTCTAAATACACACATACTTAAATTTCATCTAGTTCTTCCATCCAGAAATAGTAATTTAAGCAAGGGATTTCCTCTTGAAGTCACTGAAGAGGTGATGCACGAGGCTGGATCTCAGCTCTGCTGCATTTCCCGGCGCATTTCCTCCAGCGCTGCCTCCCGTTCCCGCAGGAGCTGCTTCAGTCGTTTGATTTTTTCATCCCTTATTGTCTCATCCAGGTCTGGGGGAGCCACGGGGAAAGCATCATCTCGGAAAGAACCTTCCAGAATGGAAGTATCCTCTTCAGAAGTCACTAAAACTGAAACCCCTGGGTGGGTAGTGTCACTGTACCAGGGGAATACCTCCTGCTCCGAGTCCCTCCCTTGGGACACTCCAACAGAGCCAGTGGGAACACTTGACTGTGGTGAAGCTGGTGGAGGTGAAACACTCTTGTTAAGTGCACTGGAACTCGAGCTGGTAATTTCTAAACTGGGACTTGTGGTTGATTTGATTGAAGTTCTCCTCCTCTTGCCACTGTCTGACAAAGGTGAGCATTTTATTTTCCTTTTCCTAATCAAATCCTCTTCCAGATCCACAATTATCTGCATAGTTAGAAACAGACAAAATTCACTTCTGTTAAACTTGGCATCAGCTACGTTGTAATACCAAGTTCTCTAAGCACAAATTAAGAGTTCTCTAAGCACAAATTACTAGTCATTTGTTGCAAGCTTTTTAAAATTACTGCTTGAAAGAAGTTTCCTTCAGCAAAGGAACAAACACATTTCTGCGTTTGATGTTTTTCTAGCAAAGATTCCCAGTTAACAATTCCAGAAAACTGAATTCCTTCCTTAGTCAACACTGCACGTCTGCCTTTCCGGGGCATGTCCATCATCTCCTGTGGCTGTTTAAGTTAACACTACTGCAGGAAAAAAACTTTCTAATTTGGTGGGAAAATTCAGTGTAGAAGAATTCTTCATATCTACATTTCCAAAAACTCAATCTGAGGAGTAATGCCCATTATCACACTAAGTTCCTCCCAGATGTTTTATTACTTGAATCAGGGAATCACCCTGGTTTGAATCGGAAGAGACCTGGAATCCCATTCCATTCCTTCCCCTGCCAGGGGCAAGGCCACCTTCCATGAGACCTGGTTGCTCCAAGTTCCATCCAACCTGGTGTTGGACACCTCTAAGGGATGGGTTAGTGTTTGTTAATGTTAATGTTGTTAATGTTAAAAGCAGCCATAGATCTGCTCAATTATTAGCCCAAAATTAAAACCTGAGAAAGTCTTTGATTGAGTTGAGTAGAATCGCACAGAAGAAAATGTAGCCAAACAGAAATACTTGGATGGATAAAATTCTTTCCACGCATTAACACGGAAGTTCTTCCTTCCAGAAGTACCCAACCAATTACAAAGTTTAGATTTGTACATTTATATTATTTGCAATTCTAAAGATTGGACAGATCCACAAGTAAATTTCCTTTAACAAACCCATTCCTCTGCCAGTACCCACTGCACTGCTAGACAAACATAACCATCTGCAGAGGCTTAAATATAAATCAGGATCCCAAGGTCTGGCCCCTATTCCAACAAGGACCATCACCACAGTAGTAGGGACAGTCATCTCAAAAGCATTTGTGGTTCAAGTTTCCTCCAGCAGAACCCAAAAATGAAGGTAAAAATTCCTAGAGGGTGCTCGAGTCATACAGAAATCTTAAACAAGTTCTAGGAACAATTCTCACAGAGATCCCAACAACTCCTGAGTATCCTGGTGAATCCAGAGGTAGGAGGATCCAAACACCCTCAGCTCTGAACTGACTAAACATATGCTACTTTCTGAGTGTGTTTAGCACTGAAAAACCCCAGATACCTTTTCCTCTTTAACATATTCCTGATGATGACTCATTATTTCCACATCCAATGAGGATGAACTGCAAGAATCATTTTGCCTTTCCAAGCTGTGACTGGAACAAACCCTTTCTTCTGGATTTTCACAGAAGGCCCTTAATGGTATTCTCATAAGGTAAACTCTCTCTTCCTTAAAGAGACCAAATTTTTTCCTTAATTCCAAGTACTGTCTCCAGTGTGGGTGCTCTTGATGTTTGATTTGAATAACCTTTCCCGGTGAATCCATCTTTTCACATTGGATCTGAAATGCAGAAATAGTGAGAGAGCCATCAATCACTCTCTGACTTTCTCTCTCTTTCTATATATTTATATAAATATATAAAATATATTAACATACAAAAAATAGGTACTAGAAAGACAGGTGAACATTTATTTTATCTGCCATTCTTCAAGAGCTACATTTAACACAGATAAGTCAATTTTGATAAATTATATGCAAATTATCATAGGTCTAACATTTGTTATTTAACACCCCCAAGTACACTGTGGAAAATCCAGGAAATGTCCCGGCCAACCAGCAACTGCAGAAATAAAAGATGCAACAAAAGAATCACTTGTTCTACCCCTTCAAAATACCAAAGAAAGAGGAGGGAAGAGCAGATAGTGTCACTACTCTGCAATCCAGGGGTTTGCAAATTTAGAGACAAGAAGCTATTTCTCACCAAGGTTAAAGTAACTGTAAATGCTGACACTCAGCATCACAGAGCACCAAAGAAAATAAATGTATTTCAACCATTTTTCAGATGACAATCAATCAAAAAACTAGGTCTTACAGTCTGTTGCAACAATTAAACGTCTAAAATTTGCAAAAATACACTTAGCTGACATTCCTGTTCTGCCTGGACAACACAAATGAATTTCAGAATAATTTTTTTCTCTGGAGACAAATTCATCCTGGCCTCTGGAGCTACTAAAAACATGACCCCAAATCCTGCATGGGGAGTTTGGGGATTGGACGCTTACAACTTTTAACAAATATTCAACATTATGATCTTAAAAGAATATGCCAATGCAGCTATTAAGAGCTCCTTCTGCCTGATGTGTACCCAGGAGTGAAGGAGGTGGACCCTCCCCACCAGGGCAGGGGAGGAAGGAAACACAGCTCCTGCCCGTGGCTGTCAGAGCAAGCAGTCTGGAGCCAACAGTGCCACACCAGAGCTGTCTTTGGAGGACAAACTCTGTTCTTCCAACTTATTTTCCTCATGTGAAGCTACAAACTTGTCCTTCTCTACCCTACGTCAAGTCTACAGCCTTAAGGTTGTGCCATGAGCATGTGGCATCAACATCTAAGAGCCCAAACCATGAATAACCTCTCTGGAATTCAGTTATTGATGACCATTTATCCTGGGAGGAAATCAAAAGCTACCTTTCCTCTGCCCCTTTCTTTTCTATGCATTTCTCACTTGCACAGTGCAAAATTATTGAGAAAAAGGTCATTTATAGAACCAACCTTAGAGCATCATTTCCAGGATACCTAGTTACAAAAATGTGTGAGCTCAACAAGAGCCATTTTATCTACCTAAAACTAGGACCACAGAACCAGACCAGACACTGAGGTGGCATGTTTATGATTTATTACCTTTGGCCAGTCTTCACTGACAGCACATTCCTGCTTAGCCTGAGGTAACACAGCCCCTGTCACTCTTGGGGAATGACTCGTGTCTTTGCCATTTTGCCGCACACTTTCCTGCATCCCTACTGCTGGAACTGGGATCACTCCACTGCAAGAAACGCTCTTGGTGAAGGGCAAACTCTGTCTTTGGATTACAGTGGGATCCTGCTGATTAGCACTTGGTATCAGCAGAGCTGGAGGTGTGGATTTTAAGTCATTTCCTAAGCCAATTGGTGATGAATTTTTGGAAACTGTACATGGTTTTGGGTCTTTCTGAGACAGCACCACTCCTTTGCTTTTTGACAATACCAGGTTCACCACTTTACTGGTTATTTTATTGACTTCAGTAGAATCAATTTGCTTGGGTGTCTCCTTTTTAAGTAAACTATCAGAAGAGGAAGATGTTTGTTTTTCAGCCTGGGCTGACAGAACATCAGAGCCTCTTTTGGTCAATAAATAGACTTTCCCATTGTACATGACCAGAGCATTATCTTTTAACGGTGTGATTTTGGTTTGGTTTCCACCAGAACCATTAGGACAGAGCGGCAAAATATTTGCAGGATTAACTTCTACATTCTTTGTGTCTGACAAAGTTTTCAGGATCTTAGAAGCCACATTATTTGAAGACTTTACAGGGATAAGACAAGCTGCTGAGAGCGGGGCAGTTTCTTGTACGATCCATTTCATGGGAGTTTGCTGGCACTGCTGCCCCTCAGATGTGACTGGCTCAGGAGAAGAACCAGACCCCTTTTCGGCAGCTGTCACAATCAGTGTCTTTGAAACTTCCGTGGCAGGTTTGGGGCAAAAGGTCTGCAAGCGCTTGGGCAGGACTTGGGAGGTTTTCACTGTGTTCACAGGTGACACGTAAATCACCGTCGGTGTTTTTGTACTGTCGGCCCCTCCAGACACATTGGTAGCTGCAGCTGCCAGGATTTTCTGCTGTATTGCAGGTGGCAAAAGAGACGCTGGGACAGATTTCACTTCTGCATCAGCTGGAATCTGGAGGTGGTGTCCAGAGGGCAGCACTGGAGACTTGACAGTCACTGGGAGGGGTTTGTTGTTCACCACCATATAGGTTGTGCTGCTCTGGTGAGAGGAGCTCGTGATGGCGATGTTCTGCAAGGACACTCCATCCATGGGCACGCAGCTGCTCTGGGCATTGGCAGCTGCGCTTGGAATCACACTTTCATTTTCAGAACCTGCCCTTTCCTGCTTGTCTAATGTCCTCGTAAGAATAATCCTTCCAGGATTAGGAGACTGAAAAATAGGTATCTTAACAGATGAAGATGCAGTAGTATTTCCAAGCTGTGTCTTAAAAGTAAGATGGACTGGGCTAGAAACATTTGCATTAGAATTATTTGACATGGCTGGAGACTGAACTATTGGCACAAAGCTTCCAGAAGTTTTAGAAATGGGAAGCAATTTCAGAAGGTTTTTTCCATCTGGTCCCGTTGTCTGAATAACTCGGTACATACAGCCTGTAATGCTTAACAAAGAAAAGGGAAAAGAGAGAAAAATGAAAGGCAGTGTAAGTGAACAAGCATAGGTACTTTAATTCACAAGCATCAGTGAACTCTACACCCAGGGCTGAAGCAGATTAACTCCTGGAAAATGCCTGAGCTAATCTTCAGGAGCTTCCCCCTGACCTACCAAAGTTTCCATTTCAGACCATCTCAGACGGTGTGAAAATAGTGTCCAACATCTATACCCCAGAGCAGCAAGAAATAGCATCTTTTTCAGATTAAAAATAAGTCAAAAGACCCCAGGAAATGCCTCAGATTACCTATTCTTCCCTTTATGGGCCTTTCATTATGACAATGAAACTACTACCTCCCAATTTCCCAGAGAAGCCTTATTTTTCCCTTTCCCACCTCTCTCTTACCATTTATATTCTTCCCGAGTGCTATGAATTATGAATTTCAGGAGCACTTCAGGAAAATACAGGGAGAGTAGTTGCATGGCAAGATGGAAGCAGAAATTACTTCAGACACAACAAAGGAATTTAGAAGCAGAATGCGTTAATCTTGTGGAACAGGTGGCTCCTGTCTCCATCGCATCTTCCCAGCATTCTTGAGGCAGATACAGGCCACAGAGGTGGTTCATCCTCAAAGAGATGGACAACCCTCAAAGGCTAGTGGGTTATAAACATTTTTGAGAATAGAAGTCTAAGTCTGGGAAGGAAAAGGCTTCAAAACCAAGGCGGAACATATATGAAAACAGCACCAGGGACATCTGGAGAGAAAACAGAGATTTCTTGCAGGTGAAGGTAAGAACTCACCAAGAGACAGACAGATCTTGTCATAAGTTAGTTGTGACTGCTCCAAATGCCAAGATTTTTTGAGTCCATGTCAAGACAAAGAACCTTACCCCCTCCAGGGGAGTTTGTCCAAAGCAGGCTCTTCTGCAAAAACTCTTGGACTCTGAGCAGAACAATCTACTGCCCAAAGCACTGCAACGACACGTGTGCAAACAGAGCTGCCCGCACTGCAAAGAAGAGACCAAATCACTGGAAGTTGTTTCCTGACAGCAGCTCCAAAGCAATTAAAAGGCAGAGCTGCCAATTCCACCTGGAGTCACCAAGAGCACCAGCTCCATCCCATTGACTTCCTATGTCAATAAATGCCTTGTGAATACAGACATGGGAGTAGTTCCCAGCCGTATCCCAAAGACATCGGTGCTGTGTTTTGCTTTCTGCCAGGTAGTTTTGAAAACAGCATTTTTTCTGTCTTTTCAGACCTCTGAATCAGCTTGGAGCAGTGCCTGGGAAAGCTCAGTCCTGTGTCTGTTCAGGAGTCAGCCAACCTTTGCCTTTTCCCATCAAGTGGGAAGTCGCAGGAATGCTCTTCACTCACGGAGTTGGGCAGTTGCTGCTGGGGATCCCATTCCCCTGGAGACCAACACAAACACCTCATTACTGTCTGCCCAACCTACAAAGGCATCAGGCACACATAGCTTTCCTTGCTGTGACCTTGGAATTAACTCCCACTCCTAGTATTTTGGTACAACGCCTCATTTCTGGTCACAATGTGTGAAAATAGGGATTTTAACATGAGGTATCAATGTGGTGGGCAGGAAATTCTGAAGTACTTTTGTTTTTAAGGTATTGAAAATTAAAACATGGGCAATATATCACATGGTTTCTAATGGAAGCTGTCACTGAAGGGCTTAGGAGCAAAATGGAATTGGATGCTTTGGAATCAGAAATGAGAGTTGAGATGGACTAGCACTGACAGGTAACAATTTGACAGAAAACAGTTTTGCTTAAACAAAGAGGAAGTAGAAATATTTGTGTGTTTGAACATAATTAAAGCAGAGAAATAAGACTTTTGGAGCACTTAAAACCTCCCAGCACTACTGACAATGCAAATGAGGAAGAGCAGTAATCCCTGGACAACACTTTGTCTGCTCTGTGCTTTGAATCTCTCAACACTTCTTTCGTAACATCATGATCTGCAGCCTCAACTTGGTTTCTACATAAGAAGTAAAGGCAAATTCAGGAGGAATTTTTCAGCCAAGTCCCACCAACGTGGAACTGCTGAACAGACAAACAGGCACTTAACTGCACCCCAACTAATTAGGGCTGCAAACTGACATCAAGGGGAAAAAGAAACCTCCGAAGAGGCTTGTTCCTCCACCTGTCAAAGCAAGGGGACACTTCTAACTTTTGGGCAAGAGGAGGGGAAGCAGATCAGATGGAGAGGAAGCAAGAAAAAGAGGGAGAGATGAGTTGAAGATATCTTTGCATCATTATTTTCCTCTGTCAGTTTCCAGCATTCATCTCCTCATTCCACCTGGAATCACCATTTACCTCCAGCTTGACAAACCTAAAAACTGGTTTTGACTGTGTTACAAACAGGAACTTAAAAGTAAATTGGAGGGAAAAGCACCAGTAAAAAAATCTCATTTGCCTGAATTTCAGATCATTCTGCTTTTAATGACTACAGAAGGCAACTAGCTTTTTATCTCCATGAAAAAGAGCAAGACGCTGCAAAATTTTTTAACTTGAAACAAGTATCAGATATTTACATGTTTGAAGAATGACAAAAAGCTAAATGATAGGCAAGAGAAAAGAAAAAGTCCAACGAGATACCAAGAAGTGGAATTCACACAGATTTACTCAAACAACAGACGACAGAAAGGATCATTGCAAATGTTTTTAGGTCTCCAAGCTGAAAAGGCTTCATTGCAACAATTTCACATCATAAAGCTTTTCCCAGGTGACACAAAGAAATAACCATGAGGAAGTTTCATGTTACCAGAATAAAATAAAGCACCATCCCCACACATTTTTGAGTGATGAAGAGGAGATTTAGAAGTTGTTTTGCTTCGGTCTTCAAGGTCACTGCTTCTTTGAATTAACGAATCTTTAAGAATCTCTTAAGCAGAATGAAAAAAACTCCCTCAGTATCCCATTTTCAGGGTGTCAAATTAATTTGATTAAAGAACATTAAAAAAATCAACAAAACGAAACAAAAAAATAGGAAATCTGTATCATGCCAGGTTGTCCTTGGGGATTGCTCCCATAGTTACTGAAGCAGAATTTTCTTTGCTTTCTTCATCCTACTTCACTTCCCAACCCCGTAAGAATAAACCTCCTCAAGTTTCATATACAAATGCTCAGAAACAATTGTGTTGTTATGATACTTTATGTGGGAATACAACTAGAGAGCAGAACTGCCAGTACTGCCCAGTTTGTCACAACTGACATGGATCTGTTAGCCGTAGCAGGCCACAAGCCTTGGCAGGAGTCAGTAGGCCCAAGCCTTGGCAGAAGAAAGCGGGATTTTGGAGAAAGAATGTAAGAGACAAGAAGGTGCTTGGTACAGAGTGCTTAGCCTGCAGTTTCTATGGGGATTTGTAGGAAATATTGCATCTACCTGGCTAGCTAAACGAGGCCTAGATTGAGCAATGTTATCTAGTTACAACAAAGCAATATACCTTAGTTACATGAATATTACTGGTGTGCTATTTTTAGTAACAATAGAAAAAGTATATAAATTTTGCTTTGTGGATCAATAAACGGCTTCATGGCTCCTTGCAAATCATGAAGACCCCATCCCTTCTTTTCCACCGCCGTCAAATGGTGCCCCATGTGAGGACTGCAACTACTGGACGGCGGAGTCCCCAGTAGGATGAGACTTCGCTCGTAGGAGCAGGAGGGAGGATACGCTCGGGGAAACAGGAGATGCTCGGAGAAGTGGGGAACACTCAGGAGAAGCGGGAGACGCTGGCCAGCAACAAGTCTTCAACCCCTCTGGAGAAGAGGTGAGCCACAGGGGCTGGTTCCCCTGAATTCTAATTTGCTACAGGGAAACATAAGACAGGCAATGTCCAGAGATAAAAGGGATGTTTTTGAACTTATGCTAAAACTGTTACAGCAGCATGGTAGATATCTGCCTTATGGAAATGGACATTACTAAAGCTGCCGGGGGTTTCCGAACCACAATCTTTACAACAGATCTGTGGGATGAAATGGGAGTGAAACTTTGGAATGCTGTAACTAAGGGAGACAAAGCGGCTGCAAATATGATTCCCTCTTGCAGGGTCATCTTTGAAACTTTAAAGAAAAGTCACAGGCTCAAAATAAGGGGAAAGCTCCCACCCCCTCTGCCGCAGATGCTCAGAGCTCTTCACAATCCAACGAGACAGGAGAGACTGTTCCATCTCTCTCTGCACAACCCATGGCATCTCCTCCACCAGACCAACTGGTTAGTGGCTTTTCACAAGCCATTGGGGCTTTCACTGCTGGCTACAGCCCAGAGAACAGCGAAGAAGGACAGGAGGATCCCTTTGATCCTGGAACTGTTGATCCTGATGACAAGCCAAATTTATCTCCTCCTGACCCTCATAATAACTGGGTTCATTTGAAACAACAAGCATTAATACAGGGGGATCTGGACATTGCTGAAAATATTGTCACTCCAGTTGTTTATTCAGGAACACGAAAACGGACAGCCCAATGGGAGCCACTTTCTTTCCAAGAAATTAAGGAGCTCTGACGGGCAATTACTGATCATGGCATTAGTCCTCCGTTTTTTACGAGCACTCTGGAATCTGTGTTTGCTGCCCACACAATGACCCCGCATGATTTAAGGATGCTTGCTCGGTTGCTGCTAACACCTACCCAATTTGCTTTGTGGGAGAAAGAGTGGGAGAGAGGTGTGCAAAATTTGCTTGTTACTTATGTGGGTCATGTTAATGCAGCTCTGGCAAACCTCACAGTCAGACAGCTCATGGGGACGGGGCCACACACTGATCCTACTGCCCAAGCCCGAGACTGCCCGAGGGAAGCCTTAGATGGAACCCGGGAGGCAGCTTGGCAAGCGTTCTTTAAGGTCCCTGATACTAAAAGACCCCAGAAAGCTTTTACCTCCATCACTCAGGAGGCACAAGAGCTGTACACGCATTTTGTGGACCACCTTAAGCAAGCACTCAAACGCCAAATTGAAAATGCAGATGCTCGTGAAGTCATACTTTTGAAACTTGCTGTTGAAAATGCTAACACAGACTGCAAAAAACTCCTTAAGTCTTTGCCAAATCAAAACCCAACTTTAACAGAAATGATTGAGGCATGTAATTGTATTGGGACTTTAGAACATCAATATGAAACCATGGCCAAAGCTCTTGCTGCCATAAGAGGTCCCTCTGAGTCTGCAGAAGTCTGTTATGGGTGTGGCAAGCCTGGCCACTTTAAGAAAGACTGCTTGGCTCTGAAAGAAGCACCAACTTTGTGTCCACGATGTCTGAAGGGATGGCACTTTGCTAACAAATGTCATTCTAGGTATGATTCTGAAGGTCACCTGATCCAGGGAAACTGGTCCCACAGCGTGGGACGGCGCCGCCGCGCTCTGACACAAATGTTCCGGCTGCCTCCACAGATGCCATCGCAAGTGCCACCACCGCAGTGTCCCACGTAGCGTCTCCTCAAGTCTTCGACCAGCAGCCACAAGTAGTGCCAGAATGGACTTGGCCACATCAGTCACAGCAACGTTACTTGACTCTTCTATTAATTTACTCCCTACAGGAATCTTTGGATCACCTGGACTGCGAAAAGGCGCTTTGCTTCAAGTAACCCTGCAAGACCTTTTGTTTTCCCTGAAGTAATAGACTCTAACTATACCGGAGAAATAAAAATCATGGCATTTACACCCTTACCCCTGTACTATCCCTAAGGGAGCCTGCATTGCACAGTTAATCCCTTTCTCACATGATTCAGTGCTTGTTGCTGGGGAACAACAAGAGGAGGTGTGGGGAGAGTCTGATCCTATGGGGACTTCACAAATATTACGGGTACAGACAATTTCTGATAAGCGCCCCACTTGCAAACGCACCCCGTCACTACAGGGACAAGAAATAACAATCACTGGTATCAGATACCGAGGCTGATGCGACTGTCATTTCTCAAGATAAATGGCCTTTTAATTGGCCCCTCACCAAGGTACCCCATGCCCTCACTGGAATTGGGGGGGTCAGCAAAAGCTTTCAAAGCCAAAATCTCATTCAAATAACAGGACCAGAAGGTCTCATTGCTTCTGTTAAGCCATTTGTTCTGTCTGTACCTATGGCGTTATGGGGACGTGATGCACTTTCTCAATGGGGTTTCAAAATTCAGTCTGATTTTCAGTTGGGGCCGTTGAGGTTTGCAACACCCTGAAACTAACCTGGAAGACCACAACACCCGTCTGGGTGGATCAATGGCCCCTGCCATTAGTTAAACTGCGTGCACTCACTGACCTTGTTAAAGAACAACTTCAAAAAGGACACACAGTCCCATCCACCAGGCCCTGGAATTTCTGTGTTTGTAAATAAAAAACAATCTGGCAAGTGGCATTTGCTCCAGGACCTACGTAAAACAAATTCTGTGATGGAGCAAATGGGGGCTTTACAGCCCAGTCTTCCCTCCCCTACCATGATCCCTCAAAATTGGCATTTAACAGTCATTGATTTAAAAGATTGCTTTTTTCATATTCCTTTGCACCCTGACGATGCTCCTAAGTTTGCTTTTTCTGTACCTAGCACTAACATGCAAGCTCCCTTGCAGCGATACCACTGGGTTGTGCTTCCACAAGGAATGAAAAACAGCCCCACTATTTGCCAGTGGCTTGTTGCAAAAGTCCTCAGTCCTGTTCGCCAAAAAATGCCTGCTGCTTTGTTCTATCACTACATGGATGACATTCTAATTGCAGCAGAAAAACAGGAGGTGATGGAGGAAACCCTAGCCCTTGTCATTGCTGTTGTGACACAGGCAGGACTTAGTCTTGCCTCAGAAAATATATAACAACTACCTCCTTGGAAATACCTCAGCTGGCCCATTAGGACCCAATCTATCTCTCCTCAGCCTTTGCAAATTCACACAAACATTCACAATTTGCATGACGCTCAAAAACTTTTGGGGACAATTAACTGGGTTCATTCCCTATTGGGAATTTCAAACGCCGACCTAAACCCCTTGTTTAATCTGTTAAAGGGAGACTCAAATCTCCAGTCCCCTCGTCAGCTCACTCCAGAGGCTTGCCAAGCACTGCAGAAGGTAGTTGATGCCATCTCAAGCAGGCAAGCTGCCCAATGGGCCCCTGAGCTGCCTTTCTCTTTAATCATTCTAAATCCAGCTAAGCAACCACATGCTTTAATTTTTCAATGGGATCCTAAAACACCAGACCCACTGTTGATTATTGAGTGGATTTTTCTGTCACATCAGATGTCCAAAACAATCAGTACTCAACATGAAATGATGGCATTACCTATCATTAAAGCTCGAGACAGGCTCACCACACTTGCAGGTGTGGATTTCAATCTAATCTGTCTACCTGTTACTAATGTTTATTTTCAGTGGCTACTGCAGCAGTCGGATACGTTTCAAATGGTTCTCGCAAATTTTTCCGGACAGTTTTCTTCACATACGCCAAAGCACAAGCTCATGACAGCAAGCTTCAATCTCCTGATGCAGCCCAAAAGGAGCGAGGTTCTGTTGCAAGCTTTAACTGTCTTCACAGACAGATCTGGCTGCACCCACAAATCAGTGTTACTTTGGTGGGATGATGACCTCAAACGATGGAACTCAGATGTTACTACTGTTTCAGGTTCTCCCCAAATAGCTGAATTAGCAGCTGTTGTGCGGGTCTTTCAAAGATTTGCTACCCCTTTCAATTTAGTAACTGACTCTGCTCATGTTGCAGGAATCGTGGAGCGAGCTGAAGTTGCTGTACTTAAGGAAGTACCTAATGCAGAATTGTTTCAATGGTTGCAACAGCTTGTTTTTCTTTTAGATACTAGACAACATCCATATTTTGTAATGCATGTTCATTCTCACAAAACGTTACCTGGTTTTATTACAGAAGGCAATCGGCAAGCAGATTTACTTACTATGCCAGTTCAAACAACTCAGCCTGTATTACCAGACCGCTTTGCTCAAGCAAAGCTCAGTCATTCATTTTTACACCAAAATGCTGCTGCACTTGCACGCACCTTTGATTTGAGCACTCGCCAAGCCTCCAGTATTGTGGCTGGTGCCCAGACTGTCAAAGACATTCATTTCCCTCCCTTGCAGGAGTTGTTAACCCTAGAGGTCTCCAAAGCCTTCAAATTTGGCAAACAGATGTTACTCATTTTCCTGAATTCAGTCGACTTAAATATATTCATTCTTGCATTGACACATTTTCAGGTGCCTTGTTTGCATCTTGCTACAATGAAGAATCTGCAAAAGATGTATGTCGTCATTTTGCAAATGCATTTGCATTCTTGGGGATTCCCTCTGAAATTAAAACTGATAACGGCCCTGCATACGTTTCTCAAAGAGTTGCAAGTTTCCTTGCTCTCTGGGGAGTGTCACACAAAACAGGGATTCCTCATTCCCCCACAGGCCAAGCTATCATTGAAAGAGCTCACGGTTCACTTAAGCGTCTTCTGTTACAACAGAAAGGGGGAATGGGGAATGCCATTACAGCTGAAAGGTTGCAAAAAGCATTGTAAGTCTTCAACTTTTAAAATTGTTCCCTAATGGATCCTAATCCTCCAATTGTTAGGCATTTTGGCAACAATCCTCAGTTAGAGGTCAAACAGAAGGCTCCAGTCCTTATCAAGGACCCAGAAACAGGTAAGATGAGGAGACCCTATCCCCTTGTCACCTGGGGAAAAGGGTATGCTTGTGTTTCCACAGAGAACGGCCCGAGGTGGATCCCGGCCAAGAACGTGAGACCATTCCGAGAATCCTTGGAACTTCCTCAGAAAGAGGACCACTGTAGCCCTGGCATCTCACTGGAAATCCTGACCCAGCCATCCTCGGTTCCAGTCCCAGATCCCACCAGACCATCGTCTGGATCAGCTTCTCCTTCATACGAGAGGGCTCATCAACTTCACACTGCTCTTTGAATTCCGTCGTCATCTGACTCCAGACACAGTAGAGGATATCATCAAAATACAAATAACTCGTCGAGAACGACAACTGGAACAGTTAGAGCGGGAACTTGGACTTGACAGCAACCCTACACCTTGTTTTATTTGCAAAGAAAGTTGGCATCAGGTGTGGGTTTTGTGCAGGTGTCGTAAGTGCCAGATCCAGTGGTACTGTGTTGCCAGCCATCGCCGTGGTCATCGTCCCAAGTGTGATCCTTTGCAGTATCCCTTTGGCAATTGTGCTGTCTTGAAATTTTTGTGTGGGCAAAACCATGGCTGGCTTCCGCATCAATATTTCTGGGAGCCATATTCGACTCCTAAGGCTAGTCTTTGTATTAGGACTCGGCCTTCACGAAGGACAAGTGGCAATACTGCCACCCCTTCCACAACGTAATGTTTGGCTTACGCTTGCTGATGCTCTGAAGGAATCTATGCTGTGCCTTTCTATGACTTCTCCAGGTAATCCTTTTCAAACTTGCTTAATAGCTGTGCCTTTAGAAAAATATGAATGAGATACTTTACATAATCTAACTAGGCACAAAAATTGCGATGCTCGAGGTCGAATGGAACCCATATGGTGGTGTCAGGACAAACAGAGAAAGAAAAAAGGTGAACCAGCTGGACAGTATCTAGCAAACGAGAGCTATTTAGGTGTGAACAAAGTAGGAGACTTTTATCCTATACCCCTGCAGCCGCAAGAATTAGACATTTTTGGATCCATGCAATCTTTTGCATGTTTCTTTTTAAATTTTCCTGGTAGACCCTCTGCCCAACTAGGATTTGGCCTTGATGTCACAGATACTGGAATTTACTCTAATGCTTCTACTTGGTGTAATCACATTTTGCCTCAGCACATTTTACCTGGAAACGGTGCAATTGGATTAATTGATAACATCTTTTTAATATATGGAAACAGAGCCTGGAAAGGAATTCCAGGAAAGGCTGTAGGAGAGCCTTGTACATTTGGCGACTGACCATGTTTCATACCCTGCAACATAATCTGACAGTTCTGCACAGCTTAGTGCGAGAAAAGTGCAGCACTCATACCTACAGCCCAGATTGTGATGATAGTGTAGAAGCTTGGAATCTTGGAGCTCGAATTTTTGCCTCAATTATCCCATCCATTGGAACTGCGCATGCTTTCAAAACTTTAAATAATCTTGGCTGTTGGTTTGCAAAACAAACTAATGCTACTAGCTCTGCTTTACCTGGCTTACTAACAGATGTTGATAGTGTAAGGCATGCTACACTTCAGAATAGAGCTGCTATAGATTTTTTGCTTTTAGCGCATGGGTACGGCTGTGAAGATTTTGAAGGTATGTGCTCCATGAATCTTTCTGATAACTCTCAGTCCATTCAAGCTAACCTACAAGCTCTCCGAGACAGTGTTAACAAACTAAGAGTTGTAGATGGCAATGACTGGCTTGGCAACATACTCGGAGGGTGGGGACTTACTGGCTGGCTTAAGCATTTAGTAAAAACTGGATTTTATGTATTAGTTATGCTACTGCTTTTAGTAATATGTTTGCCCTGTATCTTGCAATGTGTTCAGAAACTAATTGATAAGTTCAACAAAGGATATCTAACTGGTAGAACAGAAAGGAGGAGATTTGGGAATACAACTAGAGAGCAGAACTGCCAGTACTGCCCAGTTTGTCACAACTGACATGGATCTGTTAGCCGTAGCAGGCCACAAGCCTTGGCAGGAGTCAGTAGGCCCAAGCCTTGGCAGAAGAAAGCGGGATTTTGGAGAAAGAATGTAAGAGACAAGAAGGTGCTTGGTACAGAGTGCTTAGCCTGCAGTTTCTATGGGGATTTGTAGGAAATATTGCATCTACATGGCTAGCTTAAATGAGGCCTAGATTGAGCAATGTTATCTAGTTACAACAAAGCAATATACCTTAGTTACATGAATATTACTGGTGCGCTATTTTTAGTAATAATAGAAAAAGTATATAAATTTTGCTTTGTGGATCAATAAACGGCTTCATGGTTCCTTGCAAATCATGAAGACCCTATCCCTTCTTTTCCACCACCATCACTTTAGAAAGGTCTAAGGCATATCCATAAAAAAGCCTTAAGGGAAAAAAGCTCATGTAAGACAGAAGAAAATGGTGGACTGGTAGAAATCTTATTTAACATCACCAGAGAAATGATCAATTTCAATAAATACAATCAAATAAAATTCTGTGACATTCATAGAGGGATCTGTCAACCAGATCACAGTTTTTGGACCCAAGAAGGAAATTTCTTTTGGTGAATAGTCTGCGCAGCAACACCGACATCTCCCGACGGATGTGGCATTAAAGAAGGCAGGAAAGCAGAGAAAATGGAAAGAAATTGGAAGATTTACTTCTCTACTTACTTATTTCAAGACAGAAAAATAAAAAGAATATTCTACATTTCCTTCAGTTCACCAGAATTCCTGGTTTTTTGACCAGACAGTTTACTGTCTAAACTTCTCTCACTGTTCATTGCTCTCAGTAAGCAGCACAAAACACAAAATAATGGGTATTCAAACATTCACCTTCTGTCCTTTATGCTTGCATTAACAAAAACACCCTTGGAATATTTTCAAGAAATAGGAATATTTATTTCTGCCGAACAAGTTAATTCACCAAATCCAGTGGAACCACCAGCACACAATTCCCACAGAAATCCTGACTGTGCCATTAAAAAATGTGTTAGTGGAGACCAAAGAGACAGACTGGCTCAATTTTCCTGCAAAGTCATCAGAAGGAACAATGAGGTACTTCTTCATCTGCCTTCCTCCCAAATGTTCCTTTAGGCACAAATTTCATCTACAAATGCAAATAAATAACCAAGAACTATGGGCCAATCCAGAGAACCAAAAGAATTTATTTTAATAGGTTCAGCTGGATCCAGGAAGTGGCAAACTAACAATTTATTGTCAATTGGAAACGTGTACCCAGGGACAAAGTAAAATTAATTTATTGTAGTTGATACATATTTATTCTACACAGCTGCATTCATTCCATGGATTACCTGAAACCTGTAATAAAATAATTATAGTAATAATAATAAATATATAGTAACATATAATCTAGATAATATACAAGAGTCATTATTATTATCATTATCATCATCTAAAGGAAATAAAAAAATTGATATTGAATTTGGAGGAATCCTGACCAGAATTTCAGTTCAAGCCATCTCTAATGACCTGAGGCTTTATCCTAAAACAGAAGATTTTAATAATAGCAGAAAAACAACCCTCTGTTTGATGGCAATTGTTTCTGGGAACTCTTTTCATCCACTGTGGAATATTCCCTGGAGTACAGATAATTGTGGATGTGCAAACTGCCAGGAAACACTCCCTGTGCTCTACTATTGACCTGGATCCTCCTCCAGTCACAAAATCTTTGGTAGAATCTGTGACCATCAAAAACATCCAGTTTGGATCCCAGCCCCAGGATTCTGAAATCACCTAAAACTCATCCCTGAACACAAAGCACCCTGAGAACTCCTGAGAGACAAGGAAAGGCATCAGGAGCCAAACCACGGCTGCAGCCACGGGGCATGCTGAGCTCCACAGCATAAAGCAGTAACAGAACCACAGAGAGCTGGGCAGCCCGGAGAATTCCCTCAGCACCATTCCAGCCAGGATAACCCACCAGAGCCACCTCTGTGCGCTTTGACCAGAATGAGGGACCTGATCCATGAAACTGAAGAGAACAAAGTTGGGGAAGGGGCTGAGCCCCAGGAGTAGCTGAGGGAGCTGGAGATGCTCAGCCTGGAGAAAAGGAGGCTCGGGGGGACCTGGCTGTGCACAACACACTGACAGGATGGGGCAGCGGGGGGAGGTCAGGCTCTGCTCCCAGGGAATAGGGACAGAGGGAGAGGGAACAGCCTCAGGCTGTGCCAGGGGAGGTTTAGGCTGAATATTAGGGAAAATTTCTTTCTGGAAAGGGTGGCCAAGCACTCCCCAGGCAGAGGTGGAGTCATCATCTGTAGAAGTGTTAAAAAAAATGAGTGGATGTGGCACTTGGGGACATGGGTAAGTGGTGAATGTGGCAGTGCTGGGGGAATAGTTAGACTCATTGATCTTTAAGAGTTTTTCCAACGGAAACAATTCCATGACTGTGAAAGGTTCAATACCCCTCACATCCCCACTCCCCCTTTCTCGGCTGCCTCCAGCACACTCCACCCTCACCGCGATGAGGTCGCAGTGACAACAAACACCAAGAGCCCACAAATGGCGTCGAGCCGGAGACGGCACTGCACGTGGGGTGGAAGGCAGGAAGGAAGGCAGGAAGGACAAGGAAGGGATAAGAAAGAGATGGGAAAGGAAGGGATAAGAAAGGACTGGAAGGGAACGAATAGGACGACGCCCTCCCCGCCACGCCCCCCCCCCGCCGGGGCCGCCGCCGCCCCCGCCCTCCCGTTTCCGCCCACGGGTCCCGGCAGGGCGGGGAGCGGCGGGACCGTACCTGGCGGGGCGTCCCTGCGAGCCGGATCCCTGAGGCCGCCCGCACTCACAACTGAGGCCGTTGCTCAACGCTCCGCGACATAGCGGGGCGGCCCCGCCGCGGCTCGGCATGCGCGTCACTTCCGTCCGCCCCGCCCCTGCAACGGCAGCTTCCGGGACGCTACTTCCGGGAAGCGGCGCCGCCCGGCGGCCGCGAGCGGCACCGCGGGCGCGGCGCTTCTGGTGCCGGCGGAAACGGGCGGGCGGGGCGAGGCCTGGGGGCGGGGCGGGCCCGGAGGGGCGGGGAGTCCGGGCAGAGACAGCGGCACAGGCACCGGCACCGACACCGGCACAGGCACCGGCACAGGCACCGGTCTGCTCGGGTGTCCATGAGCCACGGGCTGACCACGGGACAGCGCCACTGAGTGTGGGCGGGTGTTTAAACAGGCAATTTGCATATGCAAATATATGTTGTAATGCCTGCAAGGATAGGTGTCTGTCAGAGAGAGTGGGGTGAACACATGCACACATTGTATGTTATCAGTGAGCTTTTTATGTAATATTTATTACATAATATATAAAACTAATAACAAAATATGATAGATCATCTAATATAATGATAAAATTGTATAATTATAATTAATTGTGGTAAAACAATAAATTGAAATAAAAGTCATAAATAATGACAATCAAACAATAAAATTTTATCATTATTATGCTCTTACATTTTATATAATCTGTATTATAGATTACATGAGGTAAATATATTTTTGTATTGAATTATGTAGATGCTATGAAAAGAGGCGTCTGAACCTGCACAGACTACAAATGTATATGTGTACATAAAAGGAGACTGTGTGAGGCTGTGATATACATACATATGTATGTAATATTTAATTACAGATAATGTTCTAATATAGCAGCATATATAGTACCCAACAAACAGTAATGTGACTCTGTGGGATGTAATAGTAAATATAAGTACAAATAATACACTACATAACACATGGCAGATTTAAAATATCCTGTGCATTTTGTTACATATTCTGTATTATTAAAGTTATATAGAAAAATGAAAGAGTGCCTGGGAGTGTGTGCATTTGTGGAGTACAAATATATGTGTGTGTGTCTATAAAATGGTGAGAGAGTGAACATAACACAAATCACATTATAAATTGTTAAGTGGTCTATAGTGTAACATTAGGATAGAAGAGTGTCCGAGACTGTATAAACACATGGACATATGAATGTATGTGTATACAAGTGTATAAATACATACACTAAAGGTGTTTATATATGATGATGTGATGTGATGTGATTTATATTATATTATATTATATTATATTAT
The DNA here is from genome assembly GCF_009819885.2 of Catharus ustulatus. Lineage (NCBI taxonomy): Eukaryota > Metazoa > Chordata > Aves > Passeriformes > Turdidae > Catharus > Catharus ustulatus. The sequence continues at coordinate 6,882,315 of NC_046245.1, forward strand.
ATTATATTATATTATATTATATTATACTTATCAGGTTGACATGGTGAGGATTGGTGACAAGTTGGACTTGATGATCCTGGAGGGCTTTTCCAACCTCAACAATTCCATGATTGCAGTGTCAGACTCTCTGATGCTGCAATGTCAGGGGAGAGAAGAGTTTCAAAATCGCCTGTTAAAATTTTGCTTTACCAACCATAAATTGCCAAAGTGACATGAAATGCTGGGGACACATTTGGCTGTTCTCCACATGTAGAGGAACAGCTTTGGAAGCTGTGTCCCTGCATCTGTGTCATCAGGCTCATTCTCCTTTGGCAGGGATGAGCCCATGTGGCTCAGATGGTAAACAAGGATCATGTCAGCCCAAACCCCAACTTCCCAGAGCTTAGCTGCTTCCCCAGCCCAGAGCCAACCACTGACAGTCACCAGTGTGGCCAAACATGGTGCCCCATGTCATGTTATCCATGAAGATAGGCCATGTTGGATGGGCTTGGAGCACCATGGGATAGTGGAAGGTGTTCCTGCCCATGGCAAGGGGTGGGACGGGATGAGCTTTAAAGTCCCTCCCAGTGCAAACCAGTCTGGGATTCTGGGATTCTGAAATGTTACAAAATTGCTTGAGAGATTCTTGTCACTGATTTTCATGTTGCTCCTTGGGAACAGACTGAAAGACCCTTTCATATTCTGTCCTCTCTCTCTCTTGCTCCATGACCAGGATCATAGAATCCCAGAATCACTTAGGTTGAAAATTATTTCCAAGACCATCAAGACCTTCCAAGACCTGTCATCAGTCACCAGCTGGAGAAGACCGCTGAGCGCCACATGCAGTCAATCCTTGAAAACGTCCAAGGATGGTGACTTCACCACCAATGAATCTCCCATTTTCCCCATCCACCCCAAGCAAGAGAATGAGTCAAAACTCTGGATTTGTCAATGTCCAGATTGTGGTAACAACAGGGTGTTGGGGTAATACAGGAGAAGGTGGGTTCTCTGAAGAAACCAAATCTATCCCACAGAGTACCCACACTGGAGCAGAAATGTAAGGAACAATGAGCAGCAGGGGGAAGTTTTTATGGACTGACCACATCCCCCATTCCCCATTCCCCATTCCCCATTCCCCATTCCCCATCCCCGCTGCACTGCCCAGGCTGGAGGGAAAAAGGGGAGTTGGAGATGTGAAGCTGAGCCTGGGAAAAAAGTGGTTAAAATCTTGTATTGGTTTCTCACCATCCAATCATATTTTAATTTGCAATAAACTGAATTAATTTTTCCAACATCAAGTGTTTGCCCATGACAATTATTGGTGTCACATGGAGTTTATAGGAATTTGGCAGAAAATAATCCCTCTGTGTCCCAGCTGGTCCTCAGAGGAGCTGGGAACAGCTGGGTTGAATTTCCGATCATGACCAATTGGGCACCATAAGACTGGTCCTGTTCAATGAGGACTTTTGTAATCACAAATTCCCAAGCAGTAGGAATTATTGAAACAACAGAAATATGGGTTTGGAATTACCATTGATAAATGCACCATGACGATGATGATGATGATGATGATGATGATGATGATGGTGATGATGATGGTGATCAACAACAGCAACAACAGCCATACTAATAATGATGTACTAACATGTGTAATAATAATTGTATGCAAAATTTTACCAAGAAGGCATCCCCATCTGGGAGTGGGGAGAGCAGAGTCACCCACTTGTTCTCTACAAGGTCTTCCTCCTCATTAGGGTAATTTATACCCAACCCAATCATTCTCCTCCTATTTTATGTACAACATGATCTGGGCAAAGAATTGAGTTATAAAATCATCCACAGAATCCTGGAATCGTTCAGGTTGGAAAAGCCCCTCAAGACCACTGACTCCAGCCTGTGAATGGTCTCCATCTTATCAGCCAGACCAGAGCACTAACTGCCACATCCAGGTATTCCTTGGACACCTCCAGGGATGGAGACTCCAGACCTCCCTGAGCAGCCTCTTCTAATCCCTGAACACCCTTTCCATGAAATAATTCCTCCACATGTCCAACTAGAACCTCCACTGGCACATCTTGAGGTTCAAGACACAGAGGTTTAGACCATCTTCTGATTTTTGTGGTTCCTGATACACCTAAAAAATTATAATCTTTAGAATTACTATTCCTTTATAAACTAAGACTGAGTTTGGAACCTGCCATGAAACCAGGTGGGCTTACAGAGAGAGAGGTGTCATGAGGACACCTGAGAACAGTGTCTGGTCTGTGACAACAGGTAAAGACACCATGACTGGTCACAGTCTGTCCATGTCACCATTCTGAGAATGATCCTGCACTGATTCAACCCTTGGGCTGCCTCAGGAGGTTACCTGGAGAAACACCCCACCATTTCAGCCCAGAAGGGAGCCTTTACAAGCTCCCATGGGTACTTCTTGGCCAGCACCTTGTCAACAGGATTTGCTTATCACCAAACTCATGTTCGTGAATCTCTCTCCATTATTCTACAAGATCTGTAATCCTAGTCTCAATCCAGAATCACTGAATCATGGAATAATTTCAACTGGAGAAGCCCTCTAAGATCATCCAGACCAATTGCTAGCCAGCACTGCCAAAGCCACACTAAAGTACGTACATCCCCTGAACACTTCCAGGGATGGTGACTCCACCTGTGCCCTGGGCAGCCTGTGCCAGTGCCTGACCACCCTTTCCATGAAGAAATTTTTCCCAATGTCCAAACTAAACCTCCCCTGGCACAGCTGGAGGCCATATCCCCTTGTCCTGTTCCTGTTCCATGTTAGGGAGTTGTGCAGAGCCAGAAGGTCCCCTCCTGAGCCTCCTTTTTCACCAGGTCCTCCCCTGTAGAGGATCAGGCACAGGCATGATTTGTCTAAGACATTGTGACTGTTGCAACAGGAAAGGTGTGATCAGAGAAGGTCCCGTGGAGCTGAGCCAACTCCCAGAGACTCATGCTCAGTCCTCCCTCTCAAGGAGGACTCAAAGGGTTGGCTCTGCATATATGAGCAAAACAGCACAAAAAATCTAATTTACGTAAGAGGCTGCACTGTGTTAACTATGAAAGGAAGTGGATTGGACCCCCTGGTTCTCTTTTTCCTCTCTTTCACTTTTGCTTTGTCTCACAAGGCCAGCTCCAGGAACAAGGTGGGATCTAAGGGCTAGTGATACTCTTTGCTCTTGTTCTCTTCCTCACCCTTTTCTGTTTTTATTTCACATAACCACAGAACATCCTGAGTTGGGAAGGACTCACAAGGAGAGTCCAACTCCTGGCCCTGCACGGACACCCCAACAATCCCACCCTGTCCCTAAGAGCATTGTCCAAACACTCCTGGAACGCTGGCAGCCTTGGGGCTATGCCCATTCCCTGGGAAACCTGTTCAGAGCCCCAGCACCCTCTGGGGGAAGAACCTTTCCCTGCTATTCAATCTAATCCTCCCCTGATACTCCACGATCCAGCCATTCCCTCTGGTCCTGTCCCTAGTCACCACAGAGATCAGTGTTTGCCCCTCCTCTTCCTTTCACATGGAAATTGTGACAGTGGTGAGTTTCCCTTCAGTCTCTTCCAGCTGAATAGAGCAGGTGCCCTCAGCTGCTCCTCCTATGGCTTCCCCTCAAGGCTCTTTACCATCTTTGTTTCCCTCCTTTGAATGTTCTTCAATCGCTTAATATCTTTTTTATCTTGTGGTGGCCAAAACTGTCCCTAGCACTCAAAGTCCCAGAGCAGAGCAGGACAATCCTGTCCCTGCCCAGCCATCAGTGCTGGGCCTGATGCCCCCAGGCAGGGATGTCCCCCCTGGCTGCCAGGGCACTGCTGGCTCAGATCCAGCTGGCCATTGACTAGGACCCCTGGGTCCCTCTCCAGGCACTGCTCTCCAGTCTCTCATTCCCCACTCTGTCCGTACAGCCAGATTTGCCCCATCCCAGGTGCAGAATCCAGCCACCTTCCCTTGTTGAACTTCATATGTTTGGCAATTACCCATCTCTAATTTGTTGAGGTCTCTCTGCAGGGCCTCCTGCACTTGAAGGAGTCAACTGTTCCTTCCCAGATTTGTATCATCTGCGAACCTGCTCAGTATCCCTTCTAGTCCTGCATCCAAGTAATTTACGAAGGTGGTGAAGAGCACAGAGTCACCTTGTCATAACAGGAAATCAGGTTTGATAAGCAGGACCTTCCTTTCATGAAGCCATTCTGGCCATGAACAATGTCTACATTGTCCTTCAGGTGTATTTTCCATATATCCCACAGCAACCTGCACTGTGACTTCACCAGGCACTGAAGTGACACTGACAGGTCTGTAGTTTTCAGGGTGCTCTGGAGTTGCTCCCTTGTTTTGCCGGGGCAAAGCACAGTTTTCACATTCCATCCTGTGCCTGGAAGTTTGTTGTGGGAATTGGGAGATTGAGTAGTGGTATCGTGGCTTGTTAGCCAGCTCCTCTGAGGATTTTGTGGTAGGAGTTGACGACTCATGGAAGTTAACTGCAGAAAATTAAGGGCTTGTAGCCACCACTCCTGTGGAAGTGCATTGTAAATATTCAAGAGCTTGTTGGCCAACACCTTTGGAGTCTAAACTCAACTGGCTGGTTGCTGGAGTTGAGGAAACTGTGCAATAAAAAGTTCAGCCTGATGAGGATTTACAATGAACCAAACAATGGGTCATGACATCCCCCAGCTCCCTCAGCTGCTCCTGGTGCTCCAGATCCTTCCCCAGCTCCAGCCCCTGGATGCTTCTCTTTCCAGGAGGGGCCAGAACTAGACACAGCTTTCTAGAGTGCCTCAACAGAACACCTCATTCTACCCAGTCAAAAGCTTTTTCTCCTATTTCCTTATTTTCCCACATGGATTCTAATCCTAAAAAATGGACAAGGTTAGGTATCTGGCTGAACTGGAAATACAGCATCCAGCATGTTCTGGATGTCACCTCTCCAGGACAGACAGGTAAAGGCTTTGAGAATAAGTTTCCCAGGATCATAGTATTTACTGCTAGTCCTTTTAGCAAGATGCCAACTGGTCTCCTGGAAAATTGAAATTTCTTCAGATTTGGGTAATTTTTGCTAAGTCTTTCAAGCTCCCTTTGAATTGGCAAAGTCCTCCAGCCTCTGGAGGTCGATCTTTGCCTTCCTCATTTTGAGATGCCAGGCTAACAATTTCTCTCATTCTTTCAATTTCTCTCTTTTTTCATGGTCAGAAATTTTCCTCATGTTGAATCCAAACACATTGAGAAAGGTCTAACTCAGCTTTCTCTAAATTGCCAACCAAAGAGTCATAGATTTCAAATAAACATTTCGGGGAAAAAATATTTCAGCTGACTGTCTCCTCTTCTGCCTGTTTATTTGGCATCATTTGCGTTTGACTTTGAGGTCTGGTGTCAGCAGAGACTTGTGTGCAGAGCTGATTATTTATTTGTCAGATGTTGGTCCAGTCTATTCTTCAAGAGCATTGTTTGGCTCCTTGGTCTGAAATTTCAGCTGAAAAAACAGACAAACAGATGAATGCACTGCCTGTCAATTGGGATGTTGTGAATACTTGCTCTTGTCAAACTTGGTGCCACTGAGATATCACAAGATGGGAAAAGGAGCTGTAACAGAACTAGTGCCAAAATTCAACTGGAGTCTTGAAAGTACCAAATGATCTGAATTAGACTTTACCGTGTGCTCCATATTCGCTCTGTGCTGCATCAATTGGTTTACAGTTCTCAGTGCAGTATTTCGGACTGAGTCAACAAAGCCATACCTGTCCTACAAGGGCAGGGCTCCACCTCTTTGGGGATACATCTGAATTAATATCTTCCACTATGTAAAGCAAATTTGTATATATAAAGTAGTAAGACTGGATAAATTCACCACCAGTTTTGCAGCTTAGAAAGGTAGAGTTGGCATTAGACTTAGAAAAACCTCATTTAGGGTTTTTAAACCATAAAAGCTACCAGAGGGCAGGGTGAGATGGGATATTGGGAAGGAATTCTTCCCTGTGACAGTGGTGAGGCCCTGGTACAGGATGCCCAGAGAAGCTGTGGCTGCTCCATCCCTGAAAGTGCCCAAGCCCAGGAAGGACAGGGCTTGGAGCAACCTGGGATAGTGGAAGGTGTCCCTGCCAGTGGCAAGGGGTAGAAACTGGGTGAGCTTTAATGTCCCTTCCCACCCAAACCAGGCTGAGATTTGTTGATCCCATCATTTTAATTAAAATCAGACTTCATGAGTGTTCACAAGAATTTTACCTTCCACTTCTGATTTCTACACATTTAGCAAATGAATGTTTGAAATTCTATTTAAGGCCCAGCAGATCCTGGGTCATAGTGCTTATTTTGTTCAAGATATTTCTTCATCCAATTCCACTCAACCACAAAGAATTAGAATTCAAAACTCATCCCCAGTCTGAAATGCCAATGGGCTGTTTGAGGATCCATCAGCATTGTGCTTGAAGTTTCCGGATTAAGGAAAACCACTTGAGTAAAAAAGGAAAGTTGCGGTTTTGACAGGACAATTTGAACAATGGAAAAAATTGGAGGGACCATATCAAGGTGAGATTTCCCTCTGCTGTCACTCCTGGCAGAGTTCCAGCTGTCACCATCCAGGAGCAAGCCCTCAGGGATAATGTTACATAATAGTTCCTATTTTCAGCTTGTGATTTCAGTCCTTCTACACAACCAGTGGAATTGGTTGAACTGGCAAATGTTTTTAATCATAGAATCAAAATATCCTGAGTTGGAAGGGGCTTGTTAAGTCCAATTCCTATTTCTGCACAGGACAACCCTAAGAATCCCACCCTGTTCCTGAGAGTAAAGGGACTTCAGCAAGGAAAGAGTCAGTCAGGTGGAGACGCTGCTGGGGCAGAGGGAGCAGAGCCATCATGGTATATCCCATCCTCAGGGACACCAAGGTGGGACTGCAGAGCCAGTGCCACTCCAAAAGCTGTCACCATCACGTGTGACATGGCAGGATGCAGAGAGAGCCCAGTTGCAGCTCTCCAGGGAGCAACTGCTTTGGTCACCTTCGTGTGCCAAAGGAGTTGGAGGAATAGAGTCACAGAATGTCCTGAGCTGGAAGTGACCCACAAGGATCATCCAGTGCAGCCCCTGGCCTCGCACAGACACCCCAACAATCCCACCCTGTGTATCCCTAAGAGTGCTGACAAATTCTCCTGGAGCTCTGGCAGCCTCGGGGCTGTGCCCATTCCCTGGGGAGCCTGGGCAGTGCCTCAGCACCCTCTGGAGGAAGAACCTTTCCCAATACCCAGCCTAACCCTTCCCTGGCACAGCTCCAGACCTTCCCTCAGAGGGCAGAGATTGGAGCTGCCCCTTGGGAGGAGCTGCAGCACCACAGGAGCTCTGGCCTGCTAGGAGAAGTGAAAGTTTCCTCAACAGCCGGAAGGAAGACAGCTTATCAGCTCCACTGTTGGCAAAACACTAAAGCAGCTCTGAAAATGCCGAGCTGGACAGGGCTTGGAGCAACCTGGTCCAGTGGGACGTGTCCTTGACCATGGCAGGGGGTGGAATGGGGTGAGCTTTAAGGTTCCATCCTACCCAAACCAGTCTGGGTTTCCATGAAAGGCTCACTGGAGCGCAAGTGACCCACAACAGGTGACTTAATTTATGTCTCGCTCTGATTTCCACCAACAGTAACTCAAACCAAAGGAAATGAGATCAGAAAAAAAAACTTCAAGCCCTAATTAACAACCCCCAAATGAAAACTTTACAAGATAAGTCTCATAAGGAAGCAAAAATGAGAAAGAATGTCACCTGAGCATAGAGAGAAGCTTTGGGCTTCTCATGTTGGAGAGGGGTGAGGAAGCCAAGGGAGGGGCAGGAGTGGTCAAAACAAAGAAAAATCAAACAAAATCAACACCATGAGACAAATTTCCCTCCTATAATAAAAGCACCTAAGGTGACCCAAATGCAACCAGAGTGGCTTTGAATCATGCCAGGAATGCCCAGCAAAGATGCCATCACTTGCCTCCATGCCCTAGAACTCAGAGAGCTGCATCAGGTGTATTTTTGTGGGTCAATGGCTGAAAAATTCCACATCAAATCCTGTTGTCTCCAAGGTCAGATCCCCTCAGCAGAGAAAAATCTGCAGAGACAGAGACACTCTGCTGTCGTTAAGATACAACTGGGAACCAAGAAAGCAGCCTTATTCTCAAGCTGCCCAAGGACATGAAATGATAACAATAATTAAACACTTACTGGATACATGACAGACAAGATATTTTTTCACAGAAGCATGTTTTTTTGAGTTTACGTGTTAGCTTGTTAAAAAAATCCTACATAAGATTATGTATTAGAGAGTTAGGGCTTTATGCCATTGCTTTTATGCCATTGTTCTTTGCTTTTGCTCTTTGCCTTTTGCTTTTTCCTTTTTCATTGCTTTCTATTTTACTATTGCTTTGTTTGCGAGCATCCTCATCACCCGAGAAGAAAATAGGAGCTGCTGCAGCAACTTCAGCTTCCCAAGGCCTTGACAGGAACAGCTTCTACTTCAATTTAAGACTCTAGTGTAACAAAACTTAGCATAAACTTTAATAACTGTGACTTTGCTTTTAAGACTGATGAGCTTTGTAATAAACAGCCTTTTAGCAACTATTAGCTGCTTTAATCATTTAAGATAGCTCGACATGAAGGGTGCATCAAAAGCACTGAAGGTTTTTAACCTCACAATGGTGTGTCCAGCAGGACCATCCAGTGACTGTCCCCTGCATTGGCGAGGCTCCACCTCCAGTCCTGGATTCAGTTTTGAGCCCCTCACCCCAAGAAAGACCTTGAGTGTCTGGAGCACGTCCCAGGGAAGGGAAATAGAGCTGGGGAAGGGTCTGGAGCACCAGGAGCAGCTGAGGCAGGTGGGGTGGCTCAGCCTGGAGAAAAGGAGGCTCAGGGGGTACCTTCTGGCTCTGCACAACTCCCTGAAAGGAGGGAACAGCCTGGGGGGTCAGGCTGTGCTCCCATGGAACAAGAGACAGGACAAGAGGGTTCAGCAATGAAAACACAAGACTTTACAAGTTGCCCCAGGGGAGATTTAGGTTGGATATTATGAAAAATTTATTTCTGGAAAGGGTGGTCAGGCCATGGCAAGGGCTGCCTGGGGCAGGGGTGGAGTCACCACTTGTTAAAGTGTTCAAAAATGTGTGGATGTGGCATCTGGGAACATGGGTTAGTGGTGCAGACGGCAGTGCTGGGGGAACATTTGATTTGGTGATCTTAGAGAGCTTTTCCAACCTCAAGGATTCTTGTAACTTCATGATTTTGCTTCTTTCAGAAATTTCTCCAATGCTACTTTGTCAGCCAGAAGCAGAGGTCAGACTCCAACTGCACTTGCTGTTTCTTGCTCAAACACAGCTCCTACTCTCACAGCAGCTCCTTTGCAGGCAAGTCCTGCTCCTTCCAACCACAGAGCAGACCATGAAACTGCTTTGCAGCAACAGAAATCCCAAAGTAGCCTTGAAAGGGTGGTGAGGCCCTAGCACAGGTTCCCCAGAGCAGCTGTGGCTGCCCCATCCCTGGAAGTGTCCAAGCCTAGGAAGGACAGGGCTTGGAGCAACCTGGGACAGTGGCAGGTATCGCTGCCCATGGCAGGGGGTGGGACTGGATGAGCTTTAATGTCCCTTCCCACCCAAACCAGTCTGGGATTCCACAATTCTGCTGTACCACACAGCCACAGGACTCACTGAAGCTCAGGGAACACAAAACACTTCAAAGTAGAAACATGTCAGGAAACAAGACCAGCCCCTTTAGGGCTTGAAGGCAAAGACTGTACCTTGAAACATGAGTTCTGCATTCCCAGAGCTCCTGCACTGGGGCCAGGCTACAGACACAGAATCACAGAATAAACTAGGTTGGAAAAGACCTTTGAGATGATTGAATCCAACCTGTGACCTAACATTACCTTATCAACTAAGCCATGGCACTGAGTGCCTCATCAAGTCTTTTTTATAAACCTCCAGGGATGGTGAATCCACCTGGGCAGCGCATTCCAATGGACAAACCACTCTTTCTGTGAATAGCTGTTGCGTATTTTTTCTTCTAATATCTAGCCTAAACTTCCCCTGGCACAGCTTGAGGCTGTGACTTCTCATCCTGTCACTGGTCACCCAGGAGAAGTGACCAACCCCCATCTGGCTACAATCACCTTTCAGGGATTTCTAGAGAGTGATAAGGTCCTCCCTGAGTTTCCTTTTCTCCAGACTAAACAACCCCAGCTCTCTCAGCCATTCCTCAGAGGGTTTGTGTTCCAAGCTCCTCCCCAGCCTTGTTGCCTCCTCTGGACACGCTCAAGCGTCTCAAGGTCTTTCCTAAACTGGTCCAGAACGGGACACAGCACTCGAGGTGTGGCCTCACCAGTGTTGAGTACAGGGGGACAATGACCTCACTGGTCCTGCTGGCCACACTATTCCTGATACAGGTCAAGATGCCATTGAGTTTCTTGGCCACCAGAGCACACTGCTGGCTCATGTTCAGTTCGCTGTTGACCAGTGGCCCCAGGTTCCTTCCTGCCTGGGCACTGTCCAGCCACACTGTCCCCAGCCTGTAACATTGCAGGGGGTTGCAGTGGCCAAAGTTCAGGACTCGGCACTTGGACTTATTAAATTTCATCCCACTGGACTCTGCCCATTCATCCAACTGTTCCAGGTCTCTGTGCAGAGACAACAGATTGACACATGCTCCCAGCTTGGTGTCATCTGCAAATTTACTGATGGTGAACTCAATACCCTCATTCAGATCATCAATGAAGAGATTAAATAGGACTGGCCCAACACTGATCCCTGAGGGACACCACTCGTGACTGGTCACCAACTGGATGCAGCACCATCCCCACCCCTCTCAGGTGTGGTGATCCAGCCAGTTCTTAACCCAGCAAAGAGTGCTCCTGTCCAAGCTGTAGGCTGCAACTTATCCAGGAGCATGCCATGGGAGACAGTGTCAAAGGCTTCGTCAAAGTCCAGGTAGACACATCCACAGCCTTCCCTGCATCCATCAGGTGGCTCACTTGGTCATAAGAAGAAGAGGAGATGAGATGAAACAGGCAGGACCTGCCCCTCCTAAACAACACTGACTGGATCTGAGTGCCTGCTCATCCTGTAGGTGCCAGGTGACAGCGCCCAAGATGATCTGTTCCATAATCCTACTGGGCACTGATGTCAAGTTGACAGGCCTGGAGTTTCCCAGATCCTCCTTCCAGGCCTTTTTGTGGATGGGCACAGTCCCTTCAGGGATGCTGTAAAACCCATCAGGCACAGGAAGGAACCCAGTGACAGAGGGGAGGAATGCCAGGAGGCTTTGGAGCAGCAGATCTCCCTAAAGAAACAAGTGCCACCTTGGAATTCTACCTTCCATAAAGGGGGAGGCAGGAGGCCTTTCCTTCTGGCCATTCCTGCAAGTCATTAGGTTTGGTGGAGGGCTGAAGTATCAGGGGACATGGGCATCTCCAGGAGCTTGATGGAGGCTCGGAGCAGCAGGAAGGTCCTTGCAGCTGTCAGCATGGTCTGCCCTGGCAGGTCCTGCAGAACTCCAGCAGCATTACAAGATCCTGCAGTTTATGGCCTCCTCCTGGTGCTCGTGGTTCCTGTGCTGCTCCTGCACTAGATACCAGGATGCTTCCAAGGAGTTTGGATTGCTGCTGGAGCTGTTGCACCACCAGGTTTCCCAAGAGGACCAATGGATATCAATTGTGATAACAGATTGTTCCAGAGCCTTTGAATTGTTCATGTCAGAAGTAAGTTTTATTTCTTTCCAAACTCAAAATAGTACCCGCAGCCATGAAAACCCAACTGCACTCCCCCACCCCGAAACCCTAACCATAATTTACTAATCCAGCCTTGTCAAACTTCACAGCAATACACTTCAGTGGGAGGGGAAATTTTTCCATGTGGTACATGAGAGAATTACAGTAATTTCATGAATACAAGCCGCACCGTTTTGACCAAAATTTTGGTGGAAACCCGGAAGTGTGGCTAATACTCCGGGTCCGGGGCGGCTAATCTATTAACAAAAATGTGATATCTGCCCTTACCTAGTACCGTGCTGGTCCTGTCCCGAGCCAAAACGGTTTGAAATCCATAGTTTCCCGGTTTTCCGACAATGAACCAATCAGAGAACAGTTTATTTCCTGCCTGTGGATGACGGCTTTACTAAGGGACGGGGGTGTTATCGGGGTGAGTTCCCTTGGTGAGTTACCTCAGCGAGTTATCTCGGCAGTTTGATAAAAGTGTGTGATATTTCTCTGTACTTTTTAAAGTGTATTCAGTCTTGTGCGGTTGTGCGGTTGGCTGGGCGCGCGCGGAGAGGGGTGGGGGGGGGCACTCGGCTCACACGGAGAGGGGTGGGGGGGGCACTCACCCACGCAGATGAGCGGGGGGGCTGTGCCGGCACAGAGATGTGGCTCCGCTCGGAGCTCGGCCGCTCACCCGCACGGATGAGCGGGGTGGCTGTGCCGGCACAGAGATGTGGCTCCGTTCGGAGCTCGGCTGCCCGCCCACGCGACTGAGCTGCTGTTTAAAGGCAACGTGGATCCGTTGGGAATGCTCGCAAAATGACCACACTATTGTTCGTGTCTTTTTCAGCTTGTAAATAAAGGGTACCCTGCCGCAGCTACGGTCTGTGTCTTTTTTCACTTGGAAACAATGTTTCCGAGGTCAGCAGTAAGCCAGTAAGCCCCAGCGATCCGCGATTGTGTTACTAAATGACGACTTTGAAAGTTCGCCGCGAACAAAAGTGCGGCTAATATTTGGGTGTGGCGTTTTTATTGACAAAGACATCAACGTTGCCAACACACCGGAACTGCAGCTTATACTCCATGCGGCTTGTATTCGTGAAATTACTGTAATCTCTGCCCTGCAGTTCTAGTTAGCCAAGGAAAAGCATTATGGTGATGAAGTTGCATATTAGCCCTAATTTAGTGAGATATTTTCAATGTTGTCCTTAAAATGCATAATAATAACTACAGTAATTTCACAAATACAAGTCGCACCATTTTGACTAAAATTTTGCTCCTACACCGGAAATGTGGCTTATACTCAGGAGCGGCTAATATGTGAATAATTTTCTGACATTTACAACCTCAGAAGTGCCAGCCAGGGTGCCCAGCCGAGCACCTGCCAGTAAAAGCCGGCATTTTGCGATTGTTACAAATTGTTACTCTGTTGCACCGCGGGTGGAGCCTGGCTCCCTGCAGGCAGCACAGGGGGCGGAGAGAGAGGCGGGAGAGCTCCCTCCTTCCCTCCTCTGCCGCAGCCCGGGGGAGAGACGGGGGGGCCCTGTGCCGCCATCGCCGCGGCTCAGGGAGGCAGCGGGGGCCCTGTGCCGCCATCGCCACGGCTCGGGGAGGAGACGGGGGGCTCCGTCCCCGCCCGCCTCCGCCACCGCGGGAGCGGGGGGGGTTCCGTCCCTGCCTGCCACCACGGGGTAGCGCCAGGCCAGGGTGAGCGAGCCCAGAGGCGGCGGCCGGCCCTGAGCGGTCCCACCGAGCGGCAGCGCCGGGCTGGGCCACCTGGTCCCGTTGGCAGCCCCGAGCGGGCCGAGCCTGCACAGCCCGAGCCGACCCAGTAAACCCCACCATGCCGCGGTTCTGTTACTAATTGGCAACTTTGTTGCACGCGGGTCCTCGCTGTGAACGACAGAGCGGCTTATACTCAGGTGCGGCTTATTTATGCACAAAGAACGAAATGTTTGCCAACACCCAGAGATGCGGCTTATAGTCCGTGCGGCTTGTATTCGTGAAATTACCGTACTTATGACTTAAAAAATACACACAAGGTACAAGGCTGCAGTCTGCTCTGTCTCCCCAAACTGGGGACTACAATCACAAACTGGGAACTTAAAATAAATAATCTAAACATCCCTAAGTCTCTATCTCTTCAAGACAAGCAAATCAAGGTCCTAATACTAATGTGCAAGCACACTAATGCGCACACGGTCTTCTGACATTGAGTATTTGTCACAAAATCTATTTACACAGGTGCATGAAACACATGGATTTGAAGGATGGTGCAGCAGCAGGACCTGCCACAACCAGGCACCTCTTGCATTCACCCAACAGCTTCAACAGATGGTCCAGAAGCCACTCACAGATAAACAATTCCATCCAAAATAACTGCACTAAAACTACTCAAGATCCAACACATCTCCTGAAGTCAGGTCACAAGCAAGAGGCACCATTAGCAGGGCAAGATATGGAGGACAGTGCTTTGGCCAGCTCAGCTGGACCCTGGCTCTCCCCTCTTGCCTTTTTTTGGTATGCAGCAGTGACCCCTGAGGGAATTTTGGTTTATTCTGTCGTCCGGGCCACTTTTCCTTTTGAAATGTTTTCTTTGGAATTGTCACGTTTTACTGTTATTTCCATGGGGTCATCTGCATCATCTACAGCGAGAAAAAAAGAAGGATTAAAGTTTGCAAAGTCGTCTGACTTCAGTCAGGTGGAGATACTAAATGTCAGAAAATGCTTCTGTTCATAGGCATCAAGAACCATGAAATCCCCAAATGGATTGCACTGGAAGGGGCCTTAAAGCTGATTTCATTCCACTCCCCGCCATGGGCAGGGACACCTTCTGGATTGCTCCAAGTCCGATCCAATCCCTTAGCCCTTACTCTTTTTCAACATCTGCTCACCTCTTTGAGCTGGTTTTCATACTCAGATGGGTGTTGCGATAATGTTTGGACTCACGGACTCGCAAAATTTTGGCTCTACCTATCTCCAACAGCACTCCCAACATTTAGTCCCTGGTACTACAGGGTTGCTGGAAGAACTGCCAGCATACAGTGTTTATATCTGTACTATTCCAGTGTGTGACCTCCTGGACATATTAATAGGTATCCATTCCAGGGTTGGGAACAATTAATTCCTTCAGATCAGAGCAGTGAAAGAAGGAATAGTTAAGGTTCCCCTCAGCTGCTGCATGTTGGGTTTCTATAATATGGAGAGGTTGCTGTGGCCCCCTATTAAATAAAGATGTATTTTGTCACTTAAATTCCATTACAGAGCCAGGCTGGGAGAGCTGAGAATGTTCAGCCTGGAGAAGAGAAGGCTCTAGGGAGACCTTAGAGATCTTTCCTAAAGGGGCTCCAAGAGAGCTGGAGAGGGATGTGGGACAAAGGCCTGGAGGGACAGGACCAAGGGAATGGCTTCCCACTGCCAGAGGATAGAGTTAGGTTGGATATTGGACCCTGTGAGGGTGGTGAGGCTCTGGCACAGGGTGCCCAGAGAAGCTGTGGCTACCCCATCCCTGGAAGTGTCCATGGTCAGGCTGGACAGGGCTTGGAATACTGTGGGGTGGTAGAATGTGTCTGTGCCCATGGCAAGGGTGAAACTGGATGAGCTTTAATATCCCTTCCTGCCCAAACCAGGCTGAAATTCCATGTTTTACTGTGAAGGGCTCCTCTGAGCTCATCACAGGCCCTGGGATTTCAATTTTAAGAGCATAGGTGCCATAAGTGACAAATCTGTATGACCTAATTAATTAATTACTTCAGGCTCAGCACAGTTTCTAGTCTTATCTGATAACTAACTGTTTGTTATCCATAGGGTTAAGCAGTGCAGAAAACCATGTCAAAAGGTAAATTTATTGGAATAACTCACCTCTCCAGAGCTTTGTGCTTAGTGGGAATCTCATTCTGTGCTATGGCATAGGGCAGATCATGGTATCAAGGACAGTCAGGAATTTTCTAGTTTACAAGAAGCATGGGCAGAGCTGCAGAGATTTCTGCACCTTGGAGACATACCCAGCCAGCCTCAGGGTGGGGAGTGAGGGCAGGGGACAAAGGTCTGTTTTTGAGAAGGCATTTCTGCAGCAGGCAAGAGGATGCTCCAAGGCAAGAGGGAAGGAAGAAAAGGCTCACACTCTTGTTCTCACACTTGGGACAGTGATTTAACAGTAACCAGAAGAGCTGCACATGATGTTGGTATTCAAAGAGGAAAAGCATCCTGGAAAAGCACCCAAAGCCAAGTCCCAGAGCCCTGGGTTCCTGGGGACAGCCTGTGTGTCACAGCACAGGGAACGTGGGTGCTGCAGCACCTCTTACCTCTTGTGAGCTGGGCTGTTCTGTGCTGCTCCTCTCTGACCTGTTTCATCAACTGCAGGTTGTGGTCACTGGCTTCCTTGTGGTTCACCATGGGGAAGGGGTAATCCTGACCTAGGCAACGTAGAGACACAGCCTTTGCCACACTCAGCAAGGACATTTTCCCTGGATTTTAAATACTTCCAGCTTTTCTTAAATGGAAGTGCCTAATCCTCTCCATCAAAAAGAAGAGCTCCCACTTTGACGTAAGAACCTTGAAAGATGTGTTAAAGCAGGAATAAAAGCACAAGATGTTCTGATACTATTTAAAGCAGCCAAGCATCCAAGATTGGATAAAGTCAAAGGCAAAATCTTGGAGTGATCCAAGAGTTCTAGGACATAAAGTTGAGGCAAAAATATGTACTGTGAAATGAGACTCCAATAAAAAAAAATTAATGGAAAATGAACAGAAGGAAGGCTGTTGGATTCATCCCTTTTCAGAAGATAAATGGCTTATGTTGAAAGTGTGATGCTTCCATCTCATACATATTTATTTTGGATAGTTAGCAGCAGGAAAATCTGTAGCAAGGAATGTGAATGAATTACCTATGATACATCCTGCTTGCTTCTGCTCCTCTTCAGATGCAGTCCAGGGCTCGTAGATGTACTTGGAGGAAAAGTTCTTTAGTATAGGCAAGTATTTCCTACAAAACAGGGATAATAGAGGGGTTTATAATCCTGCAGGCAAATGAATATTTGCAAATACATTCCGAGAAGTGTAAACCAACCTGTGCCATGTTAATATTGATATTACAATCCATGTGAAAGTTCTGATTCACTCTCTACAAAAAAATTGTCTATATATTCTCAAACCTCCATCGGTGAGATCTTCCAAAAGTTAACTTTACAGCATAGAATAAATGGGGTGATTTAAACAGTACTTCAGTTTTGATTTCCTCCTAAGTAGATCTTTAACATTTTCACTGACATTTCATCCTAAACATTAATAAATTTTAAAAACAAACTAATTTTGAAAAATTTTTGCAGAATGGCAAAGTCATTTTACGTCCCACTCTGTGAGGTACCTCAGCACAGGCTTCTCCTTGGCAATACCCAAATCTAGGCAGAATGGGAGGAAGAGAAGTGGGAAAATGGAGCTGTTTGCTCAACATTAACACAGTGAGCCCAGGAAACACCCCTGTGCTTTGAGAGAGCTCATCTGCCCATTATACAGAGAGAAGGAAATGAGACTCTGAAGCAAAGAGGACTCAGAGTAGAAAATAAAACTCATGTGTGTGCAACTATAGGATGGCAAGGTTAGATGGGATTTTGGGATATTCCTCCCTGTGAGGGTGGGGAGGCCCTGGCACAGGTTGTCCAGAGAAGCTGTGGCTGCCCCATCCTTGGAAGCATCCAAGGCCAGGATGGAGAAACTTTAGGATAATGGAAGGTGTCCCTGCCCATGGCAGGGAGTGGAACTGGATGAGGTTTAAGGTCCCTTCCAAGCACATCCCAGAATTCCATGACAAGCAAGAAACAATGTGCAGAGTGGAGCAAGAAAGCTGTGGGAAGTTCTACTCAAATCCTTTAGAAAAAGGAGTCAGCCTGGTGGTCACACATGATGCTGGAGGCAACAAGTGCTCGCAAATGAACATAAGCCCTGCTCAGCCATTACATGGAATGACAGGTATCTCTCTGCTTCTCCATGCCTCAGTTTCCTCATGTACCATTGCTATGAGCCCTGTTTAACAGATGTGTGTGTTTCAAACTGACCCAGTTCATCAGCTCTTGATGTCAGAGGAGCTTGGGAGATGGTGGGGTGGGATGTCCCCTGACCTGATGTAGTTGCCCTGGGGGTCTGTGCGCTTCCCGAAGCGGATGGGGCAGAAGATCCGCGTGTACTGGTGGAAGAAAGCACTGGCTGACAGCCACATCCAGTTCCCAGCATTGATGCTGTAGTCAGCATCTAAAAGCAGCTCTTCAAACACCTGCACATCAGGGATGGGAAGAGAGGAACATTCCTGAAATGGCTACATTGCAAAAACTAGACAAAACCAGGTTGGGAGGTGAAGGGTGGGGGTTGCTGCTGGAAGCACAGCACTGTGGGGCCTGGGCTGCCTCCACACAGGCACACCAAGAATGCTCTGAACAGTCAGAAGGAAGACGGAGCAACCCAAAACCTCTGGATTTGGGACCTGCTACAGACTGTCTGCACCAGCATCCTTGTTACCTGAAAATCATGAGGATTTAGGGAAAGGAATGACCTCTCACCACTGCACTGACAGATTCCATAAACCCTGAGATCCACGGGAAGGGGCAGAACCAAACCCTGCTCTGCAGAACCTTCCACTGCTAGAACTCAGGCTGTGCAGGGTTTCTCAGGGCCAGGCAGAACAGAGGAAAATAAAACCCAGCAGTGAACCTTCATTCCCTCTTCCCAGCTGATCCAAAGGTCCCCCCGTGTCAGGAAGCAGGCAACAGCATGCCGGGCCAGGTGATGGATCCAGCCTTCCTGGCGTAGCTGGGTCATAATGGCATCAATCCACGGGAACCCTGTCTGTGCCTGCAGCAGAAAAGCAACATCAGCTCTTCCCTCATACACTGCTTTCACAGAATCATGGGATAGTTTGGGTGGGAAGGGACATTAAAGCCCATTCCACCCTCTGCCGTGGTGTGGGACATCTTCCACTACCCCAGGTTGCTCCAAGCCTTGTCTAGCCTGGCCTTGGACACTGCCAGACACGGGGCAGTCACAGCTGCTCTGGGCACACTGTGCCAGGGCCTCACCACCCTCGCAGGGAAGAATTCCATCCCAATATCCCATCTAACCCTGCCCTCTGCCCGTTGGAAGCCACTTCTCCTTGTCCTGTGATTCCTCATCCCCAGTCCCTCTCCAGCTCTCCTGGAACCCCTTTAAGCACTGGATAGATCTCTAAGGTCTCCCTGAAGCCTTCTCTTCTCCAGGCTGAACATTCCCAGCTCTCACAGCCTGTAACACCACTGCAAGACCCCCTCAAACTGCCAGCAGGGATCAGCCAAGAGAAGAGGAAAGCTCTATGCTCCAATGCAGCTGCTGTGGCCATGCACCTCATTACCATTTTCCATTTGTGGAGCCTCTCTGCATCTTTGTACCAGCAGATCTGGAGGCAGATGGGGTTCCCAGCCATCTGGGTGAAGTTGGGGGTTGCTGATGCTACTGTGTAGAAGAATTCCCTCCACAACAGCTGCCCTTGGAGCGACACTGGGGGCAGAGAGTGGTGCTTTGCCTGCAAAAGACATAAGGTGACAGCTTCAGTTCATACATATTGCTACCTCACTCATTTTGTGACTGTCAGGCCTATAAAAGAAATATTAATCTGACTACAATACTGGTTTCAGGGCACTTTAGCATTCAAGTCAAGGAAATCAAAGATCTGAGGCAATGCCGTCTGGCCTAAAGCAAAGCCAAACTGCTAGACCTCAGTTTTACCTCAAACATTTTCTATTTACCTCCCAAAACAGTGTCACATTGAGATTTCTTACACCAAGTATATATTTATTAACATGTTAAATGAATTCAGGTGGATCAGCCATGTCTCAAAAGATAATCTTAAGATACAGATAAACGTGTACCTTGGTTTTCTTGGGTTGGTTTCAAGCTCACTTGGTAAGAATTAAACAAGATTTCAGAAAGTGGTTTTGGTTTATTCTACAATTAAAACTTGTCCAAGACAAAACCAGTTGACTTCCAGAAACAAAACTGCATAAATGAATCAAAAATTTTGCTTCACCATCAAACTAAATCCTTGAATTTTAGGAAGGTGTTCCTGGGCTTCCCTGCTGATCCTGGGTCTGCTTGCTCCCTATTCATAGAACCATGATTTGAGCTGGAAGGGATCTTAAAGCCCATTTCACTCCACTCTCTGCCATGGGCAGGGACACCTTCCACTATCCCAGGTTGCTCCAAGCCCCATCCAACTTGGCCTTGGACACTTCCAGGGATGGGGCAGCCACAGCTTCTCTGGACAATCTGTGCCAGGACCTCACCACCCTCACATCTAATCCAAACCTGCTCTCTTTCAGTTTGAAGCCATTCCCCCTTGTCCTGTCACTACAGTTCTGATGAAAATATGAATTTAGAATGTGAACATCCTGTTTCTAAAACTTAATTGGGAAGAGCTGCAGACATTCACAGGTGTTTTACACAACATGAAGCCGCTCCACAGATTTCATGGGACACTGTGAGAAGACATTAAAAAAGAAGCATTTTTTGATACACCAAATCTCTACCAAGATGATCTGAGTGTTAAATCCTGCTTCCTATGCCAGACATGTCACAGTTTTGGATTTCCTTACTTAGGAACAATTATTTGCTTACCTGAGCATAAATGTTCGACAACCTATAAAAAAATGTCCGAACTGACAGACAGCCCATACTGAAATACGGGCTCAGGCCTGTGGTGCTTGGAAGCAGCGAGTTTGGGATTGTCCTTGGTTTAGTAAAACTTGCCACCCAGCCCTGAAAGGAAAACAGAAATCTGGGTTCAGGCACCACAAGATGACATATGTCCAGTAATAAACAGAGGAAAGCTCTTGGAACTGGTTTTGCTATCACAGGAGTTTGTTCGATGTTGTGTCTGGAAAACATTCTTGCTTCCTAGAAATAAAGGAGAACAAAACCCAAGCCCAAGCTGCCACCCTCCTCCAAGCCAAGCTGGGCACTGATCTCAGCCCACCTGGAGCCACCACCATCCCCTGTGTTCCATCAGGGCTGACCTGGTCTGTCAAGTGTTGCTCCAGGCGCTGCAGTCCTTCGGTCTCCCCTCCTCTCCAAGGGGAAGGGTTCTCTGGGGAAATCTTCAAATCCACAGGGAGAGGCACCCTGTAACACTCAGCCAGGCCAGGGTTAGGGGCCTTACATCTCCTGAGGCGAGAGAGAAAACTCTTTGAAAGGAGCAACAGGAACCAGGAGAAGGAGACAGCCCCATCCATGGCACACACCAAGCCTTCTCTATCAACCAGAACACAGGGAATGAAAGCACAGTGAGAAATCCCAAACTGTACTCTCCTGGGGGAGAAGAGTTCACCCTGCAATTGCTCCAGGGAATTCTAGCCTGAACTGGGGGAAGAGGAACAGTCTTACCAAGTTACAGTGCTCAGGGCAGTCAGCTGTACCCACAGCTCAGACCCCTTTTAGTTCCCATCCCCTACACAAGGCCCAGAGGCAGCTCCTCTCCAGTTGCTCCCAGCTGTCACATCTATCCCTAGGATGGAACCAAGAGCCCTCTCAGAACCTAAACACAATTATGGTGCTGCCTCCAAAGGGCACTCTAGCTTCTGTGCCTCTGAAGAGAGGTCACTCTGAAGAGGTTTCACAGAATCCCAGACTGGTTTGGGTTGGAAGAGACATCAGAGCTCATCCACCCTCTGCCATGGGCAGGGACACCTTCCACTACCCCAGGCTGCTCCAGGCCCCATCCAACCTGGCCTTGGACACTGCCAGACACAGGGCAGCCACAGCATATGGTTGGAAAAGCATCAGTTTGGTTTTTCTTCCCGCCCCCCGCCGTAAAACACAGATGAAGAGGCCCAAGGAAGTACTGACACACAGATTTCTCACAATCCATGAATGAACTCAGACATCAGGAGATCCCCGTACTCACCTGGACAAACCCGAACTCAGCCCTGCTACAGACACCTACAGAGGTGGGGTCAGTGCAGCTTTCAGAGTACTGAGAGAGCTCAGGCCTGCTGGGAAGCATGTGAACTACTTTTCTCTCATCAGAATTAATTTTAGAAGTCCAAGCAAACAAATCAGGCAAGAAAGTGGAAAAAAAAAAAACAGCGCTAGAAAAAATATAGAAACTTCTATATCCCATTACTTACGTGATTCTTGTCATCAGACTGAGAACTGTTCAGGAATTAACAGGACTTCCCCAAGATGGGAAGATCCAAGCCTGGGTTGGCACTGAGCTGAGGCCATGTCATGTCACCTGACATTGAATCCCAAGTAACTGTAGTCCCATTCCAGCTCTCTCCTGCCCCAGTCTTACCTCCTTTGGATCACTGACCTCTCCTCATGTAGAACTAAACACAAGACATACTTGACTCTGAGCTTCTTCTCGAGTCCTGGGAGACACGAGCTCAATCCCTCCTTCCCATATAGCAGAGGGGAGGAGAGATTTAAAGCCAGGAGGGAATAGTAGGATTATTCCACCAAACTTCCTGCATAAAACAAACTATAGTGGTTCATCCAATTCCTGTCCAAAATCTTGAGAGGAATGTAGAGCATGCCTTTGAGTAAATTCCCAAGCTTTCCTCTGTAGGAGCTTGACATCTCTTAAAAGCTTCTCTCAAGGTGCCTTGCAAAAGTTTAAGACTTTTATGAAATCACAGAATCATTAAGGTTGGAAAAGACCTTTAAATCATTGAATCTAGCCATTATTTTGTGAAGTGTCCCACATGGTGGGAAATCTGCTGCACAAATATCAAAAGAGATGAGTATCAGACCATTCCACCATCTGCTCTTCCCTCCCAACAACAGTCCTATCCCCTGTATATAGAATCAATAACTCTCCACACACAGAAATAAAACAAGAAAACATCAAAAATGCCACGTTATTATTTGGCCCTGCCTCTTCTTTTGGGCAGAAAAAGAGGATCAGCAATTCCCACTCACTGGTTGGTACTTACTGGAAGTCTTCAGCTGTGAGGTTTCGGACAGGCACCTCAGGGTCACCAAGCAGAGACAGAATGTGAAGGAACCTCTTGTAAGTTAATGGGGGACTCCCACCATTTAGGTCCAAAATCCTTAAAAAAAAAAAAGATCTCTTTTCACACAACAGAAATAAAGGAATAAGCTGGAACTGCCAGTGGATGGGAAGGTGACATCACAGGCTATAACAACTCCCGTTAGTGCACCTGAATGTTTACAAGTAAAACTCCCATGGGTGAATGTACATCTATCCCAAGAGCAGTTTCTCAGGACCCAAGACAACAAAACTGGAATCAGGATTCCAGCCATGGCTTCACCTGCACAGCCACACACAGCCAGGACACACAGGGCAGGGTGTGGGACACTTCTGATGCCACAAAACACAGGTTCAGGATAGTAAATAACTGTCCTCTCTGAGCAAACACCTCTGCAAACAGCTTGAATTCAAGACAGCAAGTTACACACATCCATTCATTTACATAATTTAGGGTTTTTGCAAAATTGGACTGTTAGGGCTGGTTTTGTTATTACTGCATTCCTTCTTAGCAATTTCAATATCTTCATTCAACAGTGAATAACAGCTTAGATCCAAGTATATTCAGACACCAGTGAAAGTTGATTTGAAAGATTTTGAAAAAATCTCACACCAAAAACCCTTTACTATCTTTAGTAGAACTTTTACAAATCCTACTAAATGTGTTAGAGGATTTATTTCACTCTGTTTAAAAGAGTAAGTTTTTAGATGAATTAAACTGCCCAAAACAAAAAAGTTAACGAGCTCTTTAGGCTGAAATCCTAAAATCTGTGCACAATCTCTTCTGTTCCTCCCAAGAGAGCAACACACAAAGTTTCTCCAGCAAACAGCACCACGTTCACCTCAGACAGTCCAATTTTCTCCAAAGGAAAAAACCAAGACACTTGGCCTCCTCTTTTCTAAAAGGACCTCCCTGGAGACACTTGTGGATTTGGGGCAGTCACATACCGCTGGGTATCGTACAGGCTGTGGCTCACCAAGGAGAGCACCTCAAAGCCCAGCTCTACCCCCAGGCGCCGGATGTTGGTCTCCATCTCCTTGTAAAACGGCTCCATCTCTGCATCCAGCGTCACCTGCGTGATATTCCACTTCTGGATGTGATCCCTAAGAACGGTCTCATACTCCCCTTGAATGACCAGCAAGCAGGAGCCCAGCTGGCCCAAGTTTTTGTGGAGATCCTCAAGGGACTGGAGCAGGAAGTGCCAGCGCAGGGCCCCAATGTGCATGGAGGAGGTCAGGAATGTTTTGTCCAGGATGTACACAGGGTACAGGGCCTCCGAGGACTCCAGGGCAGCCAGCAGCACTGGGTTGTCGTGGAGCCGGAGCTCCTTCCGGAAAAGGTGAATGGTGCGATGCAGCATCCTGGCTACAGGAGGAAGGAAACCCTTGCCTCTCAGGATACCAAATACCTATAAAGAATAATGCCAATTAACAATTAGAAATAGAGCCAAAAAAAAAAATCTCTGCAGTTTTTACCACAAACATCTTGCTTTGGTAAGTTTTCATGAGAAAGAAATGATGGAACAAGACCAAACCTGTCCTCTGGCCCCATCATTCAGCAGCAGGATGACCACCCAGCTCCACAGAGAATGGACTCTGCTACACGAGTCACTCGAATCCTTAAATTAAATCTCTCAATGAAATTACATCCCAATAACACTCAACAGAAGGAAGGAATCAAAACAGATGGAGCTGCCAGAGCTCCATTCAGTGCATAAACATTTTTTAACCCCACAGATGTGGCTGTCAGCAAACCCTCTGGAAGTCATCAACTTATTTCGAGGAGGTCCACAGGAGCAATCAGCTCGTCAGAGACCTGGAACAATACTCCTTCTGTCAGGCGATTTTAGTAGGAGACATCTGAATTTGTGGATTTCACAGAATTGCAGAGTGGTTTGGGTTGGAAGGGACATTAAAGCCCATCCAGTTCCAGCCCCTGACGTGGGCAGGGACACCTTCCACTAGCCCAGGTTACTCCAGGCCCTGTCCAACCTGGTCTTGGACACTGCCAGGGAAGGGGCAGACACAGCACCTCCGGGCAACTTGTGCCAGGGCCTCACCATCCTCACAGGGAAGAATTCCTTCCCAACATCTAATCCTGAAGTCTCCCCTTTTCTTCTCTAGACTGGACATCCCCAGCTGTCCCAGCCTGCCTTCAGAGCACAGCTGGGTGTGATAATGACACAAAACTACTCTTGATTCATTCATTTATTCCCCTTTGAACTACTTCAGCGCTGCGTTCAGACTGTTGGCAGGAGTGGTGACCGTGGGTCTTAGGCTGAAGCAGCTCAGGGTACAGTTTAGGAAGCAGGTCCCAAGCTTTGGCTTCCCTGTTCAGAACAATGGACACAGAAGATGCCAGGAGGCAAAGGAGGAGCCCAGCTGCCACCTCGTGTCTGTACCAAGCCCAGCAGCACCTCCTAAACTCGCTTTCCCGTGTAAAACTGAGGAAGTTTAAGGCTCATCTCCCAGGTGAGTCCCCACCTGCTGCTAATTTCGAGCCCCAGAAGAGAACGAAGAGATTAGGGATTAGCAAAGAGCAAAACAGCAATCCCTAATCCAGCTCAACTCTTCCAGCCAAACAGCTCCACTCACCCCCTCACCAATGGCTGCACCAGGCGACTCAGCCCTTGTCCCTGCTCAACACATATCCAGCAGCTTTTCAGTAAATCTGATTTGCTCCATTCCCAAACACATGCACCAGCCAGACAGACCACCCCTCCTTTGTTACAACCCCCCAGTAAGGTCCCAAACTCACGAGTGTGGGGTGCTCTGCCCTTGCCCCAGCTCGGCACCGCCCTGCACCCACTTCCTGGGAGAACCGGAAAAACAAGGTGATTCCTGCTGCTCAGCGAAGCACCCAGCTGGCAAAGTGTGCTGGAAGAGTCCCCTGCACCCTATGCACCAGCTAGCCTCCCTGAGGAGCTGCGCCAGTCAGGGGCTCCAAGGCCCCCACAGCCTTACAGCCGTAGAGGCTGTCCAAGACCTTAGCCCCACATCGTCTGCAGGGCCACCCCAAATCCAGAGTCCTGCAGCCCCATGATGTCCGTGGGACCCCGCTCATCCCATGCCCCTTGGTCTCACACACTGCTCTGAGCCAGTGCCCCACACAGCCCGTGGGATAAATCCCCAGGCTGGGACACATCCCATCTCATCCTGTCCCTTCCAGTCACAGCATCCCTGCAGGAGCAGCGGGGAGCAGGATCACACCACAACAGAGACTGGGCACAGGGCAGGCAGCCCCAGGCCAGGGCCCGGGTGGGCTGTAGGGTGTGGCTAAAGGGCAGCTCTGGGGATCCCACTAAAGGAGACTGGGGGAATCAGAGCTGGGGGACAAGAATTTCATTAAAAGAGGATGAGAGGAGCAGGGGCTTCATTAAAAGGGGCTGAAGCTCACTGGGGAGGGAAGGAGCCTAGAGTGAAAGAGGTGTCAAAGCTGGGTAAGCAGCTGGGATGGGAAGGAATGGTGAGGGGGATCATTTGTGCAGGCCATGGGTGGTGTCAGAAAGGAACTGCACTCTCGGACATTCTGTCATGTCACAAGGAAAGGAAAGATGCTCTGGGATGCTAGAGAAGGCAAAGCAAGTGCTGTCTGTCATTGACATCATGCTGGGATTTATCCACTGTTACTCTTACACCTCTCCATGAACCAGTGGCTTGAGTCCATTCACTCAGCAAGGCTGGGCAGACTGCAGACTCCCTGCCACATCCAGATCACATTTGTTTTCCAAAAATCAACCAGGCAGGCAGAAAATACACCTCACACTGGATTCATCCCTGAATTTTGGGACAGATACACCAAGACAGAAAGTAGTGAAAAAGAGGCCTTACCTTGAAGGTGGCACAGCTGACACTCTAGGGTCTTTACAACACGTCACCCCAAAAAGAGGAGGTCACACAGTCACTGATCCTGGCTCTCCCACTGCTGAGCATTTCTCTCCACAGGCAGCAATGTGCTGGAGGGATACAAGGGTTGTCAGTGGCACTATCCAAAACTCATTATGCTGCTCCTGTTCCTACAGGCATCCAGAAATTAGTTGTCCAGGTTTAAACACCCCTAAATACCATAAATATCTGCACTGAGGTAGATTCTGCATCAAAGATGGTCTAAGCCACTCAAGCTTTTGTGTAATTCCCAAGAGAGGAAAATTGCAAGCAGCTCCTCTCTGGTCCCAGTGGCCCTTGGAGCTGACAGAACCAGATGAAGCAGGGACAGACCAAGGCGTAGGAAATGGGAAGATAAATTTTTAACAGTTTAATTTCCTCTCTGGGACACTCTCCTTTGTCAAATGCTCCATGACTATATCCTGGCTGCTTCAGAAGCAATAGTGAAACAGATAAATAGAGGTGTCAGACACCTAGAGAGAGCAAGCAGCCTCACACCTGCCCTCTGAAACCACAGTCTGGGCTCGGGAACTGGAATAATTATCACTGTTGTTTAATGCTATTCTGATTTGATTGGCTTGAGAACAATTCTTAACTGGGATCTAAGAATTTTTTTTTTTGCATAAATCTGGTTCTCCACACTAAGCCAGACCTGAGGCTACTATTGATTCCAGTCTCTAGGTTCTTTCCCCTCTTTGAATACTTAAGGTGATAAATACAGTACTGGATAGAGTTTTGATGAAAGAAAACGGAATTTGAGTCAGAGGAGGAAATAAGTCCCAAACCCATCCAAGTGTAGGGGCTTGACAGGGCTTCTCCTGCAGCGGGTCCAGAAGCACTCCCGAGAGTCTCTACCCATGGGGGAACGGGGCAGAGGGAAGGTGGGAGAGACGCGCTGAGGCTCCAGGACCCCCTGCCCGGGCCCCTCAGACGGGCGGGGAAGTGGCCAGGAGGGAACGGGAGAGGGCGGCCCCTGCGCCAGTGCTGCAGCAGCTGGGGGCGAACGGGCCAGCCTGGCCTCCCAACTCCGCCCCGCCTTTACCTCCTTCCCCACCATCTGTGGGGGCGGCGGACGCGGTGCCGGTTCCTGGCCCCACGGGGCCGGTTACACAACGCCGGCCGGGAACGGGCGGGTTATATAAGGAGTAGCCCCCAGAGGGGCCCTGCCCGCTGCCTACGGAGGTTTAACGCAGTTTAGGGTCCCAGGGCCGGGGATTCTGGAGAGTCCCGGAGCGCCCCCGCAGCACACGTTTAGGCCACGCCCCCTGAATGCATTTTAAGAGGGGGCGGGTCTTGGATTCCCGCCCTCAGCGCTTACCCAATGGCAGCGCCCCAACTTAATTGAGGGGGCGGGGCTGAGCGCCAGGGCAGCCCAATCAGAGCCCGAGCGGCGGGGCAGGGGGTGGGGCTGCCCGCCAGGCGTCCGCCCGCTGCCAGGTAACAGCGGAAGTGCGGCCTCCATCGCGCGCTGCATCACGGGTCTGGGCGTGGGAGCCGGGCCTCCGTCATTGCGGCGGGAGCGTTAATTAGTTAGAGTGAGGGGGTGATTAGTCATCAGAGAGGGTGGAGGCTGTTCCAAAGGGGTTGTGTGAGGGCTCTTGGAGGGGTGAGGCTGTGCGTGGCCGTTCTCATTCTTGGGAAGCGGGGCGCAGCTCTTGCCCGTGTGCGGGGGTAATTAGGCTGAGGGCAATTAACTGGGCCGATGGGGGGGGGCTGAAACGCTTCTTTGGTGGGGAGAGGCTAGGGGTGCTTGGGTGGGAGAGTTTGTGTGGTATTAATGGTGCCTGAGGGAAAGAATAATCCCCGGAGGGGGCAGTTAGGCCTAGCGGGGGTTCCCCATTCTCAGCGTGAGTGGTTAGGGCTGCGGTGGGTTGTTGAGCCGGGTTCCTCTCGGGTTGCACTGGTGGGTGTCCCCATGTCTCTGTGTATGGGGACAGTGGGGGGTGGGCAGAGCACACCCTTGCTTTGAGAGGGTCAGGGGCGTTGTTGTGGCAGGGATTGGCCTATCGCTAAAACAGCTTTCATGTTTCCACCTGCACGGGAAGGGGGAGATGGGGCCTTTGGGTAGGAAGAGGCACTGATGGGTGGCTCCAGCAGGGCAGCAGGTACCTTAACTATGAAGGGACACAGGTGGTCCTAGGGCAGATATTACAGTTCTGTAAGGGGTTTGGAACCTGGTCGTGGCCTCCCAGTTCATGAGAGTTTGTTAAACCCGAGGGTTTATTAGACTTAGCTGGGAACTGAGGGGATGGATTATAGTACCCCTCTTCCAGCTGAGTCCAAGAGCAGCTCCAGGAGTTGGCTTAGCCTCTCTCTCTGTGACTATGTTATCACATCAGGATAATCGCTCAAAACCCAGGTCCTTAGCCAAGAAAAATACTCAAAGTGCTATTTTTGAAAATCCAGATCTGTCAGGAATACAACTCAGTCTCGGAGCTCCCGCACCATGCAGAGAGTGTCACGGCTGACAAGGGAGCTCTCGCTCCTGGCTACAGAGCCACCTCCAGGAATCACCTGCTGGCAGAACGGGCAGCTCGATGACCTGCGGGCACGTAAGTACCTTGGGGGTTCCCAGAGGTAGTGCTGAGTTGCAGTTTGCTGCTAGGTCTGTATGTGCCTTGGGCTTTATGGACTATATGGAGGTGTTGGATTTTAGTTTCCTTTAAACATACCTTAGCTGTGCCTTGTCTGGTGTGCCTTTAGTTTTGATTGCTGGGGAGTGGAACTGGTCTTACATAAGATGACAATTTTTATTCCTGGATTCTCCCCTGTGAGGGTAGTGAGGCCCTGGCATGGGCTGCTCAGAGAAACTGTGGCTGTCCTATCCCTGGGAGTGTCCAGGTTAGATGAGGCTTGGAGCAACCTGGGATAATGGAAGGGGTTCCTGGAACTGGGTGGCCTTCAAGATCCTTCCCAACCCTTAACATTCTATGGTTCTGTCATCTGAGCAGCTCTGGGAGATACATCAGGACTGCTGGACAACAAGATGATCTTGAAGGTTCCTTCCAAACCATTATGTATTTCTGATTTTTAATGTAATCCTTGTATTTTCTTTTTGCTCCTAAAGAAATTTTAGGAGGTGTGGACACACCGTATGATAAAGGAATATTCAACCTGGAAATCATAGTTCCTGAAAGGTAAGTTGGCAATAGGACCTAGCTAGATCAATTAAGAAGGAATTCTCTCCTGTGAGGAGAGGAGAGGGTGGAGAGGCCCTGGCCCAGGGTGCCCAAAGAAGCTGTGGCTGCCCCATCCCTGGCAGTGTCCAAGGCAGGTTGGATGGAGCTTGGGGCACCCTGGGATAGTGGAAAGTGTCCCTGCCATGGCAGGGGATGGAGTGAAATGCACTTAAATGTCCTTTCCAACCCAAACCAGGCTGATTCTCTGATTATGTAGATAGTGTAGTGCTGCTTTAAATGTGAGTAAACTGATGTAAGGTATTTGCTGTAAATGCTAACATGTGAGTCTTTCCTTTATTCTCTCAACAAGAAATTGAGATGCTCATTTTAAGGAATGCAATTTTTCTAGTAGCTGATAAACTTACTTTGCATTGAATATCAGGTGTGTGATTAAAATCCTAAAAGTGCAGTGATAAGATTTTTGCTTCATCATACTGTCTCAAAGCTTTCTGGAAAGAGCTTGTTCATCAGTATAAAGTTTCTTATGTTGTTCCCTTGTGGAAGGCTCTCCAGGGAAATGTTAGTTGGACACAGCTGGAAGCAGCAAAGGCGGAGCACTGCCTCCAAAGATTTGTGGAGAAGGTTTTCATGTAGGCTGGGAGGAGGAAATTATGGTGTTGCTTGGGTGGCAAAACAACTGGGCTTATAAGATGTAACAATAACTTTTGTTTCTTCATGATTATCCCTTCAGGTACCCATTTGAGCCACCAAAGATTCGCTTTCTGACCCCCATCTACCATCCCAACATTGACTCTGCTGGAAGGATTTGTCTGGATGTTCTTAAGTTACCCCCAAAGGTAAGACAGTGCTTGGCTGTGGGTAAGTGAGCCTGGGCAGGATAATGAACTCCTTATCTGCTTCTTGTAAAAGCCTGATTGAATGTCTGTTTGCTCCTGACTTATTTACAGGGAGCAGGGAATGAAGTTTTGAGTGACATTTCCTTTGTTTAGAGCCAGAACATGATGTTCTTTGTTCCGTATAAGTTTCCAAGACTTTAAAGATTGGCATTAGGTCTGAAAATGAGTTGCACAGCAGAGATGTGCAATACACAGCCCACAGAATCCTGGAATCTCCTGAGTCAGAAGGGATAGACAAGGATCATCAGGGCCACGAACTGGATTTGTGCAGGACAAGCCAAAATCTCACTGTGTGCCTGAGAGCTTTGTCCAAATGCTCCTTGAGCTCTTTGAGTGGCAGCCTTAGAGCCGTGACCACTGCCCTGACTGTCAGTTGGGCTTCCTTGGAGCCTTGTATTGAGAGTGGGTCTGGTGTGTTCCAGGGGGCATTATGTCCTGGAAGTCCAAGACAGCTGTGGGCAGGTTGGGTTGAGGTGCTGTGGGTTCTGAGGTGCCTCTGGACTGCTTTGTGCTGGTTTCTCTCTCTGAGCTGCTGCTCTCGTCCTGTTTCCTTACAGGGTGCATGGAGGCCTTCCCTGAACATCTCCACCTTACTGACCTCCATCCAGCTGCTGATGGCAGAGCCCAACCCTGATGACCCTCTCATGGCCGACATTGTACGTGAGCTCCTTTCCCTCTCTCCTGGCCATGGACACAGGTGGGGAGGGAATAAGGGGCTGGACTTAGGCTCAACTTCTACTTCACTCACTCTGGATTGACACACTAGGAGTGTGGCCTGACCTGGATCAGCTGGGGCATCCCTGGGTTTCCCTTCCCTGAGGCAGCTGAGGCCAGAAGAGATGGTCAAGGTCTTGTTTTCAAGCCATGATCTTCAGTGCAAATGGCAGCATGAGTTCTTCAAGCAAACTAAATGAATTTTACACTTCATGCTTGTTGCAGTTTTAGTCTGGTTTAGGAGTCCTAAAGTCAGACTTTGTCCCAGCTTCTTGGTGACGGTATTCAATCAAATCTGTCTTTGTCTTGCTCTTCCCATTTAGTCCTCAGAGTACAAGTATAACAAGCAGCTGTTCCTGCTTAATGCCAGGGAGTGGACCAAGAAATACGCAGGGCAGCTGAGGGTAAGGACCTCGCACTGCTTGCTTGGTGTAGCTCCCTCTACAGTCCTTTTGTCTCAGTTTCCCTTTCACAGTTGCTTTGTTCTTTCCTTCCTCCTACTCTGTGTTTTGGATCTGTATTCAATTTCATTATATTTTAAGCTTATTATATTCTCTCCTTCCAGTTAAGTGGGCTCATTTACTAATAACTGCCATGCTGCTCAAGGATGAGGAGCGACAGATGGATAAACCCTTCCCTTGGATCCTGCAGCCTTGTCCTCCCTCAGCTCTCTTCCCTGTCCTCCTGTGCCTGATGCTCACCTGTGCCTGTTCTCCACCTGCTCATCCATTCACTGACTTGTCTCCCTATTCCCTGGTGGAGTTCTGCCTTCTTCCCATCATGCTTCCTCTCCTACCTCCTTTCCTCTCTGTCACCACAGCAGTGAGTCTTATAAAAATAAAATCACACTTAAGCAGATCAAAACCTTTGCCCAAAAATCAGTTACCTTTGGGCCTTCTCCCTTCCCTTCCTGCACATGATTTGGGTAACCCCCTTCTGGGGTAGGGATATGTTCCCTGTGGGAGCCATGCTCACTGCTCCGGCTCTGAATGCGTTTCCAAGTTAACTGTGGTTGTCAGGAGAGCACAGAGTGCAGCCATCCATGCAACAACATACAGAGCCCTGGAGTGACCTGGTTTATCTATGTGTGTTCTACTGCTCTTCTCAGCCATTGTCTTGCTCTCCTGTCATCCCCCTTCCTAAAAATCCCAGCAGTGGGAGCAGAATAACAAAGGCTCACTGCAGAAGAGCCAGACTACAGTCATCTCTGACCTTGGTGGAGCACAGGGCATTCCAATGGCTGTAAAATTAAATTATTCACGTCTCTTTTATTTCTTGGGTTTTTGCAGGCTTACAGACCTTTGGAAGAGAAAATCATCCAAAGTGAAACAAGCACCAGCAGTGAATCGACCACGCAGAAAAGAAAAGGGGTTAACATCAGTAGGAAGAAGACATCCTGCCCAGATTCCTGAGGGGGCTTTGTTCTCCTGAGGTTGTCACTGTCCCCTTCCCCTCACACAGGTTACAAGGAAAGAGTCTGCCTTTAAAGGTCTGCATCAGCTTTGGGTTTCTGTTTCCTTGGGATGCTATTTTTTTGTGAAAATTTCCATTAATAAAATATAAAGCTTTAATTTTAATCTATTTTTCCCTTTTGTTGAGTGGAGGTTTTGGACTATTTGGAAGGAAAGATGTGTTGATGTGGCACAACCTCATTTTTGGTAGCGGGAGAGGGGGACAAGAGTAGATTCTGTGAGAAGCTGCTAGAAGCTTCCACCCTAACAGTGCCAACCTCTGATGGCTCTGAAGATGGACATGCTGCTGGCCAATTAGAGAGATTGGTAGCACCTCTGTGGTGACATTTAAGAAGAAAATCAAAGCAGCACAAGGGCAGTATTTCCCCAGGGGTGGGGAGGCAGTGCTGTACTGCTGTGGCCTGCAGCAAGCCTTTGCCTGCCTGGCTGCCTCTAGCCAACAGCTGCAGGCACAATGATAGGGGCAGTGTCTTCCCCTTCTCAGTGCCCCACTTGAGAGGTGTTAAATGGTGCCAGCATTGCAGGGCTACTGCCCACACAATGGCTGTGGGGCCACCTGGCCAGCCATGGAAACAGGGCAAGCGATTCCCTGACATGGAACCTAGATGAGGTCAACTTCTCAGCACTGCAGGGTCTTGCAAGAATTAGTGGGACTTGTTGTAAGAGTACCTATGAGTAGCTGATTTTCTTCTAGTCAGAGAAGAGGAGGAAGTGAGAACACATGAGAAAAAACAGCAGTACCGAGGTCAGTGGGGGGAGGAGGTGCTCCGAACGTTGGAGCCAAGATTCCTCTGGAAGCTGTGATGAGGAACCATTGTGAAACAAACTGTCCCCCTGTAATGCATGAAGTCCACAGAGGATGCAGAAACTCACTTGCAGCCTGTGAGAAAAGGTCTTACACTGGAGTGGGTGGATGCCAGAGAGAGCTGTAATCCAGTAGGAGACCCAATGAGAGAGGGAGGGCCCTTGCTTCCAAACTAGAGCAGCCTATCCTTAAAAGACTACGTGCCCAAATAGGGTGAGCCACACCACAGCAGTTTTGGAAAGACTGTTTGCCCATGCCAGGGACCTCATGGCATAGCAGAGAAATTACTCCCCTCCCTGAGTGAGCAGAAGAAGATCTCAAGTGACAAACTGACCAAAACCCCCACACCCTGTCTCCTTGCACTGTTGGTGGGAAAGAGGGAGGGCCTGGCAGAAAAAAAAGATGCTTTAAAGGCTCATTTTACTTCTCATTCTCCTCTTCTGACTCTATTAATAATACATTTCCTTTATACCTTTAAATTTGAACCTGTTTTGCCCTTAGTGTTTTTTTCTCCCAGTCCTTGTCTCAATTCATGAGCCCTTAATTTTTTTCCCTCTCATCTGCCCAACTGCAGTAGGAGAGGGTAAGCAAACGCCATTCTTGCCTGGCATTTGGCCAGCGTCACAGCATGACAAAAGGAAAACTGGAACCACTGCTTCAGCTTCCAGTTTCCAACTTTCAGAGACATGGAAACAGTGCTAAGTAGTTTAGTTTCTATTTTCCCAACCAACCAAGAATGGTAGCTGAGCAGCAGACAGGTCAGAAACAACTGGTAGGAATCCTTTCCCAGGAAAGGCTTAATTTTCCATGTAACCTCAAGGGCTAAGTCATTAAAGTCAAGTCTTACAACTCTGGCTCTCCAGAGTAGTCTGTTACATTCCAGATGGACCGTTTAGGATAACCTGGATGGTGTCTTGGCTTTGGTGTGTCTCCAGGAGGTGACCGATGACAAGAACCAGCTTACAGCAGGTGAGGAAGAACCCAAAGGATTCTGAGGGATGTGGGAGGATGCATGTGGAAGAGCAGGATGTCAGCGATGTGATGTGCACGGTGAAGAGCGCAAGAGGAGTGGGCTGAGGAGGTTAATTCTTGGTGCTTCCACATCTCCAGAGGTTAGGGCTGGCAGCTCTTCGCAGTAGGAGCAAGTCAAGTGCTAGACCTCTTGTTCTGCAGGTTCCCTGCTGGGAATTTAACCCACATCCTGTCCCTACTCCCAGAAAAGCTAGTCATGCCCATCTCTGGAGCAAACACAGGACTCAGCGAGGTTCCCAATGCGTGGGAAGCAATGAAGCTCAGTGATGAGCTGATCTCTGCTGGGTAGGGAAAGGCCGTGTCCTCAGCTGCTCCCAACGCCCCGGTCACATCCCTGTCCTACTCAGTCGAAGTTGTAGTAAAGGCAGAAGGCGAAGAACATGGCAAAGATCTGGAATGGAGGTGGGAGAGGGTCAGCCCCATAGTAGGGCTGGGCCAGGCTGGGCCTGGCTGCGGCTGGAAGCAGAGAAGATCCCTGGCCTGGGCCCATTGCTGTGCTCCTCAAGGGACCTGGGCCAGCTGTCCTGGTGCTGCACACAGACACCAGGGTGAGGAGAGCCAGAGGGAGTAAAACAAACCCTCCCTTGTTCCTTCACCTGCCCCATCTGCAGTGGAGAGCAGGCTCTGTACCTTGAGACAGACCTGAGCTCCTTCGTGCTCTCCTTGCCCACTGAGCAACCCCCCTGCCACAAAGAGTGGGCGTTCTGCCTGCCCTGGCCCTGGCCCCCCTCATTACCTCAATGCCCAGCACGGCTAAGCTGCAGGTCCCAGGAAGGGAGATGTACCTCTGCAGGGTCCTGCCGAAGGTAGAGAAGCAGCCCTGGGGCAGAGAGAGGAGGGAGGGGCTCTCTCGTGTTCCCCATGGCCACAGGGAGCACAGAGGGGATTGCAGGGGGATATTGGGGTTCCCTGTGGGGTAGGACAAGCTGGGGACTTTGG
Source organism: Catharus ustulatus (assembly GCF_009819885.2). Lineage (NCBI taxonomy): Eukaryota > Metazoa > Chordata > Aves > Passeriformes > Turdidae > Catharus > Catharus ustulatus. The sequence continues at coordinate 6,917,896 of NC_046245.1, forward strand.
GAGCTGCTGGACTGTGGAACCACAGCCAGGCACAATGTCCCAGGCTTCTGTCCCTTATGCTCTGCTCCATGAGCCTGGGACAGACTGAGGCCTGGACAGGGACACGGACACAGCAGAGTTGTGCTGTACCTGCTCGTGGATGTAGCCAGGGCTTCTGTCCTGGCACTGCTCCCAGCCCAGGACCTCTCCCGCCTGCAGAAGCCCATCCCGGGCACAGCATGCCCGTGGCCATGGCATCCCTGGGTTCAGCTCCTGAAAGCGGGAGCCGTTCCCAAAGTCTTCGGGTCCTAAAACACCACAACACGAGAACTGGAACAGCAGGGAAACACCATTAGCATGGCCACGCTTGATGGATCCTGTGTGTCCCCCAGTAGCCTCCCAGCTGCTCACCGTGACCATGAGGGTATTCCAGGCTGTGGAGAAGATCTCAGCACCCTCATCCCCACCATAGTTCCTCTGCAGCTCAGACAGGAATTGCTCGGGCTGGACCTGTGGAATTGGTGCCAAGACTGGGGCTGTTCCTCTCCCATTCTGCACAGCACCAGATCCTTCCGAGGGAATTGGGCACCCAGTGGATCCCCCCCACCTGCTTTGAGGTTTGTGTTGTGGTGCTGATGACGGAGGTGAGGGGAAGGGTGTCCCTATACCATCCCCAGTTGCCTGGTGGACTCTGAGCCATGGCCACGGCGTGACAGAGAGCGGCTGGTGACACTGGGGATGGTGCCAGTACCTGTTTCCAGTGCACCAGAAAGAGAACGGCCCCAATGAGCTGCGTGAGGAAGACGAGGCTGACGAGGATGAAGAACTGGAAGGCAGCAGGTGAAGGAGTCAGAGACCAGCCTGACCCCACAAGAAGCTTGCTCACATTATCCCTGCCCTCCTCTGCACCAGCTCTGCCTGTGCCCTGTGTCCCTGTTATCAGGGATGTGTGTACAGTTCCTGGAGACAGATGCCATATCTCTGACCACTGCTGCAATGCAGGGGTTATAAACAAGCACTGTCTGCAAGAGATTGGGGATGCTGAAGAAATGGGGATCTTGGCACTCAAACAGGTGTTTCTGCCCCTCACCAGCAGTAGGGAGGAAATCTTGGGAAACCTGGGGAAGCATCTTGGAAATGTCATGTGGGACAAGCCAGTGGCTTCAAAGAGAATTGACCCTACTTGGTGGCTTTATAAATTCTCTGGGCTCTAAATTGAAACTCACAAGCTGGGGAGTGGAGGGCAGGACATGTTGAGGATGAAGAACACCCGCTCCTGGCTCCTCCAGGAACACCTGCATTCCTCACCACCCTCCAGCACGCGACTCCTGCCTCCAGTGCCCTCTGCCCATATCCTGCAGCCCCTTCCCACCCATCTTTCCTCCCTCACCAGCAGAAGGAGTGGACGGCTCCGGCGCAGGGCCCCGCAGCAGCCCAGGAAGCCCAACAGGGACAGGGCAATGCCCACGGCCAGCAGCAGCCACGCGCCTGCGCTCAGCACAGCCCTGGCAGCCACGATGTCCTGGAAACCAGCAGGATCCACGGCCACCCAGACTCCCATGCCTGCCAGGCATGTCCCCCCAACCTGCAGTGGGAGGTCAGGAGATGATCATGGGCTCAGGGGATGTCCAAGGTTTGATTCCCTCCCTGGGAATGGGTGTCACCCACCCCTGATCGTCACCCTATGTGGATGGGGGATGCTTCAATCCCTTGTTTCCCTCCCTAGGACTGGTGTCACCCACCCCTGAGCCAGCCGGAGTTGTTGCACCCCAGAAACAGTTTCCCTCCACCCCTTCACCCCACAGGGCCCAGGTGGACTCACAAACACCAGCACGTTGAAGATGAACATCAGGTACTTCATGCAGCTCAAGACACTCATGGGAACACCGGGAGGGGGGACACGGCAGTGTTTGTCCCTATGGAGGGGAGAGCAGAGCCCTGGCCACAGCCAGCCCTGACTTGTCCTAGACCCTGTGCCTCCAGCAGAATGTGGGGGATGCAGCCTCCCAAAATTCCCAGATCATTTTCTATCTCCACCATCTCCCATGACACCCCAAAAAGCACCAAACCTGTGTCCTCTCCAAATCCATGTCCCCTCCCAACCACATGTCCCCTTCAAACCCCATGTCCCCAGTTCTGTGTCCCATCCAAACCCTGTGTCCCCTACAAATCCTGTGTTCCCTACAAATCTTGTGTCCCCTACAAATCCATGTTCCCTACAGACCTTGCGTCCCCACCAAATCCCATACCCCCTCCAAATTCCATGTCCCCTCCAAACTCATGTCCTTTCTAAATCCTGTGTTCCCTTCAGCCCCCACAACACTCACCCTGTGGGGATAGTGGGCGACCCAGGTACCTCCAACCTTCCCTAATGCTGCCAGCACCTATATAATATCACGAAGGTTGGAAAATCCCTCCCCTTTTCCCACTCCAGCAACCCCCGAGAAATCCCTTCCAACAGCGAGGCCATGAATGATTGATGGGGAACAGGATCCATCATTGTGCTGCGGGCAGCCGGGAGTCTCCGGCTCTTGTCAACCAAGGAAATTAAAGCTGTGGGCAGGGAAAGATGAGCTGTCCCACCAGGCTGGGGGTGACCTCGGCCACTGATTGTTGCTGTGGCTATTCGGGGAAGCCCTCAATGGCCACGTGTGGGACCTTTGGGTAGCCAGGTGGTGGTGCAGGGGCTATCGGCTATTGGGACACACAAACATTCTGGATGGATGACAAGGTCTGTTGCCTCTTGTTGCCGATTTTAATAGCTCTCCAAACACAGAGTCATGTTAGAAAGGAAATATTATTCATTCTGCACCAGGTACAAAGAGGTTTTCACAAATCAAGCACACCGAGGGGTAAAAGGTTAAATAGAGTAAAATTTACATGAGTACGCCTATCTAAAGCATATTCTTTGCCTGCCTAATGCATATTTCTTTTGGTGATGTGACTTTACTCAATGCTTGAAACACAAAATTATTTTCTTCATTAAAGCATCTTCTGTTGGAGAAGGCGGATTACGACAGTTACGTTTGCAAAAGGTGAGAAAATTCATCCTGGGGGCGAATAATTCAACTTGAAGACGGTATTAGCGTCACCGTAGCCCCAGGGGTCCTCCAGGCTCTGTCCCCCCGCGGGACCCCGGGGTGCCGGCAGGGGGCAACCGAGGGTGCAGCCACAGAGCTGCGCAGCGCGGCCAGAGCGCCTTCCGCCGGCAGCCCAGCGAGGCGGTTCGACCAATCACAGCCGGCGGCGGCCGGTGGGGCGGGAGAACAGGGAGACAGACAGTGATCTTGACCAATCATCGAGCATTCTTCCCAGGGTGGGGCCCTTAGGGCGTGGCCCCGAGAACGGAAGCGGCCCTGCGCGTTCCCGTTCCCTCAGCCTTGCTTCCGGTGCCGCCGCTGCCGCCCGCGGGATGTAGCGGCCGGTGAGGGACGGGCGGGGGACTGGGGAGTCCGAGTGCCGCCCGGGACGGGCGGAACCGCTGCTTCCAGCCCACCAGGGAGAGCCCTGCCGCCGGTCCCCCCTGTCCCGGTAACTCTGTGCTTCTTCACCCCCCCAGCGCGGCGGCAGAAGTACGCGGAGGGACCTTCACCGGCTGCCTGGGAACCACACGCACCCCGCCGCCCCGATGGCGTCCCGCAAGGCCCCCGCCGGGGCGGGCAGCGGGCTGGTGGCCGCCGGTCGGGACCGGGAGCGGGAACGGGCGCACCTTGAGCTCGCCGAGCTGGGGCCGCTCCTAGAAGAGAAGGGGGACCAAGGACCCACCGGCGCGGCCAGCGTGAGCCCCTCCGAGACCCCCGGGCGGGAGGGGATCCAGAGCCTGCCTCAGTCTCCTCGCTCCGTCCCCGGGAATCTGCCCGTTATCCCATTAATAGCTAGAGGAGTACAGCTCCGTGTCATTCCTCGGGCCGGTCAGTGTTCCGAGCCGGGCCAAACTGCTCCTGCCGAGCAGGCATGGAGCCGAGATAGTCCTTCGCAGGGATGTCACCGGGATCGCTGTGTCTGTGCCGGGTGTTGCTAGGGTGTTTGCAGTGCCCCAGTATTTCCACAGGTCAGGGAATCACCTTCCCGAACCCCTTCCCGGCTGAGGAGAGCGGGAGCTGTGCTGGGACCCAGAGCGTTCCCATCTCGGAGCCACCTCTGCTCGGGTCTCCCGGCTGGGCCGAGTTGGCCACTCCAGCCTTGGTTGTAGGGATGAAAATCCCTGGTGGTAATCCCGTTTTTCGACAAGATAAATCTGAGATTAGCCCGCCCGACATGGGTCAGGCAGCAGTGTGTTGCATAAACGAGGTTGATGAGCGGGTCCTGCCCATCCCCCTCAGAGGGGTGATTCCCAGCACCTCCTGGTGCTCTCAGAAGAGCAGGGGTGATTCCTCTCCCGGGGGCTGGAACGATTCCCTCCCGGCTCTTTTCCCTGCAGGCCGAGGACCCTCCGTGCCCGGCGGCCCGCGAGGAGGAGGAGGAGGTGGTGCGGGTGCTGACCCTCCCCCTGCAGGCTCACCATGCCATGGAGAAGATGGAAGAGTTCGTGTACAAGGTACAGGAGCCTGTGGAAATTCCCTGGTCTTGATTCTGGAGCAGATTCCCCAATCCCCGGGTTTGGGGTGACAGGATGTGTCTGGATAAAGCTCCACGTGGCTGCAGCTGGCTCCAGCTCTGCTGGGCTGCTCCCAGCAGCATCCCCTCACCCACCATGGCCAGTATGGGGGTTGGTCCAGCCATGGTGGGTGAGGACCTGGGAGCAATCCCAGTGTTCCTACAGGCCTTGGTGGGGCCTGGGAGCCTGAGTGCCTGCGGTCACTGTGGCTCCTCTGCTTCATCCCTGATCAAATGGGAGTTCCAACAACAGGGAACAGTCTGTGGGTGTGGAAGGGTTAAAGCTGAGGGTATTAATCGCTCATGACTCCCTGGGGGGGTTCCTGGAATCGCTCCCTTCAGGGGCTGGGGATCAGTCCTTGTGGGAACTGAGGTGGGGGTAAAATCACTCCCTGAGGGGTTATGGGGAGCAAAGTGCAGGACATGGGACTCACAGAGTCCCACAGGACACCTGATGTTGGAGAAGCCAAACTTCCTCTCCCCAAGGACCATCCCAGGGCTGGGCCATTCCCCGTGGATTTGGAGCTCTGGGCTGCTCTGATCCCCCTGGTGCGTTGCAGGTGTGGGAAGGACGCTGGCGCGTGATCCCGTACGACGTCCTGCCTGACTGGCTCAAGGACAACGATTACCTCCTGCACGGACACCGGCCCCCCATGCCCTCCTTCCGCGCCTGCTTCCGCAGCATCTTCCGGATACACACCGAGACAGGCAACATCTGGACACACCTGCTGGGTGACTGCAGGGAAGAGGGACCCTGGGGCTGGAGGGGCTCAGGCCCTGCATTAGGGTCAGAATGGGCTCAGTGCTGGGTCCTCTCCATGCCCAGGGCTCCCTGTATGAATCCTGTGCATGCAGGAGGATCAGACATGGAGTGCCTGGAGCTCCTGGAACCCCCTGGGAGAGAGATCAGGGCTGGGCTCAGCCACTGCAGGAGTGGGATGGGGAAATGTCTCCTGGGCAAAACAGGGAAGCCCCAGAGGATGTTCCTCTGAAATTAGTCCAGAGGAGGCCACAGAGATGCTCTGAGGGCTGGTGCTCTTCTGATCAGGAGACACATTGGGAATGCGGGGAATACTTTGCCTGGAGAAGAGAAAGCTTCAGGGAGACCTTAGAGCCCCTTCCAGTACCTAAAGAGGCTCCAAGAGAGCTGGAGAGGGACTTTGAACAAGGGCTGAGAGTCACAGGATAAGGGGGGCATGTCTTTCCACTGCCAGAGGGCAGGGTTAGATGGGATAGTGGAAGAAATTCCTCCCTGTGAGAGTGGTGAGGCCCTGGCCCAGGTTGCCCAGAGAAGTTGTGGCTGCCCCATTGCTGGCAATGTCCAAGGCCAGGTTGGACAGGGCTTGTAGCCTGGTATCATGGAAGGTGTCCCTGCCCATGGCACGGGGTGGAATGTAGTGAGCTTTAAGGTCCCTTCCCACCTAAACCAGTCCTGTTTCCACATCCTGTGAAAAACAGCAGCTCAGCAGCTCTTTGCCTTGTGCTTGCCCCTTGCCCTGACCCCAACCCTTCTTGTTTGCACTAACAAAGGCCTCAGCCAAGGACCCACTGTGGGTTATTGAGCACCCCTGGGATACATCCAGGAGCATGGCCAGGGCTGTTCTTAACCTGACTCCTGAACTCCCCCACTGTCCCCCTGACTTCCCTCTCCATGTGTTCCTGCAGGGTTTGTTCTGTTCCTCTGTCTGGGGATCCTGACCATGCTGCGGCCCAACATGTACTTTATGGCTCCTCTCCAAGAGAAGGTGGTGTTTGGAATGTTCTTCCTGGGAGCAGTGCTGTGTCTCAGCTTCTCCTGGCTTTTCCATACTGTCTACTGTCACTCAGAGAAGGTCTCGCGGACTTTTTCGAAGTGAGTCAGCATGCTTGTGGTCATGTGGTCTCCTGGGAGGTTTTGGGTTCTTGCAGCACTTCCTCTTGGAAAGCACTGTTCCCAACTGTTTTATCCCTGGGGGATAAAACATGGAATCCATCCAGCATGGAACTGAGGGGAACCACAACAGGGTTCTGGAGGGTTCTGCTTGAGCACCTTAAATGTGTCAGGTCAGGAGCCTCAGATGCATGATAAAGATTCTGGGACCCTGCAGCTCCCAAGGGAGCAGAATCCTGGCTTCCAAGGGAATGGCCTTTGTACTCCCAAGGGAACAAGCTCTGGTGCCTCTCATATCAGTGAATTGAGGAGGGATCTCACTCTCACTGGGCAGCCAGTTTGGCAGGTCCCAGTTTACTGGATGCTTTTAAAGACCTCTGTTTTGGATCCAGTTTGGACTGAAACCAAATGGAAAGAAGGAACACAAACAGGATTTCCAGCAGAGTGGGAAGGCTGGTCAGTGGTTTGTGCCTCTTCCTGGGCTGCTCCAAGAGTCAAGCTCCCATCAGCCTTTGCAGTGAGGCTCTCAAGTACAATTCTGCTCCCACATTGCTATTAAAGGCATTTATTTGAGTGCTGCTTGCTGGGAATCTTGCCTATCCCCATTGCACAGCCCTCAGAGATCCCACAGGATCCTGTCTCCAGAACAAATCCAGCAGGGATGCCCTTGTGTTCCTGGGAAGGCAGTGTGGACAGTGCAGAGGCTGTTTCGGTGGTGAGACGAGTGGAGGATCTTAGATCATGTGCACAGGGATTTGTTCCCGGTGGTTTGAGCTCCAGCCTCCTCTTGCCCCTCCTCAGCATTCCCACTGCGCCCAGGCCCTTTCTCTTGTCACACCTGCCTTGATGGGACCCCAGCACACCCTTCCTGCCCAATGACTCCACTCAGGTACAGCCTGGAGAGTTCCCACACATGGAGGGGGTGGATTTTGGGGCTCACCTGTGGCTTTCTGTTGTTGCACCCTGGCTGCAGGTTGGATTATTCAGGAATTGCACTGCTCATCATGGGGAGCTTTGTCCCGTGGCTCTACTACTCGTTCTACTGCTCCCCACAGCCAAGACTCATCTACCTCTCCATCGTTTGTGTCTTGGGTATCTCTGCCATCATTGTGGCACAGTGGGACCGATTTGCCACCCCCAAGCACAGGCAGACCAGAGCAGGTAGGAGCTGCTTCCTCCTCCAAGTACTGGGAGACACTTTGGGCAGATCCCATTTGGGAGAAGCTGTGGGCACCTGCAGGATTCATTCCCCCTGAGCAGCACACCACTGCAGGGAGTGGCCTCCTGCCTTCTCTTGGTGTGCTGGGAATTCATCTCCTGAGCAGAGCCTGAGGTTTGGAGTTAAAAAATAGCCTTGGGCATGTTGGGGCTGTGACTTTTCTGGCTTCTCTAGGAAGCAGTTTAGCAGCAGGAACCTGCAGCTGATGTGGAGGAGAAAGGCATTCCTGAGCTCTTCCCTGCCTTCCTGGGGATAGAGTGGGGGACTGCCTCCAGCCCCACACCCCAGTTTACCCCTCCCACAGCATGTCCCATGCTCACTGAGAACCACGAGACACCTCCCTCCCCAACTCCTAGGGCTTCTGAAGCAAATGTCTCTCAGAACACTGTCCTGGCTACATGAGTGAGGAAAGACCATGTTGAGACAGAGGCCACCTGAGAGCCCTCAGATGAGGGCAGGGGGCAGGCAGGACTCACATCCCTATGGCTCCTCCCCACTGCATCCTGTGCCCTCAGCACAAGCAGGATCCAGCTGAGTGCCACCCAGAGCCTCTCCAGGCCAGTGTCACTTGTTCTCCGCCAAGTCATCAGAGGCCAGAGTTGAACATTTCAGCTGCTGAACTCCTTCCTCAGGAGCTACAAGAAATTACTTTCCTGGAAGGGGTGACTGTGTTCCTGGTGCAATCTAAAGGGCTGGCACCTTCCAAAATCCAAGTCCATTCCCATAGCTAGGAGTGGGAGCTGCTGAAGCCCTACATAAGAAACACTGGGTGGGTTCTACCCAGTGAGCACAGGGGTGGTTTGTCTGGGGTGTGGAGCTGTGGGTCTCTCATTTTGTGAAGGATAAGTGCCATGAGGATTGGAGAAGTTTAAGGAGTGTTTGGACAACACTTTCAGGCACAGGGTGGGATTGTTTGGGGGTCTCCAGTGCGGGGCCAAGAGTTGGACATAATGATCCTTATGGGTCCTTTCCAGCTTGAGATACTCCATGAATTCAGTGAAGAAAAGCTGCTTCCATAGCACAGGATGAGGGATCAAGGGGAGTTGGTGGGAGGAGCAGCTCCCTTTCCACACTGAGCTGTTTTCCCTGACCTCCTCTCTGTACTGCAGGCGTGTTCCTGGGGCTGGGACTGAGTGGGGTTGTCCCCACCATGCACTTCACCATCGCTGAGGGCTTTGTGAAGGCCACCACGGTGGGGCAGATGGGCTGGTTCTTCCTCATGGCTGTGATGTACATCACAGGTGCTGGGCTCTACGCTGCCCGCATCCCTGAGCGCTTCTTCCCGGGCAAGTTTGACATCTGGGTGAGTGTCGTGTGAATGGACTGTCTGAGTGCAGCTCTGGGATCTGGGGAGGGGGCATTGAGGGGCTGGAGGCGTCCAGCTGTGCCTCAGCACATGCTGGTAGGCAGACCTTGAATGGGTTCTGTGTGTGGGCAGGGCAAAGTACAGGGTAGGAATCACTGCTGAGTGCAACAGAGCGGGGAGCAGTGGGCAGAGGACAGTCCTGGAGCAGCGAGGAAGAAGAGGAGGAGGTGGTGTTGGTGTTGCTGTCCTCTTTGGTCTGGTCTAAAGGCTTCTTTTTGCTTCCCTGCAGTTCCAGTCTCATCAGATCTTCCATGTGCTGGTGGTGGCTGCAGCCTTTGTCCACTTCTATGGGGTGTCCAACCTGCAGGAATTCCGTTACGGCCTGGAAGGGGGGTGCACAGATGACTCTCTGCTCTGAGAGCGCCTGGTTTTAGTACAAGCTTCCTAAGTGCTTTTTAAACTCTTGTCTTTGCTAAAATCAAAGGAAGACTCAAAACCATTTGGGGGTTGTTGGTTTGTTGTTTTTTTTTTTTAAAGAAACAAAACAAATAAGAAATGGATAAATCCTTTAGCAAAGTTGTTGACCAAATCCTCACCCCCTTCCCCGTGCACTGCGCTGGGGCTGCAGGGGGCTCCTAACTCCTTCAGACAGTGTTTTAGCTGCACTAGGATCACCTGCTGCTTCAACAGCACAGGGAACAGCTCCCTGCTCCCACACAGCCAAGCACATCCCGCTCCTCACGCACCAGGAGTTTTGCATATCTCCCCACAGCAGTGCCTGGCTGGGGCAGCCCCAGGCACAGGCACACACTCATGTAATTTAAAGTTTTACTTGTCTGTTTTGTTTTGTTTTCCTTGACAAAGTAATGTAAACATAAATGAAAGAATATTTAATATTTAATACTAAGCTTTAAGACAAAACGCTGCCACTGCAGTCCTCGGCTCCATCACTGTCAGGAGGAGGGAGGAAGGACAGTGTTGTAGGGAATGTAGAGCTGCTGTAGCTGATTGAAATAAAAAGGTCAATAGTTCAGTGTCATTGCTGTGTCAGTGTCCATTTTTGGTGTGGGGGAATAGAGGGGTCTGGGCACCCCAGGGCAGGAGCGCCCTGGGGCAGTGGGATCCCTCCAGCTGCGGTAGACTCTGGATTGGGCTGGAATAAAACAGGAAATTGGGGTGTTGTGGTGACAACAGGGCAGAAAACCCAGCCCTGGCTGCTGACAGCTCCAGGGCTGTGACTACCCTGGGGGCTCAGGAGGGCAGGAGAGGTGTCACAGCTTGGCTAGGGTGGGGGCAGTGGAGGACCGTGCCCCAGTCAGAGGCCTGTCCTGGTGCACAGGGAAGAGACTGCCAGGGGGTCTGGAGGGGCAGATGTCAGCACAGCAAAGCCCAGCCCAGGCAGCTGAAGGCCACTGCCTGACCTACGTTGCCTGTAGGAGTGTGAGCAGAGTCACTACAGCTCCTGTGCCACCTGTCCCTGCCATCCCCTAGAGGTGGGGGTGTCCTTTTACAGAGCTGTTTGGATGTGGCCCAGCTCTGGAAATCCCCCAGGCTGGATATTGTATCAGGAACTGCTAGCAAGTAACAGCCTCAATTAGTTAATTAATGAGTAACAACAGAAAACCTCCCTGGATGTGATTTTGTAACTGCTGGCAAGAGGGAAGGGGCTTCCAGAGCTGGACTTTAAGGACAAAACCGCAGAGCAGATATGGTAACTCTGCTCAGGCCAAAATCAGAGATGAAAAGCAGGAAGCTGGGGGCAGGTGCAATGCTTCCCCCTCCAGCCCCATAACCTAAATCCAGCAGGGAAGAGGCTACATTCTAGCTGCATTCACTGCAGGTGAGATATGCCAGAGGAGACTCCAAGACTTTCGCTCCAGTCTGTGTCCAAAGGATGACAAGACTCCATTTCGTCCTTGTCTCAAACCTCCTTGTATTCTACCAGACATTACAGCAATGGAATATATCAGGAATAAATAAATTTTCTAAAAGTTCTCCTGAGCAGTTTGACATTGAGAAATGCTGCAGGTCTTCCTGGCATGGTGCATAAGGGACAACCACTGGTGTAAGTACAAATCCTCTCTGCATCCTCCAGATGGGACCACTGAGGAACGGGGAAGAGAAGGAGAAGGAAAAGGAGAAGGAGAAGGAGAAGGAGAAGGAAAAGGAGAAGGAGAAGGAGGTGGCAGGGGACCATCATTGGTACTGTCGGTAGTCGCTGAACGGGGGTGGCTGGAGCTGGGATGGATCCTCTGACAACTGTGGGCCTGGAGCAGGAACAGGGGAAAAGGCAAATGAATACCAAAATGCAGGAGATTCTTCCTATTAACAGAATTCACAGGTGGTTTGTTTATATAAATCCCTCTTAAATCAATCATAAATCCTGGAATTGTTTGGGTTTCATAAAAAGTTTCAAAAGCTGCACAGAATCACAGACTGGTTTGGGTTGGAAGAGACTTTAAAGCTTAACCAGTTCTACCCCCTGCCATGGGTACAGACACCTTCCTCTACCCCAAGCTGCTCCTAGCCCTGCCCAACCTTGTCATGGAATTCCATGCCAGAAATGGGGCAGACAGCTTGTCTGGACAACCTGGGCCAGGGCCTCATCACTTTCATAGAGAAGAATTTCTTCCTAATATCCCATCTTGCCCAGCCTTCTAGCAGTGGTAGCCATTCCCCCTTATCCTGTCACTCCAGGGCCTTGTCCAAAGCCCCTCTTCAGCTCTTTTAGCAAAAGTATGCTGTGCAAGGTGCTCCAAAGATAAACTACTTCTCTCCAAGTTTCACAGAATCATGGAATCATGGAATGATTTAGAAGGGACCTTAAGTCTCATTTTGCTCCACGGGCAGGGAAACCTTGCACTGGGCAAGGTTTTCTAACAGGGAAATGAACCAGAGCAGGGAAAGAGAAACCTTTCCAGTTATCTAAGAGCTGGAAACTTGCTCATTAGTGCCTTTGAGGTGACCCTGGCCCCTCTGGAAAGGTTTAACTGCGGTGACTTGCCCAACAATAAAGCAACCAATTAAATGGAACAAGTGTGGAGTCAGCTTCCTGATCCACTGCCTGCTACTGGAGGGAGCAACACACCTGTGGTGGGACAATCCATAGAGAATTAATTGTCATGGACAGATTATACACTTTCTCCAAGGCAGAATAATTTTCAAGCATCTTTAAAGAACAGAAATTGCCATAGTTCAGGTTGGATGAAGAATATTGGCAAACAAACCCAGGAGAGGATTCACTTGGGAATTAGTGACATCCAACTCTAGTGGTTTGTGTTTCTTCCCAAAATAAGGCAGAGCATTTCTCCTACAAGGAAAGGCTGGAAGAGCTAGCAGTGTTAAGCCTGGAGAAGAGAAGGCTCTGAGGAGAACTTAGAGCCCCTTCCAGTGCATAAAGAGGCTCCAAGAGAGCTGGAGAGAGACTTGGGACAAGGACCAAGAGTCACAGGACAAGGGCGAATGGCTTCTAACTGCCAGAGGGCAGGGTTAGATGGGTTATTGGGACAGAATTCTTCCCTGTGATAGTGAGGCCCTGGCACAGGGTGCCCAGAGAAGCTGTGGCTGTCTCATCCCTGGCACTGTCCAAGGCCAGGTTGGACAGGGCTTGGAGCAATCTGGGACAGTGGAAGGTGTCCCTGCCCATGGTAGGATGTAGAATGAGATGAGCTTTGAGGTCCCTGCCACCCCAAATCAGTCTCAGATTCTGTGACAGAGGTATTTAGGATTTTTCACAGGAAGCATTCACACAACTGTTTCTGACTCAGTAGAGCTCTGCTTGCATTTTACTTAGGAAAGAAAAAAGGGATGTAGATATTAAAGCAGTTTAGAAGAGAATCACCACCATCCTTTTTGGAAATCATGTATCTGTCCCTGCCAGGTGTACATCCTGTCACCCTGGGACTCCCCACACAGATCACAGCCAGCCAGAACCACCTCTCCTTTTCCACAACTTGTTGCCATTCCCTCAAACCATTGTGTCCCAGCCCTGAGTAAAACCCTAACCACCATGCGCCAGATGTGTGGCAGAAACCAGGGACAGCAGGGACATCCCTGATCTCAGCCATGCTATCTCCAGTCTCCCAGTGGGAAGCAGCTGGTGATAATCTCATGTCATCAGCACCTGTAGCTCCTCCTTGGCTTTCCACAGCCTCAGGAGCTGGCAGGGCAGTGCAGATTCACTCTAGCATGAGAAGATGACTGCCAGAAGCACATCAGGAAAGCAGATCTTTATGACACATCCTCTGCTAGCTCCTTACCATTTGGGAACTGTGTGGAGGCAAATCTTGTCAGCAGAATTCCAGCTCCTTCAATCAGGGCCAGGAGAATTCCACCCATCGCAGCAGATCCGACCATGGCAACAGGGCCATCTGGAAACGAAAAGCACAAACCAACACTTTATTTCTTTGCTACATGTTAGAATCCATTGAGCCCCAGGATGGTTTGGGTTGGAAGGCACCTTAAAGATCATTTTGTTCCACCCCCTACCATGGGCAGGGACACCTTCCACTATCCCAGATTGCTTCAAGCCCTGGCCAACCTGGCCTTGGACACTTCCAGGCACGGGGTAGCCACAGCTTCTCTGGGTAACCTGTGTCAGGGCCTCACCATCCTCTTCGTGCCCTAAACTCTCCTAAAGCAGACTCAGAGCAGTACAGTAATTTCATGACTATAAGGCGCACCCTTTTGACTAAATTTTTCCCCCAAACCCGGAAGTGCGCCTTATAGTCCGGTGCACCTTACATAATGGACAGTTGCGAAATTTCCCAAACTGGAAGCGTGAGCCGCAATGCGGGGGTGGTGCCACGGGAGTGCTGAGTCGCGAGGGGGGCCGGGAGCGGTGGCCACGGCCGGCAGGAGCCGTATGGGGAGGGAGGGAGCTGCCACCGGCCCCAGCCCGGGTGGAACAAGAAGCCGGGCGGCGCCACCCCAGGCGTGGGGGTGGGAGGAACGAGAAGCTGGGCGGTGCCGGCCCCGGCCGGGGCACAGGAGAAACGAGAACCTGGGCAGCCCTGGCCCAGGCACGGGGGGAACGAGAAGTGTGAGCCTGCAACAGCCCTGAGCAGAGCCCACCTGGCAGCGGCATCGGAGCAGCGGCGGCGCAGCCCCTGCGGCCAAAGCAAAGCAGTGGCAGCGAAGCCCCTGCGGCCGCGGGGAAGCAGCAACAAGCGGGCGCAGCCACGGGGAAGCGGCGACAAGTGGCGTGGTTGCCGCCGCCACTGCGGGAAAGCGGAGAGAAGCAGCGCGGCCGCGGGGAAGTGGGGAGAAATGGCACGGCTGCCGTCACTGTCATGGGAAAGTGGCAAGAAGCGGCGCCGCTGCCGCCAGCCGCGGGGAAGCAGCGACAAGCGCCGCCGCCGGGGGGATGCCGGGAGGCAGCGCAGCCGCACAGTGGGAGCCGGGAGCCGTGCCAGCCGGTGCCGGGGGTGGGTGGGAGTGCCGGGGCCCGCTGCACGGGGAGGGTGCCTGGGGTTGCATTTAAAGGCTACACCAATCTTTGAAAAATGTTTGCAAATTGAGCACCTGCCAGTAATTTGTTACTTTGCTACGCACCGCGCGGCTCCTCGCTGCAAGAAAAAGTGCGCCTTATAGTCCGGTGCGCCTTATATGATTTACAAAGTTGCGAATTTTGCCAACTCCCCGGGGGTGCGCCTTATAGTCCGGTGTGCCTTATGGTCGTAAAATTACTGTAATTTTGCATCCATTAACCCGCATTAAAGGATAATTACTGGGTAACTGCCCCCATCCTCCCTTCAAGGAACACTAGGAACATGATTATTACTGTCCTAAGCACAGGAGAAAAGTTTCAGATTATCTTTCAGCAGCTGAGATAGCAAATTCCAATTTGGGTGTCACAGACTGCTGCTTTGCAATAACAATGAGAACTGTACATTTAGAGAATAGGAAATTTTCAACTGATATCCCCAGTTTCTTACTTCTTGCAGCTAAAATGGCTCCAGTCAGGGCTCCACTCGTGATGGAATTCCAGGGATCTTCCTTCCCTCTCATTCTGACCATACTGCAGTCAATCATGGAGAAGAGACCTCCCCATACAGCAAAGCTCCCTGTTCCAAATCAAACCAAAGCCTCTTTGGAGAGAGCAGAGAAGCCAGTTGTGCTGCACTACAGATGCTGTGGTCTTACTGTGCTCCCTTTCAGACATGAAGTAAATTCAAACTCATAAAGACGCAAATACAAGTTAAAATCAATATAGGAAAATTTCCAACTTGACATGTCATCATTCCCCCCTCCCCCCATTTTATATATCATCTCACTAATCTATAACTACAGAAAATTTATCAAACTGTGACTATAATGGAACTTTCACCCTAACAAAGTCAGATTAGCTATGGGAACTTCCAGATTTATCCCTTTTTAACATATTTCCTCACAGACAATGATGTAGAGTCATGTCACACCTCACCCAACCCTGCTCCTGTGACCTCAGGAGCTTGGCATCCTACAGCATCCTACACACATGGACATCTCCAAGTTCTATTTTTGATCCAAGCTAGATAATTTCTTGTAATAAGTTAGTTTTATCTTAACCCCCTCCACACCATGAAGAGGCTCCAGGAAGCTCCGCTGTTTAAGACCAGTTACTAACCCTGGCTTATCACTCCAGGAACACAGACTAAGTCCTCCCCAACCAAACTCATTTTGGATATATCAGAACTGTATTCACCCATTGCTTGGGCCAACAAATCTGCCGAGATTCAGCTCAGGTGTTAGTGCAGCTGAACCATGTTACATTCCCAAACTCTGTTATCTAACAACAGTTAATTCTGTGCAACAAAACTCCAAAATTCATTACCTCCCAGCTGTGGAGCTCTGGTTTTAATAGCTGTCAAACTGCCCCGCAGACGGTGGTTTACACCCTAAAATAAGAGAATTCAGTTAAAATAAAACAGGAAAATCTTAACAGCCAAGCTGAGTCTATATTGCAAAAACCTGCCACAGGCCCGACACGTTTCTGAGCTGTCCCCACAAAGCAGCTGAGAGAAGCTGAAACAAAACGTGCTTTACCCCTATTTCATTATTTATCACTCCCATATAATACTGCTGTCAGGTACAGATGGGAATTATAGCCACCAGGCAGGAAACAATTTGGGTTCACAGTCTGAATAGCCCAGTGGGAATGAAGGAGGCATTACATTTAGTAAGTAACACTTTAGCAGGATAAGCAGTGATTTTTCACATGTATCATTTTTTCATCCTATCTGATAGGCAATCCCACTAGCTGTCCTATGTCTTGTCATTCCTGCAGGTGGAACTGTAGGTGTCTTTGTAGCCAAGAGAAGCAAAGTAATGGTGAGCCTTCCAAAGTCCAATACTCAACACATCACCCGGGATGCCACAGAACAATTACACATTTTCCCACACTTTAACACAATTTAAAGAACATCCATCAAGTTTTATTTTTGTCACTCAGAAGTGGAGATAGGTATATTTAGCAAGTAAAATTAAGAATCTAATTAAGCACATAGTCCCTTTCAAGTGAAGCGTCTGCAGGATCTGACTAGTTTGGAAACAGTTATTTATTAAACCCACCTCAAACCAACAGCTTATTGTCAGAGTAACATCAAAAACACCTTATATATGAAGTCAGAGAAATTTTAAAACAAATGTTCAAGCAGCAATTGGATCTTAATTTATCAAATGTCTCCGCAATGGGTTTATAGCCAAAATTTTGCAGCAGATATCCTGAAAGTGAAAACCAACTTGCATCAGCAAAACTTGCCTTCAATGTTTACTCACTCCTGCATTGAAAGCAAACTTGAGCATTAAAAAAAATGAGTAAATAAAAAGGAAAATTATTAAATAAGAGATTAATTAAAGAAAATTACACTCTTTAATATAAATCTGGAGGAGAAAAAGATTCTTTCCTTGAGTTGTTCCATGTTTTAAAAGAAAGGGAAAGGCCAGGAGAGAAAGGAGAGTCCAGGCTTCATGTCCTTATATGCAGACATAACCAGAGGCAGGAGATCAGCCAAGATAGAGCTTTCCTGACGCACTTCTCCATCCTGAGGGAAATGCTCATCAGTTAGGGAGGGACAAGCTACCAGTGTCCCACTGCAGCCACCAGAGCAAACAGGGAAGCAGCAATTTTATTCCAAAAGATGAACCCCCACAGATCTCGAGCCAGGACAGACTCTCACAGTCTGGATTAACAATGTACAGGTCTTTAATCAGCCCGGCTTCCTGCACAGGGATTTATTCTCCTTTGCCTTCACTGCCACACACCCTGGGAAAGGACAGTGAAGGCAAAACTGCAGTCAATGAACCTTCAGAGGATTTTACTTACCACTGGGGAATTTCGGAAGCCTTTGATAGCCTGGAAAATGCCCCCTCCTATGGCTCCCATGGTGAAGGCCCCTCCACAGTCATCCACTATCCTCCATGGACTGGAAAGAAAAATAGAGATGAAAAAATTAAATCCTATCACTTTAAACTGTGTGAGTGGGATGGATCCAGCACTTTGGCACTGGTATAACCAGGGTGAAGATCAAGCCTGGTGGCTGTACTGTCTAATATCCAGCTCATTGAGCAAGCAGCAACAAAAAACCAAGAATATCACAGCAAAACAAACTCAACCTTTGCCAGAGTCTCCTGGCCCATTTCCCTGCAGTGGGAAGTACCAAATAAACAGAAATGCCTGAACTCCTCACATAAGGCAGCAACACATACTTCCATCATGGAAAACTCCTGCAGAATTCCAGTTCTGCCCTACTAACATAATGTAAACAGCTTTAAATTCCCCGATTTCATTCTTCTCTTGACCTACAAAGAACTGAGGTAGCAAATTCCATGAGACTCAGCTCCCAGACAGCACAAAACACGCTTTCTTGAATCACACCCTTTTCATTAGTTCCACTTATTTGAGACTTCAAAGTCATCTTTGCTGAGCTGGAAAGGCTTTTCCTGATGCATCCTGGATCTTTGAAGTCCATTCAAACAAACCAAAGATCCCCTCGGAGGTATAGCACCCACAATTCCTGCTCCAACTCCACAGAGCAGCCAGGAAAACCTTGCATAGATGCACCTTCCTGCAGCACAGGCCGTCAGTAACTGCCAGGGGAGCCTTAATTTGGGGTTCAGAACCTCTGCCAAGAATTGGAGTCTTGCAACCCTAACTCAAACTACTAAATTAGGTGAGCTTTAAGATGCCATTAACATCTGTTGTCACTGTGGGTAATTTCAAAGCAAAAAATAGCAAAGTTGTTTGGTTTCTTTCATCTTGCATTGAGATCTTTCAGCCAAGCACTCAGATGATTTAACTCCTATACTGCCAGTAATCAGAAAATGCAAAAATTAGCCTACAACAGCATGCAGGTCACAAATCTGAGCACCATGGCAAGCTCAGTGCTTCTGTTAGGCAGGAGCATTGATGAGTGCTTCCAATTCCACTTTGAATGCCATGTTTCTCTTGCTGAGGATCCCCTACAGCTTCCAGTTTCGGCACAGGAGAACATCATCCCTGACCTGCCCCCTTCCACACTTTACAGACCCCCTCTAGTGAGGGGTGACAAATCCCCCTCACTATGCTGCAGGCTTTGCCACAAGGTGTTTTCTTTCTGAAGAAAGTATCTCTAATTTGCAGACCCTCCTCCTAAATGTGTTCACCCAGGCTCTTCCTGTTCGCAACCTATTTCCAAACCTCTTCCTCCACAGCCAGCCCTGCCCAAGGGAATTCCTGTGTGCACAGGTGTTGGCTTTGCTTTTGTACCTTGGATCACTGGGTTGTTCCCAAGGCACCAGGACTCCAAGCAAGTGTCACCACGGAGTGTCCCCAGTGACAGCTACATCCAGATCCCAAACCCATACTTCATCCTTTGTCCCCTCCTGTTTGTCTGCCTTGCCTGCACACAGTCTCAATACAACCCCCTCAGCCCTAACTGCATTCAATAATTCAACTGTTTATTTTCCTTCCACTCTTTCCTGCATCAGGAAAAGTTCCAGACACACTCTTGTCCAAGATGCCAAGAAGAAAAGCAACTCGTATTTTTTCTCAGGGATTTTTTGTTGTTTTGTTCTCTCCTAAAATGAATAAAACATCCAAACGTTTTCCCTTTATTAACTCTCTAAGAGTAATCTCGTTAAAAGGCTTTTTGGAAATCTAAATAGATTTTGTAAAGTGGGCTTCCCTTATCCACAAGATCAAGGAATTCCAATCTACAAATCTTGGCTGCTTTTTCCTGAAGCCTTGTTAATGAGACCCCAATCACGGAACGCTTCCCTGTTTAACCTCATTAGCTGTTACCTTCAGGGCCCCTAATTTTCCCTATAAACTAGTCTCCAAACATTTCTGAGAAGCTTTTGAATAAGAGATCATCTTTGGTCCCAGCACAGCCAGCCATGTGTCAGTGTCAGCTCCTCCAAACTCCCTCAGAGCTGACACTAAATACCCCCAGCCCTGGCACTGCTTGACTTCATAAAGAATTGAGGAGAAGAAAAGAGATTATTCCATTGTTAATCTGGCACTTATCTACAAGCATAACATGACTGCCAATTGTTTCCCTGACTCTGAGGGGAGCCCTGGCTGTAGGGAAATGACATATGGATAAGGTCAGGTTCCTGCTCCTGATGGCACCAGAGATTGTGCAGCGATAAAGAGAGCAGAGGACAAGACTTCACTTTTCCCAGGGCTCCAGGACAGCCACACACCAGCTCTGCCTGCCTGGGAGATGGGTCAGTCCTTCCTCCAAGCCCCACAGCATCCTGCAGCTCTTCTGACAGCTGGACAACCACTGGAATAGAGGTCACCACACTTTAAATGAACAAAGGGGCCTTTTCTCTGTGCCAATGTCTCATCGGGAACCAGCCTGACCCCAGGATAGCAGCTCCTGGGGGCTGGATAACAGGGGAACCACAGAGTGACCAGTAGCAAAGGGGCCAGAACAATGGGGAACACCAACAGCCCCACATGGCTTGGCAGCAAAACATCCCTATTGCACAGCATTAAGGACACAGCTTCAAGCTGTGCCTGGGGAGGGTCAAGAGGGTATCAGGGGGAATTCCTCCACAGAAAGGACTGCCAGGCATTGGAAGCGGCTGCCCAGGGAGGTGGTGGAATCCCCATCTGTGGAAGTGTTCAAGGAATGACTGGATGTGGCACTCAGTGCTCTCGTCTGCTTGACAAGATGGGGTCACAGGTTGGACTTGATGGTCCGAGTTGTCTTTTCGAACCTCAGTAACACTGGGATTACCTAGAGCCCACAGCAATATACTAATAAATACTATTTACTTCGCTCATGTCCCAGGCTTTATGTTGTAAAAAGGCAGGGGTGATGTTTATGAACAAACTTAACACACACCAGTAGAGCAACCTGCAAAGTTTGGGAAAAGCCTCATGAACAGTCGCAGGTCTCTGTCTGCAAAGGTAAGCAGAATCTCAGGATGGTTTGGGCTGGAAGAGACCTTAAATCTCACTACATTCCATCCCCTGCCATGGCAAGGACACCTTCCACTATCCCAGGCTGCTCCAAGCCCTGGCCAACCTGGCTTTGGACACTGCCAGGCATGGGGCAGCCACAGCTTCTCTGGGGAACCTGGGCCAAGGCATCACCACACACAAAAGAATTTTCTCCCACTACCCTATCTATCCCTGCTCTCTGGCAGTGGGAATCCATTCCCCCCTGTCCTGCCTGTGATTCCAGGCCCTTGTCCCAAGTTCTTCTCAACGCTGAGAAACTCTGCCCCTGAGCTTGCATTCAATCCTTTTATTATTACAAATACCACCTCTGACATACAGCCAATGTAGCTGTGTAGGTCTACAAAGACAATGCTGAACCATGACAGGATTCAGACACTTGGCATGGAGGGGGCCAGGGGGCCGGGCTAAGCTTATGGAAATGGGGAGGGAGAGGGGCACGGCCACTGCGGGTGTGAGGGGGAACCTGGGGGGTGGGGCAAGGATGAGGGAGAACTTGGGGGCTGAGGGGTGGTTGAGGATGAATTAAGGGTGAGAGAAGGCTGAGGAAGGGGGTGGGGGAAACTGAGGATGGAGGAGACTGAGGATGAGGGCGAGAACTGAGAAAGAATTATGGGTGAGAAAATGATGACTGGGGCGTGGGGGAGGCTGAGAGTGAGGGGGGCTGTAGATGGAGGAAGGCTGAGATGGGGGGACTGAGATGGTGGCTGAGGATGAAGGGGATACTGAGTATTGGAAGAACTGTACATCGCAGGGGAGACACGACGTGAATTAAGAAGGAGGGGAGATTGAGGACGGATGATCTGAGAAGGACGAAAGGACTGAGGATGAGGAGGGGAGCGGGGGGGAGGGGGAGAGGAGAACGTGAGGAGCTGAGGATAAGGGGAACTGAGGATAGGGAGGCCAATAGGAGGCGCTAAGGGTAAGGGGAGGTTGGAAGGGAAGCTGACGATGAGGGACCGAGGTAAGGCTGCTGAATAGGCGGGTGCTGAACGTCGGACCGCCAGTGCAGCGCCCGCCGCCCCCGGAGGCGCATGAGCAGCGCGTGTCGCAGGGCCCCGCCGGCTCCTCGCCGCTCGGGACGCCGCGCGGGGCTCGGCAGCGGCGGGGTTTGGGTGCCCAGGCCTCGAGCGGGCCCCACGGCATGACCTCCGCCGCCTCCCTCAAGGGGCCCCACCAAGGTCAACCCCGCCCCCGCGACGGGGAGTGGCCCCAGAGCGCGCCCGTACCGCTCCCCCCCAACTTCCCGGCGCTCGCGGATCCCGATCCCGATCCCGATCCCCATCCCGATCCCGACCCAGCTCCGCTCCGCTCCCCTCACCAGGGCTCGCGAGCGTACTCCTCCATCTTGCTCGGCCCCACCACCTCCCCGCGCGCGATTGGCTGCGGCGGCCCCACGCCAGCCAATGGCAGCAGAGTAGGGACGTGTCTGCGCGTGCGCCATGCTCCGGCCCCGCCTCCGACGCTGATTGACAGGCACGGTGATGGCGGGGGTGTCGCCGCGCCGTGAGGGGTGAAATCCCAGAGCGAGGGATCCGTTGGGTAGGACGGACCTTAAATTCCATCCAGTGCCACGCCCCGATATGGGCAGGGAGACCTTTCACTATCCCCGGCCGCTCTAAGTCCTGGCCAACCTGACTTTGGACATTTCCAGGCGTGGGGCAGCGACAGCTTCTCTCAACAACCTGGGCCAGGGCCTCACAGGGAGAGGAATTCCTTCCCAATACTTCGTCTAACCCTTTGGGCAAAGGCCTTCCCACTGACAAAGTCCCTCCCCAATTCTTTTAGGAACAGTACCTGTGCAAGTTGCTCCAAGGACAAACTGCTCTGCTCCAAATTTCATGGAATCATGGAGTGGTTTGGATTTGAGGGGACCTTAAATCTCATCCCGTTCCACTCCCTGACGTGGGCAGGGACATCTTCCACTAGACCAGGTTGCTCCAAGCCTTTCCAGCCTTGCCTAGAATGGCAGGATCCAAGCCCATGTCGTTCCTGATGCTGCTTCATGAGCTGGGCTGACCTCACATGTCCCAGGGGATGCTCCTGTGGTTCTGTGTGGAGCTGGGAGCTGAGACTTGACGTCCCTATCACCAGGTCAGTTCCCTGGGCAGGCAGAGCTGTGTCCTCTGGCACTGCTGTGACTTCATCGCTCTGTGCAGGGCAGTGGTGAGTGGTAACTCCAATCCTGGGGTCGGTTCTGGGCCCCTCCGTTCAGGAAGGACATTGAGGGGCTGGAGCATGTTCGGGAAGGAAATGGAGCTGACGAAGGGGCTGCAGCACCAGGAGCAGCTGAGGGAGCTGTGTGGCTCAGCCTGGAGAAAAGGAGGCTCGGGAGTACCTGCTCACTCTCCAAAACTCCCTGAAAGGAGGGTGTAGCTGGGGCGGAGGCGGGAGGCAGGGAGGTGTCAGGGTCTGCTGCCACGGAACGAAGGACAGGACAAGAGGAAATAGCCTTAAGCTGGGCCAGGTGAGGTTCGCTTTGGATACTGGGGAAAATTTCTTCCTGGAAAGATTGGTCAAGCCCTGGCACAGCTGCCCAGGGCAGTAATCACTGTCCCTGGAGGGATTTAAAAAACATACGGATGTGGCACCAGGGGACATGGCTAGTGGTGGCTTTGGCAGTGCTGGGGGAACTTAGAGGGCTTTTACCAAACTCAACAATTCCATTATTTTGTGACTGATCCAACCCTTCTCAGGGTGGCAATTCTTTGCTGTAGCCCTTATCCTTTCCCCTAATGAGTGGTAGATTAATTAAATCAGGCCAAATGGTGATTCTGGTCCCACCTTTTACTATTTGTGGGAGAGCATGGTGAGTCCCTGGAGCTTCAGCTCCCAAGGTGGCACCCTTGGGCAGGCTCAGGGAAGATATCCAAGGGCTTTCTGGGATTTCTGAGTTTCCCCACAGCAAGGATTTGGTTTATTTCCCAAAATATATAGTCTTCTCTACTCTTGCTGTCATGCAAGCATGTGTCTGGAGAGGAGGTTTTTGATAAAAATGCATCGAGTTTGGGAGAGAAACGGTTTCTCTCACTGGCCACAAGACACCCACTGCCTGTTGTGGCCAGGCGGGGAAATGCCACTCCTCAGCAAACTGCTTAGAACATTATAAAAAGATCAGTTTTTAATCTCTCCTCCTGCAAGCTCTGAAGGAAAGTGAAAGAAAACAAGTTAGAGGAATCCATCCAAAGGTCAGTTGTCCTTTATCAACTAATAGGAAAAAATAAAGGCAGATGGATGGTCCCAGTCCCATGAGAGAGATGGGGGCACTGGCAGAGTTTGTAAATATGCCTGGAAAAGCCGTTTAATCTGCCTCTGTCTCCGTCCCTCCTCTCTAATGCCTTGTTGTGGTGCTTCAAAGTCAATGATTTGAAAATACTAATTAGTGCCCTCGAGGGGTTGTTTGCTATGGAGATGAGATCCTGATAAATCCAGGACTGATGGATTCAGAGCTGCCAAGAGCTCCTGCATGCCCAACCACTCCACATCCCACTCCTCTGAACCACACAGGGCCTGGACCACCTATTTGATGAGGAGAGACTGCGGAAGCTGTGTTAGTGCAGAAAACCTTGAGAGGGGTTCCCATCAACCCAGACAAATATCTCCGAAGGGTGCCAGCGGATAGTGCCAGACTCTTTTCAGTGGTGCCTAGTGACAGGATGAGAAGCAATGGCCATAAACTAAACCCCAAGAAGTGGGGTTTCGTCAGTGTGAGGAAGAACTTCCTTGCGTGGAGGAGGGCAGAGCACTGGTACAGCTGCCCAGGGAGGGTGTGAAGTCTCCTTCTCTGGAGATACTTCAAACCCACCTGGAAGTGTTCCTGTGTCACCAGGTGACCCTGCCCTGGCAACGGGGTCAGACTGGAGCATCTCCAGAGGTCCCTTCCAACCCCAACAGTTCTGGGATTCTTTACTTCACTATTCCACACTGTGGTGGCTGGAACCAGCTCCAGAGCATGGACCGAGTGTCCCCAAACACATCCCAGTGCCAGTTGTTGGTAGCCCATGAAGGACCAGTCAGTGCAGACATATCCAGAGCTCCTCCTATTCTGGGGTGAAAACACAAAATTTCTTTCTGCTGTTTTATTTTTATAGCCCCAAGAGCCCTGTGAAATATGGTCTAGCAGAGCTGTGCCAATATCCCAGTTAAAAAGGGCTGTGTGATGGCCAAGATAAATCACAGTGAGACCATCCACTCTAAACCGTAACAAGCTTGGGATGTCCCCTGCTCCTCTCCCAGATTTTCTGCTAATGTGGGAATATTTCCCCACAAAATTATTCTCTGTTCTACCTCTGCCTGGCTCTGCAGTTCAGGGGAGGAGTGCGCAACTGTCGTGGACTCCTGGAAAGGATAGGTGATATTTCAGGAGAAATTTGGAGTCTTCCAGGCCACATTCACAGCTTCTTAGGGAATTTGGTGTGTGGTACTTCTCATCACAAGAATCAAGGTTCAGGAATGACAAAATAGACATTTTGCAAGGTGTTGATTGTGATTATATTCTGTTGAAAACCAATTTACAACATGGGAAAGTTTTCAACAATTTGCTGCAAAGGAAAGGCAGACAGTGAAAATTCCAGATTTCACTTTTAAGTAGAAGGATGCTTTCTTTGGCTTAGAATTGCAGATTGTCCCTGGGGCTGTGTACATGTCCTGTCCCTGCAGCCAGGGGTGGCACACCTGGGAAGGCTTGGATTGTTCCAAGAAGAGGCAGATACCAAGATGTGATTTCTCACTACCTTTTTGTTGTGCACTTTCCAGTTGGGAAATGAGTTTCCAGTTTATTGTTCACCTCCTATAAGCACTTGCTGACTGAGCACAACAATACCATAGAAATACTGGAAGGTTGGACATTTATAGAATAGCATAATGGGCTTGTTTAGGTTGGGAAAACCTTCTAAGATCATCAAGTCCAGCTATTGCCCTGGAACTACCAACCCAGAAAATTCCTCCAGGGTTGGGGCCTCCACCACTGTCTTGGACAGCTATGCCAAGACTGAGCAATCCTTTCAGGGAAGAAATTTTCCCAATATTCAACCTAAACCTTTACTGATGCAACTTGAGGCCATTTCCTTTTGTCCTGTTTCTTGTTCCCAGGGAGAAGAGCCTGACACCTAGCTAGGTCCACCCTCCTGCCAGTTAATTTCTTTCACCCTCAGACTCTGTAACTCAAATTTCTGTTCCAAAACACACAGTGTTAAAACATTTCTAGCTTTGAATCCTGGAAAGTGACCAGATAGTACCTTAGCTCCAGGGCCATATTAATGGACTGAAATGCTTTGGACTAAGGTGGAACAAACAAGACGCTCATTTGGCTTCTTCAGGTAAAGACGGCACCAAATGGACACCAAAGACTAAATTCACTGTGGTTTCTGTTGCCCTCAGCGCTGTCACTGCTGTGGCCCTGTTGGGGAAGGAGAGTCAAGGAAGATGGAGAGAAACTTTTTATCAGGAGCTGGAGTGACAGGCCAAGGGGAAATGGCCTCCCACTGCCAGAGGGCAGGATTAGGTGGGATATTGGGAGGAAACTGTTCCCTGTGAGGGTGGGGAAGCCCTGGCACAAGTTGCCCAGAGAAACTGTGGCTGCCCCTGGATTCCTGGAAGTGTACAAGGCCAGGTTGGGTGGGGTTTGGAGCAACCTGGGGTAGTAGAAGGAGTCCCTGCCCAGGGTAGGGGGTGGAATGTCGTAAGCTTTAAGGTCCTTTCCAACTCAAACCGTTCCATGATTCTGTGTCTGAGGCCATCTGGGGAAGAAAATGACTCTGTCCTTCCCAATGCAAGTGAGCACCAAGACCAGGGTTGCGGGATCAGAAAAACAGAAGTGATGGGGATGGAATCCACCACGTCAATGTTTAAGTTTGTGCGCTTGGAAACTAAACCCAACAGTTTCTTCTACAATCTGGAAAAAATCTCAGTCCTGCTGGTGAATCATAGGAAGGATATGAGCAGGAACTGGGCACTGCAGCACTGGAGATAAAGGAAATTCTGGAATGCACCAAGAATGTACATTTCCTGTTGGGATGGGGACTGTCTAGTTTGTTACACACGGCACTAGGAGACTCACCTGGAGCACCCGATGGCCTATGTGCAGGGCCAGGAAGACAGGTGAAGGAGGTGAATAGACTGAGGAAAATCCTAGGGGAGCTTATTTTGTCATGAAACACCAAAGGACTCCTTGATTGGATAGGCAGAGAGAGGCCTGGGAGCAGGCAGTAAATATTAGGAGGATGATAAAGGATGAAGAAAACCGGGATGAAGCTGGCAGAATAACAAATGTGTACAAAATGCTGGACATGGGGTAAAACTGCCTGGAAACTTTACAAGAAAAGCCTATCTTCTGTCCCTGTGGGAGAGCTCCCACGTGCCAGTAAAGCTTCTATATAGATTAGGGAAATGAAAAGTTGGTGCTGCCAGCCAAAGCCCAAGCTTAGGGCGCTGCCTGGACTAGGAGCAGAGAAGACTCAGGAATTCCATCTGTGCAGAAGGAGGGATGTCTTTGGAGCTTGGTGAGGGGACGTGGGAGTGTATGAGGAAGAGCAGCTGCAGGAACAGATGCTCAGGGTCTGAGGGTCGGTAGGAGCTCTGACAGTCCCCAGGGGGTCAGGTCTGCAGAGCCAGGAGCACTTGCTATCTGCTGCCTCCATTCCTCTGCTGGAACAGGTCTGCCTCAACACTAGCACCCACCTCCAGCTCTTTGCCGAGGGGCTGAGTGCGTCGGCTAACGGCACCGATCCCAGACTGCAGCGGGATAAAGAGGAAAAACTTCTGGAGTGGATCCTTCCGTGCCGATTTTAGCTAAGAGTTGTCACTGTCACAGCAGAGGCTCCCCCCATCCCTTCGTAGCCACGCTGCCCACTTTAGTAGCCCCCCAGCCCCCATGGAACAGGCTGGGGCTGCCTCCTCCACCCCCCATCCCCGGCCTGCCGGCTGGTGCATTTTTCCCTGTTTTCTCACTAGGTTGGCCCATTGCCTTTAAAAGGCGAAATGCTTCGGACTAAATTTGGTCATGTAGCTCTGCATGGTTCCCTGGAATGTCCTCGGGTTTCAAGCTCCTCTGATAGCACCATTCCCCGCCTCCCGCCGGGCTCCATTGGCTTCCCAGCGCCCAAGCCGCCACTAGATCCTGTTATTGGCCAGCGCTTGGACCGAGGGGTGTCCCCTCTGGATAACCACCGTATCCCGGGTTGGAGAGCTGCTGAGATTTAACACTTCAGCACCTGCTGCCGCTCGGGAAGCAGCCTTAGAGCTTCGGCTTCTTTTTTTTTCCTCCTGTTTTGGGTACCACACAGCCGCCACCGTGTCTCGCCAGCGAGCCAAGATGTCCAAAGTGGCCAAATACCGGCGACAAGTTAGTGAAGATCCAGATATAGACAATTTATTGTCTACTTTGTCTCCAGAGGAGATGGAGGAGCTGGAAAAGGAGCTGGATGTGGTGGATGCGGACGCGAGCATCCCTGTGGAGAGCAGTCAGACAAACCAATCAGAAAACTCCTCACCTGGCCCACAAAACTGTGACACGGCGCTCAACCACCACGACAAGGACACCAGGAGGCTCCTACAGCGGGAGCACTCGATAGATGTAAGTCACATCCCACACTGCTGCTCCGGGAAAGGTGGGAACACACCTCAAACCCCGCTCCCCCCCGGGCTGAGTGAGGGACGAGATGGAAAACACAAAACCCGATAAAGGCGTGCGCTTGCTGAATAGCTGTGCCGGAGAGACCAGGGAGCTGGTCCAGGCACTCCGGGAGGTAACAGGGTGGCCCATAAAATTCAGATGTTACTAGCAAAGCTAAAACCTGTGCCAGGGATTTTCTTCCTGCCCCTGCTCCAACATCGCTGGACAGGGCTGGGAGCGGAGCTGGGATTCCCAGGAGGCTGCTGGAGGGGCTGGTGCAGTGACAGCACGGGCTGCAGGGGGTTTTTTTGTTTTGGTTTTTTTTTGTTTTTTGGAGGTGGGGGTGTTGGTTTTTTAGTTTTGTTTTTTGAGATTTCTGGACTCTCGTTTCTTTCAGCTCTTATGGAAAAGAACAAATAATGTCTGGTTCTTGTGGAATAAAAATGTTTGCTGCTTTGTGGAAATCTCGTTGAGAAGCAGGTTTTTACCCCATTAAGTTTGTTTTGCATTTCACTTAATTAATTAATTGTTCACTTAATTAATTGTTCACTTCCTTCTTTTACTTTGATTTGGGTACATTTATCTCCCTCTCTGCACCTGGCAAATCCTGGCAAAGAGTTTTCTTGAAGCTCAAGAGATTCATGTCAGTTCTTCTCTTTTTGTGTTGTGACTTAGTGGGAGCCATTCCTACTGTTCTGTAACATTTATTAACCTCAGCACTAAGAATATTTGGTATGTGCTTTGACTGTGGAAGCCTGGGAAGTGTCTGGTTTCCCTAGTTTTTCATGGCAGGCTGAGCCAGAAAGTGAAAGACACTGACTCTTCAGCAGTTGATCCATGTGGTCATGGGCTGGTTTTGTGTCACAGATGGGATTCACATCTGCTGTGCCGGGGCAGGGCTGGGGAGTGCTGGCAGCACAAGCAGAGCCAAGTGTTATGTGGCTACTGATTCCAGATCTATTCCAGGTCGCACAGCTGTACCCTGGGTCTTCCAGCTGAGTAATCAGTATATAACTACCACTGAGCCCTTGGAAATTTCTCTTTCTGGATATTTATGGAGTTTATATAGGAGGATCCTCTTCTGACTATGACCTAGGCACCCTTATTCGCTTCTAAATATTGGGAGGAGTGGGAATGAAAATTGCACCTGTAGGAGAAATAACTGAAGGTAGACTTTGGACAGCTGAACAAGGGGTTAAATTGTTCTTCCCCACCCATGTCCTGGGCAGCCTGGGAGCCCTTCTGGTTCTGAGGATAAGGAACAACTTTCACCTTCTATATGTAGTGCTTGGCATGGGCTGGGGGACAGTGAGTGCTGTGCCCACAAGGGCACTGTGTGGATTTCCTCACCAGAGGAAAAAATTCTCTGTGGTGGGGAAGTGCAGGTGCTGCAGGACAAACCTGCTTGGAGAGGGAAATTTTGCTGTTAGGCAAAATATGTTATGTTCCCTCTCCCTGGAGAGGGAAATGCTGTTATGTGGGACCAGTCATCCCAGTGTTTTTCATGGTGATCCCAAGAGGTTTTCACCTCTGTTTTGCAGGTGATCCCAAGAGGTGACACTGAAAAATCTGCTTTTTCAGGTGGGCAGACATTTGGGTTTGGCAGCAACTTGTGTTGCTGTTTCAGTTGGAACATGGGGGCTTGGCTGGGAGTTGGTCAAGTGTCTCTGATCAAGAGGAAGGGAGGAAATATGTGAGTTTTTTTTAAAAGAGACCTGGGAAATTGCCTGGTTAAACATAATGTTGTTTGAAAATGCCTGAGAGTGTGTGTGCAGTGGGAGAGGACTTGGGATGTGGAAAGGGATGGCCTCGGGAGGAGGGACACCTGGAAAAGGGTATAGGGCTCTGGCTGGAGGGGAGGGCAGCACAGGGCTCCTGGAAAGCTACTGCTGCTCTCTCAGCTCAGGAGCTTCAGGCCGTGGCAGACAAAGCAAATTGGCAACAGGTCAAGTTTGTCAGTGAAAGTGGCCCAGTTTGATTGCTTTGCAGTAACTGGATAGGGCAGAACTGACTTTCTTCTTCTATTTCAATCCCTGGAGGCCAAGAAAAAGAAGTGTATCTTACACTGCTTCCTCCCTGCCATTGTTAGGATCTGGGATTAGCACCTAGAGAATGCCAGCTTGCGGTGCTGGCACATCAGATCATGCTGGGGATGGAGTGGGGCCCGGAGATGGGATGGGATGGGATGGGATGGGATGGGATGGGATGGGATGGGATGGGATGGGATGGGATGGGATGGGATGGGATGGGATGGGATGATCACGCCACAGGAACAATCACAAAAAACAGTGCAGGAAGCTGGTGGTACCCTCTGTCCTAGGAAGCCCCAGGGCTATGTTTTGCTGCAGGATGGAATGAGAACATGGAGCCATCCAGAGCACCCCAGGCATGTACCGAGCTCTCCCCCAGCTGCTCAGAGCTCCAAGTCTCCAATGACAAATCCCTCTTATGTGTCAGCAGATTGCATGTTGTGCCAGCTAGTACACCCATGGTGGCTGCACTCCCACGGGGTTGGCATTCTCCCAGGGTGTGCAGGCATCACCCCATACATGTCCATCCCAGCTCTTCTCCATCAACAGCTCCCAATATTCTGAAGCAAATCTGGAAGAGATCACAGAGATGCTCTGACACTCCCAACTGGGGACACCCCCAGCTCTCCCAGTCTGAGGGGCTCTCCAGATCAGAGGGGCTCCAGTCTTCAGAGCATCTCTATGGCCTCATCTGGACTTGCTTCAGCAGTTCAATGTCCTTCTTATATCCTCCCTGCTGTTCTTCCATGCCTCCTAATGGGAATCGCCATTGTGGGACATTGTGTGTTAGCTGGGATGTGCAGGAATTCCTCCAACGAGCAAAATACGGTATTTTGAAGGGAAAGGTTGAGTTTCTGCCCATCTTGCTGTTCTTGCAGTCATTGCCCTGCTCTTGGACTGGCTCCAGGCACCTCCATTTCCACCTAAATATTGGGAGAAGTGGGTATATTTAGAAATATTGTTAACTACATAATAACACATCTTAGCAATGAAAAGGGCAAACTTGGGTAACTAGGAAGCAGATTATAAACATCCCAAAATAGACATGAGCTTTGCCCCAACCTTTCCACACTGAGCAGCCAATTCCCATATTGATGATGCAGTAATTAATTAATCTTAACTTTGTCTTGCTAATGAGTGGAAGTATAACCCAGCTCAGGGGTGGGGCTTGGGCCAGTGCCCCTCTCTGGATGTACTCAACAAGGTCTATGTGTCGCGGGAGCTGGAATTAAATTAATATTCCTTAGTTGATAAACAAAGAGATTATTTCTAGCAGTTCAAGGCTCTTTACTGTCACAGGCAAAGACAAAATGAGAAAAATTCTGGTTAGAAACATGCTGTGAAGTTGGTGCTGTGGTATTAAACTGCCAGAGGGTGGGGTCAGATGGGATATTGGGAAGACATTCTTCCCTGTGAGTGTGGTGAGGCTCTGGCACAGGTGCCCAGAGAAGCTGTGGCTTCCCATGCCTGAAGTGTCTAAGGCCAGGATGGGCAGGGTTTGGAGCAACCTGGGATAGTGGGAGGTGTCCCTTTTTACCCAAACAAGTCTAGGATTCCATGAGTTACCTGGGGCACAACTGACTTGCTGTCACTTGAAATCCTTGTATCATGCCTGGGATTTCTGTCCAGAAGAGGAAAAGTCGAGTGTGCCAGGGCACAGGGGCTCTGTGCTGCCCTACCTGCGGGTTTCTCTGAGACCTGGGCTGTGTGAGGAGATGGGGTCCCTGGGAGCTGATCCAGTTCCTCTATTGCTGGTGACATCTATAAAAACCACGTGTCTGTGCAGAGAGAACACCCCATCCATGGAGTCTCTTCCATGATGCTCTTTAGGGGAATGATCTTTAATGTCTTTTCCAAGCATAACCATCCTATAATTCCATGATCTTTCCCACTGGCATTTGGTGAGCCCTAAACACTCTCAGGAAACCTCTGCCAGATGGGACCTAGGTGAGAAGAGCTATCCTGTGGGAGGGATCTCCATGTGAACCATATGTGCCATGGACTGGTGCTTTGGTGGACAAGTCCTCCTTGACAGTTGCCAAGTCCACAACAGGAGGTTTTACTTTCCAATGCATTCCACAAAATCCACCTGCAGCTGTTCTTAGCTTTCCTTGGATTCCCACCTGACCTCACCCAAAATGGCAGAGGCAGAAAGCGTCTGATGTGCTTTCCCTTCTCCAGCATCACCATCTTCCCTGGTTGCTCACAGAATCATAGAATATCCTGAGTTGGAAGGATCACTGAGTTCAGCTTCTAGCCCTGCACAGGACAACCCCAAAATCCCACCCACCATGTGCCTCAGAGAGTTGTCCAAATGTTCTTTGAAGCTCACCCATAAGAGGGGGACACATGGATATCCCGATCCCATCAGAGTTCCCAGTCCTGCCTCCCGAGGGCTTGTTTTGATTTGATTTGATGCAGCTTCAAGCATGAATGGCTGGGAAGTGCAAGGAAGTTGCATGAGGGAACATTATCCTGCTTATGGAGGGGAGTCATTCCAGGGCCACAAACCAAATTTTTATGAAGATACTCATGTCATGGGTGTCTCTTTCCATGGAAGCTCAGGGACCAGCTTCCTGGAGGAGAAGACTCTGAACAGGGGACACTGGATGCCAGTGCCATTTTGTACAGCCGGGGCCAGATGTGCAAAGTGCATTTTTGTCTCATGAAGGCTGAACCCCCTTCCCACATGAGAAGCTGAGGTGGTTCAGTTATCTTCCAGCACCATTTCACTTCCTCTTGGATATCCCACTCACTAAGTGCACTCCTCTGCAGGCAGGACCTCCTTCTCTTCCAGGTTGATGCATCCTTATCCCTGCAGGCTCCTTGGGAAGGTCTTGTAAAAAGTCGTGCCTTCCTTTCTAGCTCTCTCAGGCTTGGAACTTGCTGCTGGGTAATTTTTAATCCAGTTACTTGATTTCCCTCCATGGAAAGTGGAGATCCTCAGCAGTGAGCCCTTCTTCAACACCACAGACAAATAAGCCAGAATTTAAATTTCATATTAATGCTCAAAGCTTGTCATCTTTTCATGAAAATATCTGGAGGAAAAACAAGCTCCTTATTTAACTCGCTGGTTCAGACTCAAGGGAGTTTGTAAACAAGCGTATAGCATGGGTTATATCATTCCTTGAGCATCTTCCCAGTTTGTCCTTAACATGTGTACTGAAATTCTGCTCTTCTGTTTATCAGCTGGTTCTGTTGACTGCCAAGACCATTCCTCCTCCCTTCCAAGAGTCTTCACTAATTCCCAACTCTTGCCTTTCTGATCTTGTCTCTTTCCCTCATCAGAGAATCTTTATGATTGGAAAAGACCACTAAGATCATCAAGTCCAAAGAATCCCAGAATCCCAGACTGGTTTGGGTGGGAAGGAACATTGAAGCCCATCCCATTCCACCCAGCCCTGCCATGGGCAGGGATACCTTCCACTATTCTAGGATGCTCCACGCCCTGTCCAGTCTGGTCTTGGACACTTCCAGGGACAGAACAGCCACGGCTTCTCTGGGCAACCTGTGTCAGGGCCTCACCACTCTTACAGGAGAGAATAGACCAAAATACATTGTTCTGAACAGCCTCTGGCCTCCAAAAGAGGTGAAAGGGGTGGGTGACACTGGGACATCCATAAAGAGTCTTCTCCAGTGGCTTCTGTCCCATGGAGTGGGCAGTGGGTAAAGCAGTGGGTACTTCCAGCAGCACACAGAGGGAAATAGAGATGGCAGCTTCCTGGGCTTTGCATTCCTCCATGGATGATAGCCAAAGATATCCAAATTAGTCACACATTTGGAAAGAAACCAAAAGTATTGAGCCATTCCTATTCAGTCCTTAAAGGAGGCCACAGATGGTCCCTCCAGCTGCACAAGTCACTCTTCAACTCCCTGGCAGGAGGGAGCAGCCAGGTGGAGGTCAGGCTCTGCTCCCAGGGAGCAGAGGATGGGACAGGACAAGAGGAAACAGCCTCAAGCTGCACCAGGGGAGGTTCAGGTTGGACATTACAAGGAGTTTCCCCATGGAAAGGATAGTCATATACTGAACAAGGCTGCCCAGGACAATGGTGAAGTCCCCTTTCCTGGAGATGTCTAAGGAACAGCTGGACATGGCACTGAGTGCTCTGGGCTGGGTTACAAGGTGGGAGGATCAGTCACAGATTGGACTAGATGATCTCAGAGGTCTTTTCCAACCAAATTGATTCTGTAATTATGTGAAGCCCAGGAGATCCCTCTCCTTGCTCAGAAATGAAAACTATGGTCTGTGCTCTGGTGTTTCATTATAAGTTTATGAAAAAGTCCCAACCCTGTAACAAGAGGGATGAGCAGCGGAAGCTGTTACCTGCAGCAGATGATAAAACAACCCTCTAGGATAAACATAGAATCAATCCCATGGCAGCTCCCAGAAGGATCTGCAGTGTGGGGAGCAGCTGAAAAATGTGAAGCAGGAACACAGGCATCTTTGGGGTGCATTCCTAGAAAAATGGTGTGAGAAAGGTTTTTACAGCTGGATCGGTGTTTTTGTGATGCCCTTGGGGACAGAAGCTTTGCTTTCCTTGTTTTTCCTTTTGTTACCAGGGCAAGTTGCAGCATACAGCATTCCCAGTGATGTGGAGCTCACACCAAAGGCACACACAAATCTGGGAGATCCACTGTCCATCTAAGGACACAAGCAGGAAAAAAAACCCCATGGATTTCTTATCAATTGAAGAAAAAAAGAGTAAAAATCTGTGTTCTATATTTACATAAAGCACAATTGGGATGCAGATAAATCCATGGAAGTGTTTGAAGTGTTTAGCTTATATGGGCTGAGCTGTCCAGGAGGTTTAATATGTGTTTATGTTCAGCTGATAAATAGACATGGAGGACAAGAGCTGGGTCCATTATGTGGCCCTCTCTTTCGTAGCACTATGACATCACGTGTGTGCTAAAACCATCTCAGTGACTCAGCTCTCAGCAGGACGCTGGGATTAACCGGTCATATTGCTCCATCCCACCCTGTGCTGTGTGGGAATCGTGGCAGGATGGAGCAAGAGGATGTCAGTGTCAGGGTGCGTGTTTTGAAGGCGAGATGTGGCTGGCAGGATGGCAAGGGACAGACACGCCATGGAGGGTCGAGTCCTGCTCTGTCCTTTCCTCTGTCCAGAATATGGGGCCAACAGGGATGAAAACAGAAAGGAATTTGAGCTGTGGAATCAAGAGCCTGTCCCAGCCATGGTGTGGCAGCAGAACCAGGGCAATGCCCATCCCCTGTGCTGGCACGGCTGGCATCACACCTTCAGTCCTGGGAACAATTTTGGGCTGCTCAGGACAAGAAAGTCATTGAGGGGCTGGAGCACGTCCAGAGAAGGGAACAGAGCTGAGGAAGAGTCTGGAGCCCCAGGAGTGGCTGAAGGAGCTGGGGAGACTCAGCCTGGAGAAAAGGAGACCAAGGGGGGATCTTCTGGCTCTGCACAACTCCCTGATGGGAGAGAGCAGCCAGGCGGGGGTCAGGCTCTGCTCCCAGGGAACAGGGACAGGACAAGGGGAAATGGCCTCAAGTTGTGCCAGGGAAGGTTCAGGTTGGATATTTGGGAAAATTTCCAGTATGGGAAGGATTGTAAGGCACTGACATAGGACGTACAGGGCAGAGGTAGAGTCACCATCCCTGGAGGGATTTAGGAGCTGTGTGTTTGTGGCTCTTGTGGACATGGGTTAGTGGTGAGCAAGGCAGTTTCTGGGGGAATGGTTGGAACTGATGATCTTAGAGGGCTTTTCTAATCGTGGTGATTCCATTATTCTGTGATTTCCTGAAACACAACTGGAGAGGCACCAGCTCAGGTCATAGAGGTGTCCTGTACAGGCCCCTGACCATGTGTTGAGCACCCCAGGGCTTACATACAGTATTCAGGATTTATGCTGCATGCTGCTGAGGGCTCCAAAGGATCCCTCCTCCTGGCAGGGGCACCATGGCATATGTTGGACATGCCTGTCATGGGAATGAGCACCATGGCAGCCTCTGCCAAGGAGAATGATTGCCATTTGCTTCCTTACAGGGAATTCTCCAGTTCCCAAGAACCAGAGATGGTGACCCCTGGCATGGCTGGGCTCTATGCCCACTAAGTGCTCTGTCCTGGGATGCAGCTCCATGTAGTGCCAGAGCCTGAGGAGCTGATGCTCCTGTTTTCCACAAACTATTTAAGGGAGTGACAAGCAAAGCAATGACCAGCAAAACTGGTATGGTTTTCCAGGTAAGCACCTGGAGCTGGTCTCATCTCATCTGCTTCAAGGACCTGGAATCATCTTCCAGCACCAGGTGCCCACTGCCAGGGGATGTCTGTGATGGCTGCTGGATGGGATCCATTGGATACCTGCACTAGCAAGAGACCTGGAGATGTGTCCATGTATTGCCAGTAGACTGGGAGCAGTGTCCTGCTCTTTGAGCATCCAGCCCTAATGACTGAGGATGGAGGTAGAATTAAGTCTCACTAGGGCTGAATTGCAATTCTCCTATTCCTTAAAATCCAATGAATGCTTTTTGAGGGCTTCTCACAAAGTGCACTGAGCAGAAATCCAGCTCAGAGGTGTTCATAGTTTTAATCACTGGCATTTCCTGCCCTTTTCAATCCCTGAAGAGGAGACAACCAGGGAGAAGGTCTCATCTTGAGAATATCCAGTTTAGCCATGCCAGTGCCAGGAGAAGGTCTGGGAGTACAGCAAAGAGAAGAGAAAAACCTGATCTTCTAAAACTTGATTTTGTTAGAGGAGAAAAATTTGCATTTGCAGAGTATCCAGTGGCTTTACAGCTTTCTGGAAAATGGCTATGTGTCCTCATGGAATGGAAGGGCTGGAGCTCTTCTGTTAAAGGAAACCAAATTAAAAGCCTAATCTCTGGAGAACAGCTCTGCATCTCAGAAAGGGGACTTTTTAAAAACATTGGCCTGAGTCACAGTGATATTTGGGGTGAGAGATGTCTGGGCAGAAGGGAAGGGGAAAAGCTAAATTCCTTGTTTACATCTCTCTGGGCTTGAGCACACAGAGCACGGCCAGGGGTCATGTGTGTCTTAGTGCTGGAAGCTGAGGTCCTTTCAACCTCCCTTTGTGCCAAAAGAGTCCAAACGTTCCAAGAGTAACTCTTTGCTGCCTGATCCTCTCAAGGAGCCCCAGGGATGTAAGCAGGGTCTCTCCCACAAAGCTGTTCATGATGTTTGCTCTCAGCTGAGGAGCAGGAGGGTTGTCCAGGGTGTCTCAGGGTCAGCAGAAGCCTTGCAGCCCTGCTTCCTCTGCAGGTCTCTGGTAATCCAGGTTCAGCAGCTCCCAGGATTCAGCCAAGGCCACAGTATTCTTTCTGGGAATGTCCTTGGCTCTGAGTTGTCCCTAGGTTACTCAAAACTGGCTGAGGAATGGAAGAAAAGAGCTTGGGCAGCTTGTTGTGGTTTGCCTTGACTCTAGCAACCCTCTCTAGGCGCAGGTACCCAAATACCAGGAACATCAAACAACCTGCAACCTCCCCTGCCTTTGCCCCCAGCCACCTCAACAGCTTCTCCATGCAGTGGGACAGTCTTGGAGGACATCCCTGTCCCCAGGGAGCTTTCACAGGGCTTGTGCTCAGCCTCCTCAGCCCCAGGGTCACACTGAGGGGTGAAGGGATGCTGGTGCCTCTGGCTGGGATTTGGGATAGGTAGGTGGGACAGAGGGAACATGGGGGTCCTTGGAGTCTGGCAGTTAGGCAGCTGCCTTCAGAGGGTGATGCCCAAAGTTAGAGCTGTGGAATCAGTCCCAGAGTCTTATGGTGGCTCTGGAGACTATAGGGCTTGGCAGCAGCACTATAAAGGGATGTAGGACAGACTGAAACCCCCTAAGCAGTGAAAGCAGATTGGCTTGTTAGTCATGGATCCATAATTTTCCCTAAACCTGCTCCTTCAAGTAACTCAACCCAGTTTCCTTCCCTCACCAGTCTCACCTGGGACCCTTGCAGCTGACCAAGAGATTTTGGTGAATCACCCGTCTGTGCCTCAAAGGTCTCCCCTCATCCCTGGGCTTCCCTACTTCCCTGTTTTTCTACCTCCAAAAGCCAGCCAGGATTTGTGCGGGACAATGGAGGTGTGCGGGTGTTGGTGCATGTCTAAGCCATGCCATGCCAAGAGATGAACTAGAAAATGTCCCATAGGCTACAGGAGGAATTTATTATCCCAGCAGAGGCTGGGAGAGAGGAACAGCTCCTTGGCCTGGGCATTATTCCCAAGTCTGCAGCTCTGGAGGGGTTGCGGTTGCTTTGCCAGGAGCACAGTTCTGGGGGGACAGTCTTTGTTGGTGGCCAAATCCATGTGCCAGACAGCCAGCATGGCCCTGCCAGGGGAGCTGGAAAGGAGGGAGGCAGTGGGTCTCCAGAGAAGGACTGTGGTGGGCTCCGATGCACATGCAGAAACTACCATTAGCCACCTTGGAGCTGACCCTGGATTTCCCAGCAGTGATTGGGATGGGCTTGATCCTGGCTTAGGCTCCCCCTGTGATGCTCCTGAGGTTCTCATACCATCATGGAATGAAGTCTCACACTCAGTTTCCAGAGGCCCCTAGAGCTGCAGGTGACATTAGAGATTGAGCCAGTGGCATGGCTGCAGGTTGAGTTGAGTTCACTGTTCCTGGAGCCACTTTCACAGGAGCTGCAAGTGCAGGTTTGGCCTGAGATCTTTTGCTGACATGCCCCTTTCCTCATGGGGACCAACATGACTCATATCACCAGCAGCCACCTGCACAGAGGAGCCTTCTGGACTCTTGAATCATGGAATGGTCTGGGTGGGAATGAACCTTAAAGATCATCCCATTCCAGCCCTGCCATGGGCGGGGACACCTTCCACTATCCCAGATTGCTCCAAGCCCCATCCATCCTGGTCTTGGACACTTCCATGGATCGGGCAGATACAGCTTCTCTGGGCAACCTAGGCCAGGGCCTCCCCACCCTCACAGGGAGGAATTTCTTCCCAATATCTCACCTAAGCCTGCCCTCCAGCAGTGGGAAGCCATTGCCCCTTGTCTGTTTCTCCAGGCCCTTGTCCCAAGTCTCTCTCCAACTCTCCTGGAGCCACTTCAGGCACTGGAAGGGGCCTAAGGTCTTCTTGGAGCCTTCTCTTCTCCAGGCTGGACACCCCTAGCTCTCCCAGTCTGTCTCCAGATCGGAGGGGCTCCAGCCTTCAGAGCGTCTCTGTGGCCTCTCTGGACTCACTCCAGAAGCTCCATGCCCTTCTGATCTTGAGGACCTTCTGGCTTCCCCCTTTCAGCCAAGCTCTCCTTGAACCCCAATGGGATACTGCTCCCTGGAGCCAGTATGGAGCTTCTCATGCTCCCAAGATTCCACCTCACATCTTGTTCTTTGGCTGAGCCAAGCACATCCTGCTGTGTTGGGACCATGAGGGACTCTTCCCAGGACATATCTCTGAGAATAACTGCAGGCTGGGGAAAGCTGTCCCCTTCCAAAGACTAAACTTCTGCAAATGTATTTCCATATTTCCCTTCTGCCAGGGGCTGATGTAACAGCAGCTGCTGGGCCACCAAGTATCCCTTCTGTCATCTTGGGTACAAGATTTGTGAATCCCTAGGTAACTCCTCCTCCTCTCCTCTCCTCTCCTCTCCTCTCCTCTCCTCTCCTCTCCTCTCCTCTCCTCTCCTCTCCTCTCCTCTCCTCTCCTCTCCTCTCCTCTCCTCTCCTCTCCTCTCCTCTCCTCTCCTCTCCTCTCCTCTCCTCTCCTCTCCTCTCCTCTCCTCTCCTCTCCTCTCCTCTCCTCTCCTCTCCTCTCCTCTCCTCTCCTCTCCTCTCCTCTCCTCTCCTCTCCTCTCCTCTCCTCTCCTCTCCTCTCCTCTCCTCTCCTCTCCTCTCCTCTCCTCTCCTCTCCTCTCCTCTCCTCTCCTCTCCTCTCCTCTCCTCTCCTCTCCTCTCCTCTCCTCTCCTCTCCTCTCCTCTCCTCTCCTCTCCTCTCCTCTCCTCTCCTCTCCTCTCCTCTCCTCTCCTCTCCTCTCCTCTCCTCTCCTCTCCTCTCCTCTCCTCTCCTCTCCTCTCCTCTCCTCTCCTCTCCTCTCCTCTCCCTTCCCCTTTCCCCTGGAAATTTGCTCTGGGCACAGCAGGGTTACTGTGCCCACATTCCACCTGCTGAACAAACAGCCAGATCAATAGCTACATTAAAACAGTAATTTTCTACCCCAAAATGAGCTGTGGGGCTTTTAGGGCAGCAAATGAGACTCTCACTCCACCTCCAGATTCACTCTCCGCATCCTCTGCTATATCTCCAGCCCCATCCCTTACTCAGTGCTGGAGCGAGTGCTTAGATTCCAGGCAAGAAGTTCCCAGTCTCCTTTTCCTTTTAAGGCAACATCTGAGTGGGTTTGAGGGTTACAAATGCTAACAAGCCATGGCAATGCTCGTTTTAGTCTATTTAGAGGAAACGGGAAGGCATCTCAGTTCATCAAAACACTGGTGATTAATCAACCAACTACCAGGCTGTTTTCATTAGGCTTATTTTAAAGGTCTGACATGCTGTGTAAAAATATTCCTCTAATAAATGTGCTTGTGGCAGAGGGAATGGCACAGAGCGGGTGCAGCAGCACTGGTTTTCAGGTACCCAAGGTAAATATGCCATGGGCAGAGAGGAGTGAGCAGGCAGGATTCAGCATGGCCATGAAGAGGGGACAGCTGGTGCTGGGCTGCAGGAGAAGCTGTGCTGGTGACTGTGGGGGCAGCAAGGAGTTCCAGAGCAGGGGAAAAGTACTTTTCTCTCTCCTCCACTCCTGTCACACAGCTCTGCCACCAAGCTCTGCTTCCACCTGCATTTCCAGCCTGGATATCTTTAGCATTAAGCTCTTTAGCATTATCACCAGTGGTAGGCTGGTGACATCTGAGACTGGCACCTGCAGCATGGGCTGGGCCAGTGGGACACACCAAGAGCCATGAGATGGTGGAAAGGCAGGAGGGGACAAGGCCATGTCTTCTCCTGGGCACACATGTGGCCTCAGGCATGGCCCAGAGCAGACCTGCTTTGGAGATGTGCCCAGGCTCCAGCAAGGGATGGAGGTGGGTCACATTGACCCTTGGTTTTAGAAACACAGATCTGGTTTCTTACCTCAACTTTTTTCCTCCTGATTCTTGCCCCTCTGATGCCACTGGAGCTGGGCGCTTGCCAAGGGCTCTCCCAAGGCAGGTCCGCAGGAGATGAAGCAGCATGAACCCTCTCACCCCCTGTGACTATCCAGCACTTCTTCCAGTAACCTGCAGCTCTTAGATGAGATCCTTCTGATACATCCCAAATTTGCTGGATGCAAATGATCCCACAAGCACTACCCACAGTGGTAGAAACACCCATGATGGTATCTGCATATCTGTTGCATTCCCTTGTTCCTATGCCTGGGGCCACAGCTGGCTCCTTTCCCCCAGCTTCTTTTCCCTGACTTCTCCCAGCTCTCTTTCTCCTGATTCCTTTTCCCCCACCTCTTTTCTAACATCCCATTCTTTGGCTCCAGGTCTCTCCTCCCCCAAACGTGCCCCACACCGCAGCACGTGGACACGTGGCCACACATCCATGGATGTGAGCTTTAACCAGATAACAGGACATTCTTAGCAAGTGCTGCAGCAGGTTTCCCAAGCAGGGATTTGCCATGGATTTCATTTTCCTCTGGTTTCATTTTCTTGGGGCAAACCATCACTTTCTCCAAGCATGGGAAAGGTTGCTGGTCATTCTCACCAGGGTTTTTCTCCCTTTCTCCAAGATCTGCTCATCCCTGGCCAAAGCCTTTGCTCTTCTTGGTCTTGTATGTGCCCAGAGTGCTCAGGGGAGACTCAGAGCTCCCCAGTGTTAGGCTGGGTGAGCTTGGGCTGGGAGGGAGAAAGATTTTTGGAGCAGTTGGCATGGGATGAGGCTGCTGGCTCTGACTCGAGGGATGCTCAGCCTGTGGTCACCAAAGGGTTGCAGAGCCCTGAGGAGGATAAAAGTCCCTTCTTACAGAAACCTGCAACCCGAGCACTCCCAAACACCTTAGAGAGCCCTGTTGGGTACTGGCCAGGGAACACCAGTATCCTCGTCCCACATTCCTCCTGCCAGGGCTCCTCCTGCACTGAGGTGCTTCAGAATGTCACTAAGCATCTGTGCACCATCCTGGTGCTGGGAGCAGGCCACAGCTTGATGAGAAGGACCCCCGGCTCAGTGCCAGAGGAGGTGGCATCAGCTGCTGCCCTGCAGTACCCAGGAACCCTTTGTGAGCCCCCATCCCTGGTCCCTGGGGTGGCAGCAGTGGGGACTGTGTGGATATCAGGCCAGGCTCTGTAGGGGTCTGGCATGAGCCGTCCTGTCCCTGTTCAGCCTTGCACCAGGGAGCCAAGAAATCTCTCAGCTAAATAAACAGCTCTCTCGTCCCCAATGGCATCTGTTTATACACCAGGTACAAACAGTCCCCAGGGCTGCCCATGCACAGCCAGTTCTTTCCACAAAAATCTGTCCCAGAGGGCTGGCAGTACTGTGCATGGGGAAAGCTCAGCCTCATGCTGCCCCAGCATGGACACCATGGAGCCCTCAGATGAAGAGAAGGAGACCAGCTTGACTGCAGACTGGGGTGTCAGGATTCAGATTTGGGGTTACGAGGCACTGGGGGAAGCCACAAAGCTGTCCTAATTGTGGGAGGGTCCAGGAAGATTATAAAGGCATCACAACTGCATCTCCCAGAAGCATCTTCCTTCCTCCTTCCCCTGGAGTCCTAAAATCCCCCTAGCAAAAATGATGAGCCAGGCCAGTGGTAGGACCTGTGTGTTCCCTAGCTGTGGAGGAGGGAATTGCCAAATTTAAGTAAATTTAATTTAAATTGCCAAACCTTGATGTGAAATTTATGGTAGGATCCTCCTCGGTGCAGCAAACTTGGTTCCAGTATCAAGTTCATCTGCCTTCAGCCACCTGAAGTCTTGACTCCTCTCCCTTGGGAATGGATGTCTTTCATGTCATGGAGTCCCAGACTAGTTTGGATTGGAAGGGACCTTAAAGCTCATCCCATTCCGCCCCCTGCCATGGCAGGGACACCTTCCACTAGCCCAGGTTGCTCCAAGCCCCATCCAACCTGGCCTTGAACAGGGATGGGGCAGCCAC
The DNA here is from genome assembly GCF_009819885.2 of Catharus ustulatus. NCBI lineage: Eukaryota > Metazoa > Chordata > Aves > Passeriformes > Turdidae > Catharus > Catharus ustulatus. The sequence continues at coordinate 6,961,018 of NC_046245.1, forward strand.
AGCTTCTCTGGGCAACCTGTGCCAGGGCCTCACCACCCTCACAGAAGGAATTTTTTCCCAATATCCCACCTAATTCTGCCCTCTGGCAGTTTAGAGAGAAGGATGGGAACCATATCAAAGATTGTACCAATACTGATGGAGACCCCCTCCCAGCCCCTCAGCCTTGGATGAAGGCTGCAGTGAGACATTGGCTGTGTCTCCAAGCTGCTGCAGCTGGCTGTGGCACAGGACAATGCCCAGGATAGGTTGTACAAAGGGCAAGGGTCAGGTGCTTGTAAAAATGGCCAAAACTTCCCCCAGACTCTTCAAGTTAAGCCCTTCCCTTTTATGATGTCTTTGGACACTGGTAGCAGATATGCTGGGAGAACCTCATGTATTAGAAAGCAATAAATGCCACGCTCAAATTTCCTCGGTTTTCTGCTCAAAAGTGCAAACTGCTATTGAAAGGAGAATGGTTTTGCAGAGCCCAGGGTTGGAATGACTGCTGGGTCATCAGTGTCACTGGGGACACTGCTGTGGATGCTCTCCTGCTTGCACAGACATCCAGGACAGTGTGGAGAGTGTTGGGCTACAGACTGTGAAAAGCATCCCTCTGGAAACTATTCAGGAAAGGTGGGAAAGCACCTGGGGCTCACAGGGAGACAGGCCCTACCTCCATCCCTAGTTAGAAAAATGATTAAAAAATTATAACTTATAGAGGGTATGAGAGAAGATGCCTTTTACTGCTTGTTAGTTTATGGCCTGTTAGAGAGGGTATCCTGCAGACCTCCAAAGCCCTTTGGGAGGGGGCTGGAGGCAGAAGGAGAGCAGAGTTGCCTGGGAGAGCTGCAGTAAGACTTCATCATACCTGGGTCCTGCAGGCTCTGCCTACGTTCAAGGCACTCAAATGCTGAACCCTTCCCTGGAACTGGGACTTCGGCTGGGCCAAACATTCCTCTCCCAAAGGCCAGCCACAGGCTGCAGGATGCTCCCATGTGACAGAGGTCAGTGACAGTGAGACTGGGGTGGCAAGTCTGTAGGTCAGAGGCACCTGTTTCTGTAATTCCCAGGTGTTTTTCTCTCACTAGGAAAGCAGGTTGAGCAAGAATAAGGGAGACAAAAATCAAGAAGAAAAAGGAAAGGAATCTCCTTCCAAAGACCAGGCCCAGAAACGAAATACTAAAGTGGGGAAAGACTCTAAAAAGGAAGATACTACAGTGGGGAAAGACTCTAAAAAGGAAGAAAATGTTCAGAAAACAGACCAGAAAGGTAAATCTGAGACTGAAACCAAGAGCAAAGAGAACAAAGCTATGAACGATAAAGTCAAGGCCATGGAGAAAAAGCTGATGGGGAAGGACAGGAAGGAGGAAGAGAAAGGTTCAGTGTTGAAGAATGACACAGGGAAGGACAAAAATGAGGAAAAGAAGAGCTCAGAGTTGAAGAAGGGTGCGGGGAAGGATAAAAAGGAGGAAGAGAACAGCTCATCTTTTAAAAAGAAGGATGCAGGGAAGGATAAAAAGGAAGAAGAGAAGGTCTCAGGAGCAAAGGAGGAGACAGAGAAGGAAAAAAAACAAGAAAAGGATTCAGTATCAAAGGACACAGGGAAGGAAAAAAAGGAGGAGAAGAGTTCAGAATCAAAGAAACAGGCAGAAAAAGACATAAGAGGGGAAGGTAAGAAAGAAAATTATAAAAAAGAAGAGGAAAAGGCTTCAACTGTGAAAAAATCCAAGGCAGATGAGAAGGATAAATCCCAGGCAGAAGCAGAAAAGGCAGAAAAGGTGGAGGACAAAGAAGAGGCCAAGGCAGGAGCTGGGAGCAGCCCTTCCAAGCCTTCCTCCAGCAGCTCTGCAGATCAAGCCAAGGATGACGAAGCCTCTAGCATCTTTGATGAGCTCATTGAGAAGGTGAAGAACAACGACACTGAAGTGACCGAGGTCAACGTGAACAACTCTGACTGTATCAACAACGAGACCCTGGTGCGCTTCACCGAGGCCCTGGAGTTCAATACTGTGGTCAAGGTGTTTGCGCTGGCTAACACTCGTGCTGATGACCATGTGGCTTTTGCCATTGCCATAATGCTCAAGTCCAACAAGGTGCTGACAAGCATCAACTTGGACTCCAACCACATCACAGGCAAGGGTATCCTGGCCATTTTCCGGGCACTGTTGCAGAACAACACACTGACAGAGCTACGTTTCCACAACCAACGGCATATCTGTGGGGGAAAGACAGAGATGGAAATTGCCAAGCTCCTGAAGGAGAACACCACGCTCTTGAAGCTGGGCTATCACTTTGAGCTGGCTGGGCCACGCATGACTGTCACCAACCTGCTGAGCCGAAACATGGACAGGCAGAGACAGAAACGCCTCCAGGAGCAGAAACTGGCACAGGAACGGGGGGAGAAGAAAGACCTCCTAGAGGTGCCCAAGCCTGGAGCACTGCCAAAGGGGTCCCCCAAGGCATCCCCACAGCCATCCCCCAAGGCTTCCCCCAAAAGCTCTCCCAAGAAAGGGGAGGCACCCACCATGCCACCCCCACCTCCTCCTCCTCTCGCTCCACCACTGATGATCAACGAGAACCTGAAGAACTCACTCTCACCAGCCACACAGAGGAAGTTGGGAGACCGGGCGCTACCAGTCCAGGAGAAGAACTCACGGGACCAGCTCCTGGCAGCCATTCGCTCCAGCAACCTCAAACAGCTCAAGAAGGCAAGTGCAGGTCCAGGTGGGGCCCATATACAGGGTGGGGCTGGGGGCTGGGGCCTGGGGGCTGAGGTCATAGCCATTGTCACTCTGGCAGTGTCCTTCTCTGGAGTGGGGTATCCATGCTCCCAACCCCTGCACAGGGGCAGATCCATGCCTTTGCCAAGCACATGGGGCAGGAAGATCCATCCTTTAATACTATCCCTGCAGAGCAGATGGGGTCAGCAGGTCCATCCCTTGGCAGAGCATCCAAAAGGAGATCCATCCCTTGGCAGAGAACATGAGAAGTGCAGATCCATCCCTTGGTAGACCTCCTGTGTTGGGCAGATCCACCAGGATCCAGGGGTTGGAACATAAGGAAGAAGCCATCCGTAACTTACAACTCACTGGGCTCTTGCTATTTTTCTTCTTGTGGCTGAGCCCATGCCCCTGGGGTGGAAGGTGGCCCAGGATGGCTGGAGAAGCTTCATCTGCATTTAGACAACTGAAGCATTCCTTGATGTCAGCCCCAGCTCTTGGGCTGCCGGACTTGACTAAGCCTTTTGAACTCTTTACATATGAGCAACTGAATGTTGCTCTGGGGGTACTGACACAGCATCTTGGGGACCAGTGGACAGCAGTGGCCTACTTCTCAAAACAGCTAGACCATGTTAGCTAAGGGTGGCCTGGGTGCTTGAAAGCTGTGGCAGCAATTGTCCTCCTAATACAGGAGGACCATATATTCACCCTTGGGCAGCACACTGTTGTGTGTGCACCCCATGCAGTGATAACTGTGCTGGAACAAAAGGGCCTAATGCTGGTCTCTACATGAAGCCTTGAAACGTCTCGCACACTCCAGGTGGTTTGTGTCCCTGCTGGGCTGTCCATGGGCTGGAGTGGGGGGACAGCCAGCCTGGCCAAGAGAAAGAGGTCACTGAATCGTTTGGTTTGGAGGAGACATTAGAGATTATTTCTTTCCCGTCATGGGCAGGGACACCTTCCACTATCCCAGGTTGCTCCAAGACCCATCCAACCTGGCATTGAACGTTTCCAGGGATGGAGAAGCCCCAGCTTCTCTGAGCAACCTGTGCCAGGGCCTCACCAGCCTCACAGGGAGGAATTTCTCCCCAGTATCCCATCTAACCCTGCCCTGGATGTGTATGTCCCTGCGCCATGTCAGGGACATTCCTGCACCTCCTCCCATTGCCCTCCTGGTAATCAGGTATCCTTCTCTGCAGGTGCAGTTGCCGAAGCTGCTGCAGTAGGGAGCAGGAGGATTTTTCCTCTGCAGCCCATGGCAGACCCTCAGACACTCACCTTTCTCGTGACTGTTTCCATGACAAGCCCTTTGGAACCTGCAGTGACCGACAAAAAGGAGCAGGGATCTCTCTAGGACACGGAGGACAGGCCGGGCCCAGCAGGACGTGATGGAGGATGTTGTATTTATTTTTTGATTGTTGTGAAGCCTTCGAGCTCGCTCTTCTACCAGCACCGAGCCCCGCCAGAGATGCCAAGATTAGAGCAGGGGTCTGCAGAGCTGATCCTTATGGAAATCCCCTGTCAGAGCGTAATGAAGGGGTTTGGCACCCTCTATCCAGGGTCCAGCCTGGGGTGAGCAGCAGTACCCCGAGCCTTGTTGGGGGAGCAGGGGACATCCAGACCATCATCAGATCACCACAACATGTCTGGGCGGCCAGCAGTTTTGGGATTCAAGCACAGCAGTGGCTGCAGAGTTGGGGGTTCAGGCTTGACATCAGGAGGAATGGGAGGGTCAGAGAAGGGAGCAGCAGGGAGAAAGGAGGCATGAAGTGGTGGGACATGGGGAGCCAGGCTGGGGCCAGGAACTCGGGGCAACTTGTACACGCCCACAGCACTGCGAGGGGACCCCCAGAACTCTCAGAGCATGGAAACCAAATCCACCTCAGAAAGAGTAGGGAAAGCACCAGCTCAAGGAGGGCAGTGGGTTTTGGATTCATGTGATGCCCACTCTCCCTCCCCCCATCCTTTCTGTCATGACACCTTGATCACGATTTGTATGACTGTGGCCACTGCATCAGCAATAAAGCTCACCCACCGCTTCCTGTGCCTCTGGACAGATCCAGGCCCCCAGATCCCAGACTGGGGCACAGGGGGTGACTAGGAATGGACTCAGCAACCTCAGCCAGGGGCAGCTCTTCCCTCTCCCAAACCCACAGACCATCCTGAAGTGGGCACCCTGGGACCACCTGGACACCCCAAGCAGGTGTCCATGGTCACCCATGCACCCAGAACCCCCCTAAATGGGGCACCTTGCTGCTGCTGGACATGGACAACCAGGCACCCAGAGCCATGCAGACACCCCAAAACTGGAGTCACCCAGAACTGGGCACCTCAGGACCACCCCACAGTCATCTCAAACCCTTTGAGTCCACTCAGAACTGGGCATCCTGGGGCTGCCCCAGGGTCACCCCGAACCCAAGGTAATCCAGAACAGGGTGCCTCAGGGTCCATCCTAAAAACCCGGGGTGACTCCAAAACTGGGCACCTCAACCCCCGGGGTTGCCCCATGGTCACCCCAAACCCCCGGGGTCATTCAGAACTGCTCTCTCCCCTGGCACCGCGGGGCCGCCGCCGTTTTGGGGGTATAGCAGCACCCGGGTGTCACCTGGGAGGCTCCTCCTGTCCTGAAACACCCACATGCGTGGCTGAGAGGTGGCTCACGGTACCAGTGAAACGCCGTTTTGGCAGCCGCGCGGCGCCGCGGCCCCAGCGGGAGGAGCGGTATCGGTACCGGGAGTTCTCACGCCCCCTTGCCCCCGCACTCCTGCCTCTTGGGGCGGTCCCTGCTAACGCAGGACCCCAAACGGGCACCTCGGGGCCATTGGGACATCCCACACCGAGCATCCGGGCGGCCCCGGGGTCAGAGCACCAGGGACGTCACCCGAACACCGGCGGCGTCATCTAAAACCACGGGGCCCGGGGCGGAGCGGGGCAGTCCAGCTCCCGAGGGGGAGCGTGGGGAGCCCGGCAGGGGCTGCCGGTAACCAACCGGACGCGCTGCTGTGCGAGGCGGGGCCGGCAGGGGGCGCCGTTAACGCACCGGGGCCGCCGTTAACGCGCCGGGGGCGGAGCGGCGCACGGCGGCGCCGGTAGGGGGCGCGGTGCAGCCCCGGCCCGTCCGGTCTGTCCCGGCCCCGGTAGCGGGCAGCGCCCGACGGGGGCTTTCGGAGGTGTCCGGCTCCCCCTGCTCGGTACCGGGGAACCGGCGCAGGGCACATGGCGGCGGCGATGGACGGCCGGGCGGCGGCATGAGGCGGCGGCGGCGGGGAGCATGGCGGCGGCGGGCGGCGGCGGGGCGCGGCGGGGGCTGCTGAAGCGGAAGCCGAACTTCACGCTGCAGGAGCTGGAGGTGCTGATGAGCGAAGTGCTCCGGTACGAGCCGCTGCTGTTCGGCGCCGCCGCCGGTACCGTGAACGCATACGAGAAGCAGAAGATCTGGTGGCGGATCACGCACAAGGTGAACGCCGCCGGCCGCCACCAGCGCGACATTGGCGAGGTGAAGAACCGCTGGAGGGGGCTGCGCCGCCGTGCCGGGGACAAGATCAGCCGGCACCGGCTGGAGCGGCAGGGCCCGGCCGGCAGGGCCTCCGCCAGGAACGGTAACAGCGGGAGCAGCGGCAATAACGGGAGCAACGGGAACGGCGTGGCCGAGCCCGGCCCGGGGCCCGCCCCTGCCCCCGTCTGGGGTGCTCGCGGCGCCGCCGGAACCGAGCCTCCGATGCGCAGCGCCGAGGGGTCGGCACAGCACGGTGAGTGGACGGGGAGCGGCGGGGGGACGGGGCAGGGACACGGGAGTGCTGGGGCCGAGACAGAAGAGTGGAGACACGGACATGGAGGACCAGGACACGGCCTTAGGGGACCGGAACCGAGACTAGGACAGGGGAGAACGGGGGAGGGTCACGGGGATGCTAGGACCGGGATGCGGGGGGACCGGCACACAGACACAGGCACTGGGACAGGTGTGTGGTGGGACAGGGACATGAAGAACCAGGACACAGACGTGGGAGACCGGGGCAGGGATTTGCTGGGAACTGGGTTGGGATATGGGGGACCAGATAGGGCCCACGGATGAGGTGGAATGGGACATGGAAAAATGGGTTTAGGAAGTGGGGACAAGTGACAGGTACATAGGAACATTGGGACCAGGACAGATGCATGGAGGAAAAGGTTCAAGAGAGACAAGGACCAGGGAGTGTGGGACCAGGACATGGACATGGGAAACCAGGACACAGATGCAGGGCCACTGGGATTGGGAGAGGATGGAAGGAACAGGGACACAGGGGACCAGGACCAGGAAATGAGGGGATCAGGATGCAAGAGACCATGACAGTGACATGGAGATACTGTGACCAGGATTTGGGGGTCCAGGATACAGACATGGGGAACTGGGACTTGGATGCAAGAGAACTGAAGCTGAAACAGGTCGCTGGAACCAGGGCAGGTGCACGCAGGGAGACAGGAGACCAGGACCACAGTGTGGGGGATCAGGAAAGGGACACAGCCAGACCAGGACACAGGGGCAGGTGCATGGAGAGATGGGGATGGGGACTCAGGGGACCTGGATCAACACCTGGAAAACCAGGACACAGGGTATTAGGACAGAGACATGGGGAACTGGAACAGGGACACAGGCATTGGAACCAGTACGGGGACATGAAGTAACCAGAACACAGAGGACCAGGACAGAAACATAGTTCTGGGTCAGGGACACAGGAGACCAGGACCAAGAGCAGGAGACAAGGAGCAAGAAACTGGGAACAGAACAAGTGTGTAGAGGGACCAGGACAGGGATGCAGGAGATTAAGGCCAGGACAGGGACACGGGGACCAGGACATGGATACAGGGCACAATGACAGGGACATGGAGGATTGAGACAGGGATATGAGGGCATCGTAAGGCATCATTAAGCCTGGGAGAGATACATGGAGAGACTGGGACACAGATCCAGGGAACCAGGGCAGGGATATGAGGGGACTGGGACCAAGATGTGGGAAAAACTGGGACCAGGACAATGGGACCAGTACAGGTGCATGGAGGGACTGAGGCAGGAGCAGTGGGACAGGCACACAGAGGGAACATAGAGTCAGGGCAAAGGGATACGAACATGGAGTATTGAGACAGGAACACAGGTGACAGGGATGTGGGAGAACCAGGACAGGGACATAGGAGACCAGGACAGAAGGGTACCAGGATCAGGACAAAGATACGGGTGACTGGGATTAGGACAGGGACAGAAGGCAGGGGGTACTGGGACCTGGACAGGGGATAAAAAGGGGCTGGGAGCAGGGCAAAGACGTGATGGGATTGGGACAGTGACATGGGGCAGGACCAAGGAGACAAGGAACATGCCGGTACTGGGACCAGAATAGGGCCATGGGGATTAGTGGAGTGAGAACTGGGACATGGTGGTATCAGGACCAAACAGGCGCATAGAGGCACCACATTCAGGACAGGGATATGTGTGGACTAGGATAGGGACATAGGGGTACTGGGACTGTGCAGGCACCACATTCAGGGCAGGGGTATGGGAGTACTGGAAACAGGAGAGGGACAAGGGACACAGGAGGGGGTTGAACCATCATGAAGGATATGGGACTATGGAGATATGTGTAGATGGAACCAGGACTGGGTGCAGGAGAGGGGATGTGGGAACATAGGGATGGAAACAAGAGGGTCTGTCACTTGGTCCATGGAGCACTAGGGACACGGGAGATCCCTGCAGCTGCCCTGTGCTCCCCGTCCCTTCCACAGGTGTCAAGGAGGAGCCGGTGAAAGAGGAGCCTGTGGAGGTGAAGACTGAGCCCTTCCACGGTCCCGCTGCTGACGGCATTCCTGGCCGCGGCTCAGACTGCCGGCTGCCCCGCACCGGCATCTGCCCACCCAGCGAGCTGTGCGAGGGCTGGAGCCGGAGCCCCCCGCGCCCCGCACCCTCCGAACTCTCCCTCGGCGACCTAGGTGGGCAGCAGGAGTCGCTGGGCTCCGATTTCCCGAATCTGCTATTGGAGCAGGAGACCGAGCAGCTCAGTCACTGCGGCTCGGGAGAGGCGGGGCCCCCCGGGCCGGCGGGGTTGGACGGGACCCCCGAGTGCCCCCAGCTCAGCCTTGTGCAGTCCAATGAGCGGCTGGTGCAGGAAATGCGGGCGTTCCGCCTGGAATACGCCGAGAGCCGTCGGGAAACCACAGCTGTGCTGCGCGGCATCGCTCAGGCACTGGGCGTGCTCAGCCGCAGCCTGGCTGAAATCCGTGACCTCTACCTCCGGGAGCAGGGGGTCCCCAAATCCTGAGCCCCCCACGCAGCTGGCTGTGTACACACACCCCTATCCCTCCCCCCAGAACCCACCTCGCTGCTTTTATTATTTTTTTTTATTATTATTTCTTTTCCTCTCCATCCCACTTCAATAAAACTCAGAGCTGCACCCCCACAGCTCCCCCCACCCCGGGTGCCTCAGAGGGTTTTTGGGGGTGATAGAGTGCAGGGGCCTGGAAGATGGAACAGGGGTTTGTCCTTTCAGGCGGCTCTTTGGCTCTTTTCTCCTAGACTGATTGACTCTGGTCCCAAATTTAGCTAGCGATGCTGGGGAGGGGATGAATCCCACCAGGAACAACCATCGGGGTGACACACTACCTACCCACCCTTCCTGCTTATTCCTGTCCAGGGGATTGGGCGTGGATAGAGGAATTGTTCATGCACCCACAGTCCCAATCCCAGCACTGAATTTGCTGCTTTCTCATCTGAAAGATTCCAGGGGTGGTTTCACACCCCCGTTTTGAGTGAGGGGGGCTGGGTGGGTGGCAGCACTCCAGGCTGGCTCATCCAAGCGGCTGATTTGGTGGGAATTGCCCATCCCAACACAACTTTGGGATGGAGAAGTCTTGGGAGCAGAAGGGAGAGGGCGGAATTCATGTTCCTCTATTTTACAGTTCATGGGAGGGGGTTGGGGGTGTTGCCCTCCCCTTCTTTCCGCATTAGAGAGTCACTGAGACAACAACACCAGGCTGTGGGCACAAGACGTCGTTTAATGCCAGCCCTGGGGGAAAGAAGAGCCAGGGGTAAATCCGGGGTGGGTGTGCAGGGAGACAGCAGTGCACAGCCATCAGGGGACCCCCCCACGAGTGCTTGGGGCTGCTGGCACCCAGAGCCAGGGACTAGGCACCCACAAAGGGCCCAGTGTGCAGGACAAGGGCCGCCCTGTTCTGCTGGCGTTGGATCACCCCAGGATGGCCAGGAAGAGCCGGATCCAGCGCCGGCTGGGGCAGCCCTCCAGTGCCAGGGGGGTTCTCAGGGGTCCCCAGCTTGGTCCCGCTGGCCGGCGGCGGGTGCAAGGGTCCCCGCCAGGGCTTATGCTCCAGGATAGCTGGGCTGTGCCGGGACGTAGGGAGGTGGTGCTGAGGGGGAAGCAGATAGACTGTCACTGGGCCACCAGGCCCCCTGGGAAACAGGCAGTGTCCCTGTTCCCCGCTGGTGCTCACCTGTGGGGTAGTAGACAGGGGGGCCAGAGGGGTACATGGGGTACTGGGCAGCAGGGCCAGGCGGGGGATACATGGCCATGGGGGTGAAGCCAGGCTGGGGAGGCGAAGGGCCGGCTTTGGAGTCCACGGGGATGGGAGCTGGAGGAGCTGCAGGGGGGTAGCTGGACAGGGGGATTTCCGGGCCTGCAGGAGAGATTGGGGAGGTCTGCGGCACCCCGCAACAGGGACAGGGACGGTGCCTAAGGGTGGCAGTGGCCCTCAGGGTGGTGGGCACTGGGGTGTTATCCACAGCCCAGTGACCAATTTTCCCCCTGCATCGCTTCAGGTCCCACCACCTCACCGCCCCACAACCCCTCCACTATGTACTTCAGGACCTCTCCTGCTCCCCCCATCCCTGTACTCTACCCCTCCTCCTACACCTCCATCCCTGCAGTCCACCCCCCCACCCTCTCAATTCCACCCTGCATTCCAACAGCCCCCCTTCTTCTCGCGTCCCCCACTACCCACCCCCACCCTACACCTACAGGACTCTTCTGCTCCCTCTCATACCTTCAGCTTCCACCTTGCACCCCAACACCCCTGCATATCTCCAGCCCTGCCCAGACCCCTTTACCCTGTACCTACTGGAACCTGCAAACCCTCATCCCTGCAACTTCCCCCTTGCCACCCCCAGGCCTCCCTACATTCCTTGAGGCCCCCTCAAAATCCCATCATCCTCTACCTCAGGAACAGTCCTGCAGCCCCCTATCACTGCTGCCCAACCCCCCCACTCCAATCCTTCCCTGCATTCCTCCAGGCTCCCTCTTCCTTGCTTCTTCCCAAACTCCTTCATTCTCTACCTACAGGACCCTCCTGCACCTCCCATCCCTATAGCCCACCCACACACACACCAATTCCCACAGGCTTCCATCCAGGCTCCCCCAATCCCCCACCCTGTACCTACAGCACTGTCACGCACCAAGCCTCCTCTTGCACCCCCCATCCATGCATCCCCCATTCATGCACCTCCCATTCCCCCAGGTCATCTTAACCGTGCATCTCCTTACCTGCAGGATCCTCTTGATCCCACTCCTCCTGCTCACCCCCATCCCAGTATCCCCCATCCCTACAGAACCCCACCAGACCCCCATTCCCCCTGAATTCCTCTAGGCCCCCTCAACCCTGCTCCACCCCCTTTTGCTACAGGACCCTCCTGCACCCCCTCCTCTTGCACCCCCATCCCTGCCCCCCAGCCCCACACCTTGCAGGGGGGTTCGGAGGTGCTGCCGGCGCTGGTACAAGTAGCAGCAGGAGCACATGAAGCAGCAGACGATGGTGGTGACGATGGCGATGAAAAGCACCACGGCTGAGGCGATGCCCGCGATGGTCTTGGGGCTGTGGGACCCCCAGGTGTGAGGAGCAGGGCCTGGGGAGCACTAGGGCACACACTCCCAGCCAGCACCCACTGATACTGTCCACTGCCCAGCACCCAGTGACACCGTCCAGTACCACTGCCCACCACCCCAGAGACACTGCCAAGTGCCCAGAACCAATTCCCAGTGACACTGTCCAGCACTGCTCTCAGCACCCAGTACCAGTAACCACTGCCCAGCACCCAGTAGCACTGCCCACACAGTAGCAGTGCCCAGTACCCAGTGCCCAGCAATCAGTAGCGGTATCTAGTGCCCCACACTGCCCAGCACCTAGTGCAAGTTTTTAGTACCAGCATCCAACACCCAGTGCCAACACCCAGTATCAGTGACCAACCCGCAGCATCCATTTCCCAGTGTGCAGTGCTCAGTATCAGTGCACTGCATCCAGTGAACAGAAACCAGTGCCCAGTACCAGTGTCCAGCACCCAGAACCCAATACCAGCACCCAGTACCAATGCCAAGATCCCAGTACCCAGTACCAGTACCCAGTGCACAGCAGCCAGTAGCAGTGCCCAGCACTCACTGCAAAGCGCCCACTGCAAAGCACCAGTGCCCAGAGCCCAACAGTACCAGTATCCAACACCCAGCACCACTGCCCAGTGCCCCAGTACCCAGCACCCAATGCCCAGCATCCAGAGCCAACAGCCTGGCAACCCAGTAGCACTGCCCAGTACCACTCCCCAGAGCTCAGAACCAGTGCACAGCACCTGCATTCAGCATCTACTAACTGTGCCAAACACCCAGTGCCCCCGCCAAGTACCAGTGCACAGCATCCAGCACCCAGTGCCACTGCTCAGTACCAATGTCCAACCCTCAGTACCACTGGCCAGCATTCAGTACCAGGGCACAGCATCCAATACCAGTACACAGTATCCAGCATCCAGCACCCAAATGCCCAACACCCATTACAAGGGCCCAGATACTACTGCCCAGCACCCAATACCAGTCCCCAGCACCACTGCACCACTGCCTAGTGCATAGCACACAATGACCAGCACCCAGTACAACTGCCCGTCACCAGCACCTAGTACTAGTGCCAAGCACCCAGTCCCGCTCAGGGGAGCCCCCAGCCCCACCAGCCCTGGCTGTGGCACCTGAAGACATGGCAGTGGCGCTGCTGGCGCTCGGTGAGCAGGCGCAGAGGGTCTTGGCAGCAGTACCGCTGCTGGCACGTGCCGCAGCAGAAGGTGAAGAACTCGCAGTCGAAGCCAGGGTGCCATGACCCGTTTCTGTCCAGGTACCACAGGCAGTCTTCACCCCCGGCCACTGTGGACAGCCACCTGTCACCAGGGCCTTGTAGCACCTGGCCATCACCACCCTCAGGGACATCAGCTGCACCCCATGCCCTTCATCCCTCATATGAGCACAGCCTGTACCCCACGTGTCCTATTCCCTTGAAACCCAGTCCATCCTGCCCCATGGACACCCTCAAATACACTGCTCCTTCCTATCTCCCTGTCTTTCATAACCCAGCCCCACATCCCCCATGCCCTGCTCCATCCTGCCCCATATCCCTTAAAACCTGCTCCATCCCGCCCCTGTGTACCCCCACATCCTGTTCCATCCAGCCTTACACCCTTGCAGACCCCCCACCATCCCACCCAGCTCTCCGGGCCCTACAGATTCCTCCAGATATCCCCAGCTTCCCCTCCTTCCGCGTGTTCCAGTGGCACTTCCCACGCTATTTCTGTCCGGAGCCACCTGTCTTCCCAGAAATAGCCGCGGGCCGAGGCCCGGGGGCGGCCGGAGGCGCTCGGGCAGCGGACGGGAGCCACGGATATGGGCTTTTGGGGAGCCTTATACAGCCCAAAATGGGACCACGGCAGCTCAGGGACAAGTGGGGAAACTGAGACACGGGCTCGAGCACAGGAAGCCCCCAGATTCCCCGGGGCTGGGCATCCCGCTTCGGTTAGCCACCAACTCCGTGCCTGCTGTTCCCGGGGACCAGCGGCTACCGGGAACACTCCGAAAGTGGCAAATGGGAGGGAGGTTTGGGGGGGTGGACACAGTGCCCAGGGAGACTGTTGCAAGCAACCCCCGGTCAAAGGGACCGTGTGTAGCACGACTTAGTACGGCGGGCGGCACCAAGTCCCACCCAGCGGGATCCTCGTGTGGCGCTGGTGGCATCGTGTCCAGTCGCAGGGTGGCACTGGACCCCACGGCCCTCCCCGGCCCCCGTTATGCCTCTTACCCATCGAGGCGGCCACGGCCACCAGCAGGGTCCCAGCCAGGGGCCAGCCGCTCCCTGGGCCGCCGGGCCCCATCCCGGGGCCGGGCCCGGTGTCCCCGCTCAGCGCTGCCCGGGGTAGGGGCCGCGGCTGCTCGGCGACACCGGGACCGGGGCCGCTCCCGTGGCCGGTGCTGGTGCCGCCCGGTGCCGGTGCCGCGGGGCCGCTCGCTCTGACGGTGTCTCCGGGTGCTGATGCGGGGCCGGCGCAGGCCCGCAGTGACGCCGCAGCCCGGCAGCGCTCGGTTGCTGCCCGGTGTCCCCCCCTCTCCCGTCCCCCCAGCGCCGCCTCCCGCCGCAGCCACCGGTCCCCGCCCGCCCCCACCGGTTGGAGCAGCGCCGCCGGCCCCAGGCGCTGGCTTCTCCAGCACTGCCCACCCCCCCACCACCACTGTGCTCCCCCGGCAACACTTACTTTCCCTCTTCCTGCACCCCATCCTTTCGCTCCTTCTTGCACCACTCCCTGCACCTCACCCGCATCCCATCCCCTACATCTAAATCTAATCCCTTCCCTATCCCCTGCTCCCCATCATTTCCCCTCCCAGCACCCCTTCTCCCACTTCATCCCACCCCTGTACTCATTTGCCTGCCCTGCACCCCATCCCTTCCCTGCACTTCATCACTGGTTTACAGCACCTTTTCTCCAACCCCATCCTTTCCCTGAACACCTTATTTCCCTCCCCCTGCACCCCATCCCTTCACCCACCCTTACACCCCGCCCCTGCACCCCGCACCCTCCTGCACCCCAATCCTGCACCCCCCACCTCCATTCCATTCTTCCCTTCCAATCCTTGCCCCTTTCCCAGCCTGGGTCACAGGGTGCCAGGGGCACACAGCTGGATCTGGGGCACCCTTTTAGCACTGAGATCACCCCATTATCACCCCATTACTGCCCTTAGCACAGCCAGACCCCAAATCTGCGAAGTCCCATCCCGGCAATGCCAACTGGACCCAGGGATGGGGGACCTCAGAGGGGACATGAAGGTGACACATCCTGAGAGTGACGTATCCCAAAAAACACCTTTATTAGATACCAGAACCTCAAATTCAGGGTCGTGGTGACACCAAGGTCACCTTAACCACTGGGGTCACAGTGTCCCTATCAGCATTGCAGTGTCAGTGAGGGAACCGACGGTGGGGGCCAGCCCCTGCCACCCCGCTGTGGCTCCCTCCCGTGCCCCCACGCCGGGGTGGGGAGGCATGAGACGTCTGCACCGCCCCTGGGCCAGCCAGGATGGGCTGGGGGTGTCGGCACTCACACTTGTGTGACAATCTCGCCATTCTCAGGCATATAGACCTGCACGGGCACACCAGCTGCTGACCGTCGCAGCACCTGCACCGGGGGACCCTGGGGGGACAAAGATGCTGTGGGTGTTAGCACCCCACACTGCTGGGGGAGGGCACATCCCAGCACCTGGGTTTGGGCTGGGGGAGTTGTGCCCAGCATGTGTCCCAGCTGAGCCATGGGTGCGTTTGTCCCAGCGAGACTCCCAGGTGGAGAGGGGGAGCTGGCCACTGAAATGTCTGCAGAGATCCTTCCCTACTCAAGGGAAACCCAGTGCTGCCCCAGGGACCCACATGGATCTTGCCCTAGTGACCCCCTGAATTCTTGGTCCTTCCCATGGGAGTCTGTGGGACCCGAGTCTTGCCCCAGGAACTCCCTTAAAGTTCTGGTCTTTCCCCTGGGACCCCAGTTCTGCCACAGCAACCCCTGTAGGGTCCTGGTCTTGCCTACTTTCAAGTGGAAGTAGGGGCCTACATGGAACCCCAGTCCTGCTCCAGGAGCTCCTGGTTCTATATGGGACTTATATTGCCTCTGGGACCTATATGGGATTCCAAACCTGCCCATGGGACCCTCAGCAGGTCCTCATCCTACCCTAAAGGACCTTTAGGACCTTACTTCTGTTCCCAAAAATAGAAGACCCTAGTCCTGGCCATTGAACCTCCTCAGTAATCCAGTCCTGCCCGAGGGACCCCTCTGGGACCCAAATTCTTCCCTTGTGATTCCCTCACGACCCTAATCTTCCCACAGGGACCCATTCATGACCGTGGTCTTGCTCCAAGAACCATCAGAGACCCTCCAGACTCAATTCATGGGACCTTGGATTTGCTCAGAGGACCCTCAGAGGGTCCAGATCCTGCCATAAAGGATCTTAAAGGACCTTGATCCTCTCCTCCTCAAGACCCTCCTGGTCATGCCCCAGGGTCCCTTCTGGGATCCCAGTCCTGTCCCAACAACCCTCATAGGACCCCATGGACACCCTCAGGTCTTCACTCCTGCAGCAGAAATCCTCATGGGACCCCACTAGAACCATGAGTCCCTACACTGCTTCAGGGTAACAACTCATGTCATCTGCAGAACAGCTCTCAGGGTGTCCCCCTTCTCCCACATGACCACTCCCAGCCAGACCCCATGTCCTACCTGAACCAGTGACAGGATTCCATGAGCAATGGGCACATCCCTGGTGGTGTCACCATGAGGTCTCTGGAAAGCCCCTTGCCGGTCGAGGGAGTGGGGCCGGGCACCCCTCAGCCGGGCACGTTGGTGCCAGGACTTGAGCTCCTCTGTGACGGTGGCCTTGGAGAGCCCCCGGGCCGGAGTGGGCACGTAGTCTTTGAGCGAGGGTGTGCGGACAATGCGGCTATGGGAGGGGACCAGGCGCTGGTACCGCAGTGGGGCCAGATCCTGCTCATACAGGAAAGTCAAGCGGCCAGCAGGCGGCAGGAGCTGGAGGGCACCTCGTGGGTAGCAACCAGGCTCAGCAAGGGGCACCGGAACTGCAAAGGACATGTCAGGGCTGCTGCTGCCCGGGGAGGTGGTGTGGGAGATGCCGGAGAAGTCAGAGATGCTGTCATCAGAGCCAGAGCAGCATGCAGGGCTGGGGGCTGGGATGCAGGAGGTGGGCACAGTGACTGTGTAGTAGGTGGGGCGCCGGCGGGGTGTGGCACTGCGGCCCCTTGGCTCAGCTGGCTGCCAGCATGGGTCCACCCTGCGGGTAAGACACAGTGACTGCAGGAGCACCCCTCCCCTCATCCCAAAGCCAGGGCAAGCCCTGGGAAAAATGCACCCATGGGTGTGGGGTGTAGCCAGCCCGTGGGGAGACATCTAGCCTCCTCCCATAGGATAGCTCCAGATTCCCTATGGGGCAGATGATGGAGGTTTGACCTCCATCATCTCCACAGGATTAGTCCCATCCTCTCCATGGGATTATCTCCAACCTCCTCCCAATGGATTTCTGCCCATCCTCCTGACAGGGTTTTCTCCCACATCCCCATAGGATTATCTTCATCCTGTCTCTGGGATTACCTCCATCCTCCCCATAATATTGTCTCCATCCTCCCAATGACTGAGCTCCACCATCTCCATAGGGTAAATTCCATCCCCTCCCAATGGGATTATGTCCATCCTCCCCATAAAATTTTCTCCATCCTCCCCATAGAGTTAGGTCCACACTTCCTTTGGTGTTCTCTCCATTATCTTCTCCACGGGATTATCTCCTCCATGGGATTATCTCCATCCTCCTCCCCATGGGTTTAGCTCCATCATCTCCATGAGGTTCTCTTCATCCTCTCCCACAGGATTACTCCCATCCTCCTTCCCACATGGTTAGCTCCATTTTACTGCCAGTGAGACTATCTCCATCTTTCCTATGGGATTATTTCCAACATCCTCCCCATGAATTGAGCTCCATCATCTTCACAGGGTTATTCCCATCCCCCTTCTCATGGACTGAGCTCCATTTGCCACATGGGATTATCTCTATCCCCCTCTCCATGGGGTTATCTCCATACTCCCTTGCAGAAGCCCTTGTCTATCCTCCCCCTGCTCAGGACATACCTCAAAGACTGGGTCTGTCCCTGCTGTCCTGATGGCTCTGGGGTGCTGGGAGCACTGGAACCTGCTTGCTGGCGCAGGACCAGGGTCCGGATGGGGACGAACCGGTAGGGGAGGTCCCCTGTCCTGGAGACTGGGGAGCCTGCAGAGTCAGGGCTGCCAGGGGCCAAGGAGCTGGCAGGGGCAGCCATCAGGGACCCAAGACAACATTGGGAGCTCTGGGTTTCCGCATCATCAGGGTCAATGCTGGGATTTTTAGCCCTCTCATAGGGTCTGTCCAGGCTGGTCTCCTGACAGGGATTGGCAGGGGGCATCAGAAGACCAGACTCTTTCTCCTCCTCCTTGGTGGTGTCCTTGGGAGATGGGGGCTTCTGTGGGGTGGCATGTCCTGGTGGTCGTGTGTCCTCTGCAAGAGATATGGAGGGTTGGAATGGAGGGAACACGAAGAGATGGTTGGGATGGAGGGAACAGATTGATGGTTGGCAAGGAGGGGAGATGTGGGGGGTTGGGATGGAAGAGACACACAGGCATGAAGAGGACACACGGCAGTGGAATGGGATGGAGGGGTCACAGGGAGAGTAGGGATAGAAGGGACACAGGAATGTGAAGGGAACATACCAGGGGTCCCCCCTGGTCCCCACAGCCCCCTCACCCTTCTCCAGCAGGCCAGTGTCAGACATGGAGCTCTCGTCAGAAGCACTGAGCTCTGAGGGGCAGGGCCCTGTGAGAACAGGACCAGGGCCGCATCCAGGTGCCAAAGCGCTCCCACGGTCCCGCCACCACCCAGCACATCCCCTCGGGCTTCCGCTCCCCTCTCCCACGCCACCTGTTCCAACACGCTCCGGGACGGCAGCGGTACCGGCCAGGCCGGCTCTACCGAGCAGTGTGCAGTTCCCAGACTGCACAGGATGGGCAGGTTGGGGGCACCAACAGGGAAGGAGACACCCTCACCATGGCCCTTGTCCTTGGAGGGGACAGGAACAGAGAGAAGGAGAGAATTGGGACCAGCTTGGATGGCTGCCACTGGGAGGCGGACACGGCAGCTGGGCCACATCCTGTTCCCCTGCTTTGGGTGCTGGTGTTGAGGATGGATGATTTGGGATAGTTATGGGGTGCAAGTGGCAAGGGTGAAGTATTGGGGTACATTCAGGGGGGTGCAATCAATGGAGGTGGAGTACTGGGGTGGATTCAGTGGGGTACCATTGGGGACGGTTTATCGAGGTACATGCACCATGGATGAAGTTTTGGGGTATGTTCAAGGGGGTACATACACAAGGGATGGTGTGCTGGGGAACACGCACTGGGGACAAAGTTTTGGGGTGCACTCACAAGGGTACAACCACCAGAGATGAAGTATTGGAGCACCTTCAAAAGGGTGCATTGACAGTGAGAGCATATCAAGATGCATATACCAGACAGGGGGCATTCAAGGGGTGTGTGTATTCAGCAGGGATAGGGACCTGGGGTGCATTCACCAGGAATGGTATGTTGGGGGGTATTTTGGAGGGGTGCATTCATTGGGGGTGTAGAACTGGGTTGTATTCACAGGGGATGGAAAGTTGGGGTGCATCCAGGGAGGTGCATTCACCAGGGATGGGAACTGGGCTGCAGGCATTGTGGATGGCATATTGGGATGCATCCAGAGGGGTCCATGCACTTGAGATGAAGGACTGGGCTATGTCTAGTGGGGTGTACTCACAGGGAATGTGGAATTCAGGTGCATATCCCACGGACAAACAACCAAGAAGCACCCCTGCTCTCCAGCATCCCCGCACCATCTGAGGGGCTTGGGGAGCTCACCCTTGGCAGTACTGGTGTCCTGCTGCCCTGTCAGGAGCCGCCGCTGGCTCAGGACCTGCTCCAGGTCCCGCAGCTTCTGCTCCTCCCGGAGCGCTGCTGTCTGCCGTCTCTTCCGCACCTGCCGGCCAATGTTCTCCTCGTGGCAGAGCCGGCGGGAGGCCTCAGCAATCTGCAGCTGCAGGGCTCGCTCCCGTTCCAGAGGGTCCTGGACGCAGGGGACACGCTCAGAAAAACACTTTGACACCCCCAAGTCCCACATCGTGCTTAACCCCCCAACATCACTCACAGCATTTGGGATCCCAATCCCTCCCAGCATCTCATCTGGGACCCCAACAACCAGCACCACTCTTGGAACCCAACACCACTCATCATGTTCAGGACCCCACCACTACCCGTAACATTTGGAACTAATTTTCTCCCATAATTCTGGCATGCCGATACACCTGGGACCCCCTCCACACCCATCATATTGGCACCTGAACTCCACACATTACGTGTAGGACCCCATTATAACTTCATTAACTCAACACCCCAACAACACCCATCATGCTCGGAACCCCATCTTGTGCCATCTCCTGGGCATCCAGCACCCCAACACCAAATATTGCATTCAGAACCCAAAGATCTCCCTTCACTGGCACATCTCAGCAACCGAACACCATCCATCCATCATGTTTGACAGCACCCCCTGTCCCTCCTACAGCACCTGGTACCCAACCACCACCCATGGGATGGGGATGGCAACATTTCCAGGTGACCCTCAGGCAGCTTCCACAGGGCAGGGGAAGGAAGGGGATGGGACGGGGTGCGATTGGATGGGATGGGATGGCATGGCATGGCATGGCATG
Organism: Catharus ustulatus; assembly: GCF_009819885.2. Classification (NCBI taxonomy): domain Eukaryota; kingdom Metazoa; phylum Chordata; class Aves; order Passeriformes; family Turdidae; genus Catharus; species Catharus ustulatus. The sequence continues at coordinate 6,981,309 of NC_046245.1, forward strand.
GCATGGCATGGTATGGCATGGCATGGCATGGGTCCCCATCATCTCTGCACCCCAGGGACCGCCTCACCACCCCATGCAGAACGATGATCTCATCGAGCTTGAAGGCAGCTCCGATCCTGCGATAGACTTTGGGGGGCTTCTCGCCAGCTTTCAGGGGATACTCGCAGGGCAGGGTCCCCGTGAGCTCCTGAGGACAGCACAGGGACACTGAGCAGAGCCATGGCAGCATGTGAGGGTGGGCAGGGGGTCCTCGTGCCCTGCTCACCGCCTCACGCAGGCACAGCCGCCGCAGCTCCTGGATGCAGCCATCAAGCCGGGCCTCCAGCGCCTGTTGCTGCCGCCGCCCTGCCTGCACCCGCTCCTTTGGTGGGGACACTGGGCTCTCAGGGCCTGGAACAGACACATGGACATCTGGAGGAATGGGAGCAACCAGGCACCACCCCCTGCCACCCCACAGCCTCCCTTCCGTAGTTTCCGTCTACCACAAGGCAAGGAAAATGCAGCCATGACCTTCCCAGCAGCACCCACCGGTACTCCAGGTTCCTCAAAGCAACTGTGCCTCCCTTCCCCCCCAGCAGCATTCGTGGGTGTACTGACACCCCTAGAACACCTGTTTTCCCCACCCAGCAGCACCCACTGGTGTTCCAAGACCGCCAGAGTATCCAGGAACCCCTCCCCTGGCAGCACCAATGGGTACTCCAATCCCCCAGGGTAAGCATGAAATTGCCCCAGCAGCACCATGGGTGCTTCAACTGCCCCCAGGACATGTGTGACGTCCCTGCTGGGGGGTGAGAGGGGGGGAACAGGAGGAAAGTTTCAGTCTGACTCAGCCATCACAAGCCAAACACGTCTGAGTCAAATCCTGTCCAGGGCACCCCCCACTACACTTGGGGTACCTCCCCAAACTCAGGGGAAGCCTCCATTCCTCCACCCCTTCATTTCCCCAAAGCTTTCTCCAGGCAGCTCATGTGTCCCCAGCGCGTCCCCACGCACCGAAGTGCTCCGTTCTCTGCCTGGAAGGAGGGGCACGTCTGTCAGAGCACCCGTGGGCAACAGGGGCACCCCAAAACCTCCCTCACCCCCAAACCCCCTTCTCACCCAAGTGCATCATGATCCCGCTGTCCATGTCACTTGCTTCCCCCATGTCGAGCCGGGACCCTGTGGGCAACAACGGGGACACAGCTCGTCCCCACGCCCCCAGCCGGGCTGCACTCATGGGGGGCCTCCCACCCTGCACTCCCAAAATCCCTCATGTCACCCCGGGCGTGCCGCGATGGAGGCGGAGGCCAGGCGAGGCTATGTTAGCTTTCTTGTAGGTCCTACCATAAATAAAGGGTGCGGACAGCGCGAGGCGGGGTAAGGGTGACACCCTCGAAGGGGTCAAAGGTGGTCGGGGTGCAGCGGGGTGGGGGGGACTGGGCGGCCCCTCGCTCCTGCCCCAGCTGGTTTCGCTGGCCACCTCTCCCAGTTTTCCTTTCTTTTCCTCTGGGCGGGCGGCGGATCCTGGGGCGGGAGCGACCGGCGGCCTGGGAAAAGGGGGTCCCCAGCACCCCAAGACTCCCAAATTCTTGGAGAGGGAGTGAAAGGGGAGCAGTGAGACGAGGGCAGGGGGGTCACACCGCTTTTCCAGCGCCGTCACCTGGCCGTGCCTTAGTTTCCCCAACCCGCTTCACGTCGCACTTGGCGGCCAGAGGGAGGGCGGAGGTCCCGGGGGTCCCGGCAGGGTGCGAGAATACCTTACCTGAGCCCGCCGCCGCTGCCGGCTCTGCTGCGCCGAGGCACGGACGGGTCTGGGCTTGAACGGAGGGAGGAGCAGGGTGAGCAACACCTGCCCCAGTCCCCGCTCCGCCCCGCTGGACGGCCCCCAGCGGCTGCCTCGCACGGCTCTGCGGAGAATGGAATGACGCTGCACGGCACGGCACGGCATGGCACTGTATGGTATAGAGTGGGTGACATGGCAATGCACAGTGTGGCATGGTTCACTGTGGCATGGCATGGCATGGCATGGTATGGCATGGCATGGCATGGTATAGTGTGGTATGGCATGTTTTACCATGGTCCGGTTTGTGTTGACATGGTATGACATGGTATGACATGGTATGGTGTGGTTCAGCCTGGTACAGTGTGGCATGGTGTGGCATGGCATGGCACAGCACAGCACCTCAAGGCATGGAGTTGCGTGTCATGGAGTGATGTGGCATGGCATGGCACCACATGGAAATGTGTGGTGTGGGATGGAACTGTGTGATATGGCATGGAATGGCATGGTACGGTATAGATGTGTCACAGCATGGCTTGGCACATTACAGCAGGGAGTGATGCAGTTTGGTGTGTTGTGGCACCACAACCCAGCACAACCTAGCCTGGTGTTTGCTGGAGGCTTCATCCCTAATGCCACATAGGCATGGGCCAAGCACAAGGTCCACTGTCCCCATCCTTGCTTGGCCATCCATAGCAGGACAGTGGCAGGACTGTGCCAGGACAGTGCCAGGACTGTGCCAGGACAGAGACAGGATGGTGCCACCATTGTGCCAGGATGGTGCCAAGACTCTCCCAGGCCGTGAGAAGATAATGCTGCAGCCATTGTAGCTCCTCTGAGCTGGACTGGAGTGAGTTGGGCACATCCTGCATTGCTACACCTGGCAGGGTGGGGATGGCGCTAGACAGGATGGGGTAAAAAGGCAGAGAACTGGCAGGGTGCAGACAGGAGATGCTGGGAGCAAACAGGGCGCAGGCGAGGAGTGCAGGAAGTAGTCTGGGGGGGAGGCGCAGATTCCCCAAAACAATGGCCTGTTCCCCACCTTGGTGTCCAAGGTGGTGCTGTCAGCCTAGGGCTGTTGGTGTAAGACCTATTCAAACCAGGATCTCTTCCTTCCTCCCAGTTGACTTCTGCTGCAAGTGAAAAGGGCAGGAGTGAAACATGTTTAACTGTGGAAATGGAGAAAAACACCAGGAGAAGACAGAGGAGAAAGGAGAGGGACAGAGGAGAAAGGAGAGGGAGACTGAAGGAATGAGGAAGGCTCTGTGCCACCAGGAGATGGCTGAAGACCTTGGATGGACACCAACTGCAGCTGGGCTGGTGGCGCCACTGGTAAAATGAGCCAGTGACCACAATGCTCACCCTCCATCTCCACCATGCACCATCGGCCCAAGGTAAATCCACCCCATCCCTGTCTCTGTCCCATCCCTGTCTCTTTCCATCAAGAAAACCAGATTAAAGACTTTATTTGATTGTTTTCTGGTTCATGGAGCCAGGGCAGGTGTAGGTCAGGGGAAGAGTGTTGCCTGCATCCCCCATACCACCCCTGGCACTGCCTTGGTGTTACCAGCTCCTTCCAGTTCTGGCACCCTGATTGTCACTGGCATGGGGACACCAAGGCTCCAGTACTCACCCCAATCACAGGCTCACTCAGAATGGTAGCACCAGGTGCTGTTCCCAGTGCTGGGATGTGTTGAGGACGGGGGCAGCCCAGTCTGTGCTGGGGGCTCAGGGACCTCTGCTGGGTTGGCTTTGGCTCACGTCTGCTGGGCAGCTGCCTCTGCCAGTTTCACCTTCTGCAGGCTGTTCCGCACCTGCAGGAACTCAGGACGAGGGTCCACCTCTGGTCCAGCCAGAGCATGAGCAGGAGGGGCAGCCAGGGACCCTGCTTGGGATTTCCCCAGCCCTCCTCATGACCCAGTTGTCTCCTGACACCGGTATTCCTTCCAGCTGTCACCATGACCTGGTCACTGCTGGCCATCCCTTGACTCATGTCCACCCCGTCCAGCTTCCTTTGGCCACTCCTTAAGTTCCTTGGACATTACTCAGCCCAACTGCCCCAGCAGCCTGATCAACACTTGGCTGTCCCCGGGAAAGGATATAACTGGATGGACATGTGGAGGATGGATGGATGGATGGATGGATGGATGGATGGATGGATGGATGGATGGATGGATGGATGGATGGATGGATGCAGGGATGCAGGGATGGATGGAGGAGGGAAGAATGGTGGAGGGATGGAGTATTGGAGTATACAAGGACATATGAATGGAGAGATGGATGATCTCCATCACCCCTGGCATCCTCATTGTCCTTGGGGTATCCATCACACCCCATCCCCATTCCCCTGGGTCTCGCAGCCCCACGTCCTAGTGCCAGCACCCACCCAGAACTGTGCTGCTCCTCAAGGTTTTGTCGTCACCTCAGCAAAGTTGTTGCTAGTAGGGATCAAATCGACCCCCAGTGTCCCTCCCATTGGGAGCTGCAGCTGGCCATGGTGGCTGGGTGCAAGGGAGCTGGAGGAGAATGGATATTCTCCAACGGATATGCTCCTCATTAGCTCTGGAACCTAAGGAGGGCGAGGAGTCTTCAGGCTGAGCACCTGGCACTGGACAGGCACTGGAGCCTGCTGGGAACACCAGACTCTCTTGGGGAGCACTGGGAACACTGAGCATATTGGGAACACTGGGTTTACTGGGAGCAAAGGGTTTGCTGGGAGCGCTGGGACTGCTGGGGCTGCTGGGGGTAATGGGAACACTGAGAGCCTTAGGTTTGATGGGGGTCCTAGGAACACTGGGAGCTCTAGGGATTGCTGGGGGCACCAGGACCACTGTGAGAACATTGGTGCCACTGGAGGCACTGGGAACACAGGATACTGGTGTCACTGGGAAGACTGGGTCAACTTGGGGCACTGGAGTCTGCTGGGGGCACTGGAAACACAGGGACTACTGATGGGCACTGAGAACCCTGAGGATTGCTATGAGCACTGGGAACATTGGTGTTGGGTACACTGGGAACACTGGATTGTGTGGGTTACTGTGGGGACTAAAGGTTACTGGAGAAACTGGGCTGGGGATTGGATGCACTGGATGTTATGAGAGGTACAGGAGTTACTGGGTGCACTGGGGCTTACTGGGAGGACTGGAACTCACTGAGGGCTGGAATGAAGACAGGTTGCACTTGGGTGATATTGAGCTACTGGGAGGACTGAGGGCTAGTGGGAGTACTGGTGGGTTACTGGGTCACTGCCATGGGGACTGGTTGCACTGGAGAGGTACTGGGAAGACCGGGGCTTACTGGGGGCTGGGATGAGCACTGGGCACTGGAAGGTTATGGGGAGATTGTGAGTTACTGGGGAATCCGGGAGTGACTGGGGTCTGGTTGCATTGGGGACTGGGGATTACTGGGATACTGGTGTGTTACTGGGAAAACTGGAATGGGGACTGGGGGGTTACTGGAAGGACTGGGGGAGGTTACTGGGAATACTGAGGGGTCATCGGGACCCCTCACATGGGGACTTGTCACACACGGTTGAGTGCACAGGCAGCTCCTGGGTAGAGCGGGCGTTGGTTGCGCTCGGGTGTACTGGTGCTGCTGGGCGCGCACCGGGCCATACTGGCTCTGCACACGCACCTCCTCCAATAGGCGCTCGATTGAGGCCGCCTGCTCCTCAGGACTGCGTGGGGCGGGTCGGCGCTCGTCTAGCCGCGCCTGTCGCCCGCTTCCGCTGTCGCGTTGGCGCCGCGGAGTCCCGGGAGGGTCCGGGGGCGCCATGACCAACGGTGGGAACGGGTGGCCTGGGGGTCAGAGGGTACCATGACGGGCCTGGGGAGAACCGGGGGCTGGCATAACCAGTACTGGAACGGGGAACGGGGAACGAGGAGTTGTGGGCGGACGGGAGGGTCCAGGGGGCCTCCATGACTGGTGGTGGGAACTAGGGAATGGACGGACCGGGAAGTCCGGGCGGGTCCGGGGCCTCAAAGGGAGGGGAGTGGGGGAAACGGGGACTTTTGGGGGTTCCGAAGGCGGGGGTCTGATTGGACACCCTGGGGGAACACTCAGGTACCGGCGGGCGGCGGGGGAGACGGGGCTGACGTGAGGGAGGTACTGGGAGGAGCTTCTGGGAGAGTGTCACTTTGGGGACGGAATACTGGGAGTTCTGAGTGCTTTCGGTGGGGATACTGGGAAGTCTGCGTCCCTTTTTAGGGGGATCCTGGGGAGTCTGCATCCCCTCATAGGGGCAGAGATAGAGGGGGTCCTCTTGGAGGGGGTTGGGTAGGGGTCCGGAGAGATCGCTGACCCCTCCCCGACCTCCCCGCAGTTTACTCCCTGGACGGGCTCCTGGTGTTCGGGCTGCTGCTGGTTTGCACTTGCGCGTACCTGCGGAAGGTGCCCCGACTGCGCACCTGGCTCCTGTCCGAGCGCAGGGGGATATGGGGAGTCTGCCACAAGGGTGAGGGACACTGTGGACACTGGAATATGGGACGGGGTTGCTGGGAACATTGGGATGAGGGCACTTGGAACACTGGGGTACAGGATGAGGATGCTGGGATCGCTGGGGTCGGGTCTGGGACAGGGGCATTGAGTCCAGGATGGGGACACGCAGATCTGGGGTGGGGACACAGACAGAGGTCTGGGATGGGGGTTTTGAGGTGTGGGCTAGGGACACAGGGTTATTGGGAATGGGAACAGTGGGGTTTGGGATGGGAACATGGGGTCTGGGATGGGCTCATGGGGATTCAGGATGGATCTGGGACAGGGACACGGGGCCTCACCCCACCCTGTCCCACCTGCAGCTGCTGTGATTGGGACCCGTCTGCATGTGGCTGTGTCCGTGTCCTGTCTTCTCATGGCCTTCTACGTCCTTGTGGGAAAGTGACCACGTGAGGAGCTGCTGGTGACATGAGAGAGACCCTGGGACTGACTAGAGATCTTGTGACTGATTCTGAAGACCCCCAGTATGGACCAGAAACCCTGGTACTGATCCCAGTGTCCCAGTACCAACCACAGATCCCGGTACTGACCCTGAACCACCCCCAGTCCTGCCCCTGGCAGCAACCTGGATCCTGCGAGTGGCAACCCAGGGACCATCATGGCCCGTCAGCCTCCGTGAACGCACCAAGGGCAGCTGGGGGGGCCAACAGGGCACCTTTAGACTGTTGGAAAAGGATTTGTCATGAATTCTGTAGAGAAGTGGGTGAAGGGACCCCCAGGACTCGGGGACTCAACTCTGCCTTGTGAGCCCCTTCTCTTGATGCTGAGCAGGATCCTAGTGATACCATAGCAGGCTGTGGGGGCCAAGTAGGGCCTGCCCCATCCATGGGATTTTCCTATGCTCCATGGGATTTTCCTATGCTCCTGTAGCGTGGGGGCCCCTCAGGGGGGGTCTCCTTCTGCAGTGGGGGATTGGTGACCCCCCCGGGTTGTAAATACTGGACCACCACATACAAATAAAGTGGGGGTTCCTTTGTGGCAGTGCTGGCCTGGGGGTCCTGTGGGGTTGGGGGGCCTCCTGTGGGATTTTGGAGGGGTCCTATGGGGTAGGTGCCCTTATTGGGTGTCCTGTGGTGTGGGTTGAGGGTCCCATTGGGTGTGTGTGAGGACATCCTTGGAGGCTGGCTCCTATGGGATGGAGGACTCCCATAGTTATGGGGGTCCTGGGGTGGGGAGGATTTGTGCAAAGTGGGAGGGGCGGCTGTGCAGTGGGGAGTTGTTGAGTGGAGCCTCCCGGCCCGGTTCGTCCAGCTCTCTGGGGCCGGGAGCGATGCAGCCCCTCAGTGAAAGGCTGTGCCCTCCCCCAGGTGAGTGTGCCCGGCCCCGCCTGCGCATGGGTGCGTGCGCGCGCGCGCGCATGCGCGGGAGACGTGGAGCGGGGCAGTCCTCCGGTCGGGCGGGGGCGCCCTGATAGCTGTGGCACATTCCCGTCGTGCCCCGCGCGGCTACGGTATATCTAGGACAGGACCGGAAGTGGCGGGTGATTGTGGCGGTGGCTCTGTGTGTGCCCGTGTGTGTGTCTGTGTGTGTGTCTGTGTGTGTGTACGCGGGCGCGCGTGTGTGTTTCTGTGTGTGTGTGTGTTTGTGTGTGCGTGTGCGTAGCGCCAGCCGCCTTCCTTCCCCTACACGTTGATCTTATTCGATCGGCCGGGCTTCGCCGGGCCGAAGTGAGAAGAAAGCGCCGCGAAGCCCTCGGGCGCTGTGCGGCTGGGCCGGGCGGGATGAGTCGATCAGATAGGCGAGGCCACGGCCGATGAGCGCCCTGCGATTCTGACCCGCGCCCACGTCTGCAGCCCCGGGGCCGGCACCGACCCGGCCCCGACAGCGACGGGAAACGAAACGCCCCGGCTTCATTCCGGCCCTTCCAGCGCCAGACCACGTGGGGAGGCGACAAGCTGGCCCTGCACCCAGCTCCGTGCTTGGGTCTGAGGGGTCTGTGCCAGCCTTGTACGCTCCGTGCCATGCTGGGAGTAGTTCATCGGACCCTGCCGTTGTGTGGGGCACTTTAAAGGCTGAGTACGGGGCTGTGTGTGAGCTGGGCACGGACCCTGCTGGCTCTGCGGTCTCTAATGAGACCTATGAGCACAATACAACACGTGTGACACCACGAGCATGGCCTTTGTTTTATTTGGCATGTGTGGTGATATCCATGGTGGTGACAAAGCTATGATGGTAACCAGGGGACAGCCACAGTGGAGACGAGTAGAGTTATGCTAGTAATGAAAGGATGGCCATGGTGGTCACAGGAGAACAGCTGTGGTGGTAGCAAGAGGATGGCCGTGATCATGACAAGGGGACAGTAAAGTGGGTGACCAAGGGGTGGCTACAATGATGACCAGAGAATGGGCATGAGAGGACAGGCACGGAGGAGAAGAGAGGATGGCTGTGGAGGTGAGGAAACAGCAGTGATTCTGGCATTACTGGGAGAAGCAGCTGTGGTGACTGCTTATGGTGGCCCTGCTGTAGGGACACTCAGAAGGGGTCACCAGCTTAATGGCACCTGGCAGGCTTCATCTGCCAAGGTGACCCTGCAGACGCTGTGAAGCATGGCCACTCCATGCCGCTGTCTCCAGCTGTGGCATAGTAGGTATGGGGTTGTCCCCATGCTGTCATGGGGACAGCCATGATCCCTTACTGTGGCTGTGTCCCTGCGTGTCCATGGTACTTGCTGACATCCCTGTGCCACCACAGATGGACAAGTGTCACCTGTGTCCCCCAACCCACAGGGTGACCCTGTGCCACCGGAGTTGGGACCTCTGTGTTGGCTTAGCAGCTCTGTCCCCCATGTCCTTTTGTGACTGTGGCCTTCATATGCCCACGTTCCCCGTCTCCCTGTGTCACCGTATCAGGTGTGCTCTCCATGTCCCTCATGTTCCCATATTGCCTATATCCTTCATGTCCCCCTATGTCCCCATCTCCCTGTGTTCCCATGTGCTCCCTGTGTACCAGTGCCCCTCTGTAGCCCCATATCAGCTGTGTTCCTGTGTCCCCTCGTTCCTCATGTGCCAATATCCCCTGTATCTCATGTTCTTCTGTCCCCCATTCTCCCATATCCCCTGTGTTCCCCTTGTCCTGTGTCCTCCATCCTCCTGTGTCCCTGTATCAGCTCTGTACCCAGTGTCCCTGATGTTCCTATGTCCCCCGTGCTCCTATATCCCCTCTGTCCCTCGTGTCCCTCATGTCCAGGATATGCAGCCACATGTGTCCCCTGTCCTGTCCCCATTGCAGTGGGGCTGGCCCAGCTCCGTGAGGACAGCCGGCGGGGGTGGGGGCACATGAGTGGCACACAATCCCCGGTGGGGTGGAGGTGGCTCGGGGGAGCTCATGACCCTCCCTTGCCATGTCCCGGTCCACCCCCAGCCCTGGGAGGGCGGGAGGAGGAGCTGTTCCGGGGAGGCGGGGGTGTGATGCCCCGAGACGGTCCCGGTACTGTTCCCGGAATAACATTCCCAGTTCCGTTCCCAGGGATAAATTCCCGATGCCGTTCCCGGGAACGCGTTCCGGGCATTATATTCCCAGTCCCGTTTCCTACTCCCAAGGATGATGGATTCGCGGTGCCGTTCTCATGGGTAACACTCCCAGTGTCGATGCCCGGATACCATTCCCGGGTATAATTTTGGGCGTGCCGTTCCTGGGAGTTCCATTCCTGCGTCTATATTCCCGATACCGAAGCGCGTTGTGCCGTGTCCATTCTCGATATCGATTCCCGGTGCCGTTCTCCTGGGAAGCGTTCCCGGAGGCAATGGTGTCTGCCGTTCCAGGGGGTTCTATTCGTGATCCATTGCTCGTTCCCGTTCCCTGGGGTGATGCCCCGTGTCGTTCCCAGGGGTTCCGTTCCCGGTGCCCATTCTCGAGGTGATGCACAGTGCTGTTCCCGCGGGGTTCCTCTCCCGGCGCCTATTCCCGTTCCTGGAGGCGATGCCGGGTGCCGTTCCCGGGGGCGGGGGCAGGTGGCGGCAGGTGCGCGGAGGCCGGGCCGTTGGCGGGGGCGGGGCCGCGGCGCCGGTGCTCGCACCGGCTGAGCCGCCGCCGTTGCCGCCGCCGTTGCCGCCGCCATGGCCGGTACCGGAGCCCGGTGGATGCCGCTGGCGCTGTGTCTGGCTGTCACGGTATCACCGGGACGCACCGGGGAGCAGCTACACGTCTGCAAGGAGGTACCGACACTGGGAATGGCGGGGGCGGGGGGGCGCAACCGGTAACACACCACTACCACCATACGACCACCCCCAAATTCTCCGTACATACCGATGAAACGGAGTCCCAGAGCACGTGGAAGCCACTCCCTACGGGATGGGGGGGACAGGTTGGGTTCGGGGGTCCCGGTGGCACCGGGGGTGGGGTGTCTCCTATAGTGAGGAGGGACTGGCCGATCTCCTGGGGGCTCCCCTCCAGGGAGGGGGCTTTGCTCCCGAGGGCTCGGCCAGTCCCCGAGGTTCTCCTTGGGGACCCCAGCTGGCATCACGCCATCGTCATCCCCAAGTCCCTACCCCATAGACACATTGGGGTCTCCTTAAACCCTCCCTGAGTGCTGCTGGGAGGTTGATAAAGAGCGGGGGGCACAATCCCAATAGCCACGTGCCATTCCCAGCCCAGCACACAGTGGCCCAAAGCATCCTGTGAAGGAAAACTGACACGCACCAGGGTCTGTCCACCTTGGGGACAGCGGGTGAACCCCCAAATACTCTCCGTGGGTTGTCCGTCTCGTCCTGTCCCCCCATTTTCTTCCCCCCTCCTCAGACCTGCAGCTGCTTTTAATCTGGGCCAGGATTTTTTTTTTTTTTTCCTGTGATCCAATTATTTTTGTCTGTGTTCCATGATCCGGAGCTGGAAACAATAGACTAGGGCTGGCATCTGCCCCAGGAGTGATGAGTCCCCCAGAGGGGTTATCCCCTGTCCTTCACTGGAGACAGCCCTTCTCCCTCCCCTGGCCAAAGCAGAGTGACAGTGGCAGTTTGGGGTGCCCTCCACCCCCAGAGCCACCCTGGAGCTGAATTAGGACAATTTATGTAGATTTAATAAAAACCTGGAAAAGTTTAGGAAGAGAGAAAAAATACCCTCTTCCCAAGGGAATCCTTCGGGACTGAGAGCAATGTAATAGTTCAGGGCTGCTGAAAGTTGGGGTGACCCTCTGGGTACCCCTAGGGTGGTGGGGACCTCCCTCTATGTCCCCGTCCCACGGCTGGGGGTGTCTCCATGCTGCCTGTACATGGGCAGCGGTTGCTGCAGGCATCTCTCTGTCTCCACTTTTTCTTCTCCACCCTCCCTTTTACCTGTCCAATCCCTCTTTCCTTCCCACACGCCCCTATCCCCCTCTTCCCCCCCATTGCTGCATTTCCAGCTGACGGAAACATCAAAGCGGTTGTTTTCTCATCAGCCTGCCACGCTCCAGCAGCCACTGGGAGCATGAAGCCACAGCACCGGCTCTGACACCCCAGAGCTGCTGCGAGGGGGTGGGGAGGTCCCCCTGTACTCTAAAACCCAACACCACCACAGATGTGGCCTTCACCCTGCACACACCATCTGTCCCTGGTGTCACCACCCAGCCTTAAGCCAGTCCCGGCTTGGCGCAGGACGGAGGGGTCATGGTGCCCCTTCTGTCCCCAGCATTTCCCGGCTCCTCCTAGTCCCCCCTGCTCTCCCCCCTATGCTCTCAGGCCGTATCCGGGTTGTGCCACAGCTTTTTGATGAACAAAGTGTGTCACGGCCACACCAAGGCTCACCGAGGACATGACAATGCCACGTGCTCCCAGGAACATGGGGGAGGTGCAGGGGTTCACTCCCATGCCAGAGAGGAGGTGCAGGGCTGTTGCTGCTCCAAGGCTCCTGGGCAACCCCAACCAGATCATCCCCTCAACCACAGCACCCCCATTTCCCAGCATCCCCCCACAATGAACTCCTCCCCGCCCCAGTATCCCCCACACCCTGAGCACCCTCCCAAGCCCCCCTCACCAGGCCCTGGGCACTGCAGGACATTGGGCAGGGCCACACCTTAACTCAAAACTGTCCTTTCAAGGCACAGCTGGGCCCAGAGGGCAGCCCTTCTCAGGGAGCACAGGATGTGGGGGCAGCCCAAGAGATCTCAGGGTGCAACTCCCCCCCATGTTTCTTCTCTGTCTCCTGCAGTCCGAGTACCACTATGAGTACACAGCATGTGACAGCTCAGGCTCACGCTGGAGGGTGGCTGTACCACACACACCTGGACTCTGCACTGGCCTGCCCGACCCTGTCAGGGGCACTGAGTGCTGTGAGTTTCTGACCAGGAAACTGGGTCAGCTTGAGGGGTGGGAAAGGCAGGGATGGGAAATGAGGGTGAGGGGAGTGAGAGAGTGGGTAGACAAGCACAGCCATTGTTGGCTCCAGTGCAGGCAGCAACAGGAAGATAGAATGGTATCAGTGGGATGGGAATCCCTCCAGGATGGGAGGGCAGAAGAACTACAAACGATGGGATGGGATGGGATGGGATGGGATGGGATGGGATGGGATGGGATGGGATGGGACGGGAATCACACACACACAGGTGTTGGGACGGGATGAGACGGATTAGAATCACCTGCACACATGGATAGGATGGGATGGGAATCACACATATCATCGTGGAATGGGATGACAGGGATGGGAATCACACACATTGGGATGGAAATCTCATTCCACACAGGCACCAGGACAGGATGAGCAAGATGAGAATCCCCCTCACACACTTACTCACCAGGATAGGATGAGATGGGAATCCTACACACACAGGCACTAGGATGGAATAAGAGGGATTGAAATCATACACACACATGCATGAGTATGGGATGGGAATCACACACATAGTCACCAAATGGGATGAGAGCCGTGGGAATCCCACCACTTGGATGGAAATCTCCCCATCGCACACATGCACCAGGATGGGATGACCAATATGAGAATCCCCCTCACACAAACTCACTCAGCAGGATGGGATGAGCAGGATGAAAGTCCCAAACATACACCTCTAAACCTTGGGGGTGCCCCGGCTCCATGGCAGAGGGTTACAACCTGCCTGGATTGGGTAGAGCTGGGTGTCAAGTACCAAAACTCATGGATGGGAGGGTTGCCTTTGCGGGATGATCAGAATGGGGGATCCCAGCACCTCCACCACCTGTGACCACTTGGAAATACAGAAGTGAGGGTGATGAGGCTGTAGGAGCATCAGGGGATCAGAGGGTACCCACCATGCCCCATCTCCATTGACAGCATTCTCCTGCAAGGCGGGTGAGTTCCTGGAGATGCAGACACAGATGTGTCGGCCCTGTGCTGCGGGCACCTACTCGTTGGGCACTGGTGTCCGCTTCGATGAGTGGGACGAGGTGCCCCATGGCTTCGCTAATGTGGCCACCAACCTGGAGGTGGATGACAGCTTTGGTGATGTGGCAGAGAACTGCACAGCGTGAGTCTCTGTGTCATTGGCTGTGATGCCAGCAGATGGGCACCTGGCATGTCAGGACTGGATGTGGGGCACAGTGAGCAGGATGGGTGTGACACCTCTGTGCATCCATAACACCTGGCTGCCCCGACATCCTTCTGTCATCCTGCCCTGGGAGGTGACACCAGCAGGGCATTACAGGGGCACCCTGGTCACAGCAGGGGAACACCCAGCAGCATCACCTGTCCCAAAAGTGGCAGGACCCTAATCCCATGGTACCCCCACATCAGCATTCCTCGGAGATGGAGCTCCCATGGAGGTCTCTACAGCTCCCATAGGGGTCTCCACATCCCTGTGCCACCAGCCAGTGCCTTTATTTACGACCACAGCCCTTTGATCCTCACTGGCAACCTCTGAGCTCTTTTGGTTGTGTTGGCAGCCACCAAACCCTCCCAGTTGTTCCACAGCCATTAAACCTCCCACCAGCTGGTTGTACTAGCAAACCAAAACCTCTTACTTCTACCACAACCATCAAGGCCTCTCAATTGTACCAGCAGCTGCCAAGCCCTCCCAGTTGTACCAGCTGTCCCCAATACACTGACAGCCACCAAACCCTCCTGGTTGTACTACACCACTGAGCCCTCCCATTTGTACCAGCAGCCACCAAACCTTCCTGGTTACACCGACAACCACCAAACTATCCCAGATGTACTGGCAGCTTCTGAACCCTCCTGATTGTACCAATAACCATGAAACCCTCCCAACTGCACCAACAACCACCAAACTCAGTTTACTGGCACCACTGCACTGCCCCATTGATGGCCCTCTCAGCCATTCCCTACTCTCAGCAGCATGTTGTGCATCCAGCCACCTTCCCATATCAGGGGGACCCGACACTCTTCTTGCAGTCCACGTGGCTCTCAGCAGGCCAGGGGATTCTCTCCAGACACATGTGTCTATCCACCACACCCTGCCATGTCCCCAAGCCCCTGTGCCCCACATTTCCCCTTCCTGCTTCTTGAGGACCCTCCCAGCTGTCCCTACAATCCCTGTCCTGCCCACTACGGAGTTGAGAGTGGTGACAGGATCCCCGGGGCCATGTCACTTGCCCCAGGTCAACGTGGGTGCCATTGGGGGACTACGTGGCCTCCAACACAGATGAGTGCACGGCCACCCTCATGTATGCTGTGAGCCTCAAGCAGTCGGGGACTGTGACCTTCGAGTACATCTACCCTGACAGCAGCATCGTCTTCGAATTCTTCGTGGGTGACAGGGGCAAGGATGGAGGGTGTGGGTCCCTGGGGACATGGGAAAGTCCTTGGGGGCAAGGGTTTGGTCTCTTGGGACATGGAGGGGTCCTAGATGACATGAAGGGGTCCCTAGGTACATGGGAAAAGTCCCTTGTGACTTGAGTGGGTCCCTGGGGATTCCTCAGGGGTCCCTGGGGACATGATATTTGTCCCTAGGGACATGGGAGGAGTTCCTGGGGGCACGGCAGGGGTCCCTGGGGACATGAGAGGAGTCCCTGAGGGGATCTCTGGTGATGTGACAGGGGTCTCTGAGGACATGGGGAAGGTCGACATGGGGAAGGGGACCTTGAGTATATGTGAGGGGTCCCTCGTGACATGAGGAGAGCCCCATGGGATATGGCAGTAATTCGTGGAGACATAAGGAGGGGTCCCTAGGAATATGCAAAGGTGTCTGGGAGCATGGGCCATGTCTCTGGGGACATGTGGGGTCCCTGTGAACATGGGGTCGCTGACACTCTTCCCTGAAGGTGCAGAACGACCAGTGCCAGCCCACGGTGGAGGAGTCCCGCTGGATGCGGACGACAGAGAAGGGCTGGGAATTCCACAGCGTGAGTGTCCGGTGGGAGGTGACACCGGGGAGAGGTCCCTCGGTGTGCCCCGGCGTCTTTTGTCCCTCCCTGTGAACAAGATGAGGCTGAGGAGGGGGCGGTGGGTGGTGACAGACGGGGGTGCCACACACCCTCCTCTACTGGTGCCAGCCCCCTCCTCGGCAGCAGGATCCTCCACCCATAGAGCCAAACCCATCCCTGGCAGTGGGATTACCAAATCCCATGGGATCCTTCTCCCAGGTGGAGCTGAGCCGCGGGAACAACGTGCTGTACTGGCGGACCACCGCCTACTCCGTCTGGTCCAAGGTGCCTAAACCGGTGCTGGTGAGGAACATCGGCATTACAGGTGGGTGGGTGCAGGAAGGGGGGTCTCGGGCGTCGCGCACTCCCGTCCCCGCTACCTGAGCCTCCTTCCGCTTCCAGGGGTGGCCTTCACTTCCGAGTGCTTCCCCTGCAAGCCCGGCACCTTCGCCCCCGCCGCCGGCTCAACCGCCTGCCAGCCCTGTCCCGCTGACACCTTCTCCGGCAAAGGGGCCACCGCCTGCCAGCCCTGCGACCCCGACACCTACGCCGGTGAGAGGGGACACTCGGGGCTCCCCGCTCCCAGAGCTGTCCCTCTAGTATGTGACCCTGGGAAGGGGAGGGCTGATGTGGGAAGCAGGGGTGACCTGACATTCCTTGGTGGGGAAAGTGTTGGGACCTCTTACAAAGCTGACACCTATGCTAGTGACGGGGGACAACCTTAGGGGTCCCTTTGTTTCCGCACTCTGCGCCGCAGGAGTGGCCCTGGGGGAGGGAGAGATGATGTGGGGAGTAGGGAGCACCCACTGCCCCTTGGCTGTGAGGGAAGACAAGGACACCTCGCATGATTGGAACAGCGCTGGGGTCCCCGCGCTGTGCTGGTTCAGCCGCCGTGTCCCCCTCGGCAGAGCCCGGTTCGGGGTCCTGCAAGCCGCGCCCCCCCTGCACGGACAAGGATTTCTTCTACACCCACACAGCCTGCGACGCTGACGGGGAGGTAATGCGGGGGCACCCTGGGGTGGTCCCCCTGTCCCTCGGTGTCCCCACCGACTCACCCGCTCCCCCTGGGCAGACCCAGCTGATGTACAAGTGGGCAGAGCCCAAGATCTGCAGCGAGGAGCTGCCGCAGGCGGCCCGGCTGCCACTCTCGGGTGTCAAGACCCGGTGCCCCCCCTGCAACCCTGGCTTTGCCAAAGGCAACGGCAGCACCTGCCAGCCCTGTCCCTACGGCTCCTATTCCAACGGCTCCGGTAAGGCGGCCCCGTCATTGTTCCCAGAGCGTTACTGGAGCAGCCCGAGCTGTCGGGGGGAAGGTGGGTGCCACTCCAGTGCAGGGTTGTCCCCTCCTGTCCCCATGGCTCCAATAAGGACACCCTCATCACTGTCCCCAGGGAGTAACTGGGGTCCCTGGAGCTGCCAGGGGAAGGTGAGTCCCACCTCAGTGCAGGGTTGTCCCATCCTGTCCCTATCATTGTTCCTAAGTGGTGACCATGGCACCCCAAGCTGACAGAGAGAAATGTGGTACCACCCTGGTGCAGGGCTGTCCCTATGTATCCAGTCAGAACATCCCACTTATTGTCCCCAAGAAGTACTTGGGATCCCTGGAGCTGCCAAGGGAAGGTGAGTGCCACCTCAGTACAGAGCTGTCCTCTCCTGTCTCCATCATTGGCCCAAGAGGTGGTTACCAGGGAGCTGCAGGGAGAGGAATGTGGTGCCACTCTAGTGCATGGCTGTCCCCTCTTGTCCCCATTGCTGGCATCAAGGGTAAGCAGGGCACCCCAAGCTGACAGAGGGGGAGGTGAGTGCCACCCCTGTGCAGGGCTGTTGCCTCCTGTCCCCAGCCTGCCTCAGCTGCCCAGAGGGCACTGAGCCAGCGCTGGGCTTGGAGTACAAGTGGTGGAATGTGCTGCCCCCCAACATGGAGACCACCGTGCTCAGCGGCATCAACTTCGAGTACAAGGGCATTGCAGGTAGTGGCAGAGGGCTGTCCCTTCCCTGTCTCCTGCTGGGGGACTGCCAGGGACCCTTCTGAGTGTCACTGCATCCCTGCAGGCTGGGAGGTAGCTGGGGACTACATTTACACGGCAGCTGGAGCCTCTGACAGTGATTTCATGATCCTCACACTGGTGGTCCCTGGCTTCAGGTGAGGTGGGGACCACCACAAGGGTGTCCCCCAGGGAGCAGGGGGGACACAGCCATGGGGCAGAGCTAGCAGTGTCCCCACACTGTCCCCAGCCCTCCAAGCCCAGTGCTGGAGGACACAGAGAGCAGAGAGGTGGCCAGGATCACCTTTGTTTTCGAGACACTCTGCAGCGTTGGCTGTGAGCTCTACTTTATGGTGGTGAGTGGGGAGACACAGTAGTCTGGGGGGGACACAGTGAATTTGGGTAGTGTCACCATCCCCCTGTTCCCATAGGGTGTCAACTCACGCACGAACACTCCGGTGGAGACATGGACAGGCTCCACAGGGAAACAATCCTATACCTACCTGGTGGAGAAGAACGCGACCATGAGCTTCACCTGGGCCTTCCAGCGCACCCCCTACCACGAGGCGGTGAGGGCCAGGGGGCCCTGCTTTGGGAGGGCTGGAGGGCCCCCAGTTTGGGAATTCCAGTGGGGGTCAAGGGGCAGATGGTGATGGTGATCTTGGTGCCAGGGCCGGCGGTTCACCAGTGATGTGGCCAAGCTGTACAGCATCAATGTCACCAACGTGCAGGGGGGGGTGGCCTCCTTCTGCCGCCGCTGTGCCCCCCAGCCTACTGGGTCCTGTGCCCCGTGTTCCCCTGGCAGTGCTGTGGACCCCAGCTCAGGCAACTGCCAGCCCTGCCCACCTGGCACCTACCTGCAGGGTCACCCCTCTGATGGGACACCCTCCTGCCACCCCTGTGGCCCTGGCACATGCAGCAACCAGGTAACTGGGGGTAGCAGGGGGTCCAAGTGTCCCTGAGTGTCCCCATGGGTGATGCCAAGGGCCCCAGAGTAGTGACATCAGCCTCCCCCACATGCAGGATGTCCCAGATGGTGGCACTGGCTAGCACCAGGAGGGTGACACCATCATGAGTGGGTGATACCAGCTCCCCCAGTCATCCTGGGTGCATGACTCTGTGTCCCCACAGTGGTGACTCCAGCCCCTTACAGCCATTTTGGGTGGGTGACAGGATGGGTGGCAATGTGGGTGACAGTGTCTGACCCTGGGTGGGTGATGCCTGCCCTCCTTGGCCATTTTCAGGGAGGTGACACCAGCCCTGTGGCCATCCTGGGTGGGTGACAAGGTGGGTGACAGTGTCTAATCCTGGATGGGTAATGCCAGTCCCCCAGCTGTCCCCAGTGAGATGACATCATCCCCTCCCAGCCCCCCCAAATGGGTGACAGTATCTGACACTGGTGCATGGCAGTGGGTGACCCTGGTGGGTGCCACCGTGGACATGCTGTCTTTGAGGGGAGGTGTCAGCTCTCCACAGTCCCCACAAGGGTGTTCCCAGTGGGTGGCATGGCCATCCCTGAGCTCCCTGTCCGTGTTGCCAGCTGCGGTCGCTATGCTACAACAACTGCAGCCTGGCACTGGCACTGCCAGGCCGGATGCTGCGCTTTGAGTTCCCGTCACTGAGCATGGGTGCCGGGGTGGGCACCAGACCCAGCTTCACCCCCAAGGGGCTGCCCTACAGCCACCACTTCCGCCTTAGCCTCTGCGGGCACCAGGTAAGACCTGTGTGGGCAGACATGTGCACACATGGGAGCGCACTCGGGGGGTGGGGACAGGCACAAAAGTACAAACACGGGCATGTGAGTGGGCACTCAGGAGAGTGGGCACATGTGGGCAGAAGACCATGGAAACATGCACACAGACATGGGAACACACCAGGGAAGGCACACAAGGGCACACACAGGAGGGCACAGGAACATTCACGCATGTATGAGAACACTCTTGGGCTCATGGGGGGGTGGTCACAGGTACGTAAGTGCAAACATGAGCACACATGGGGGTGCATGTCCTCTCACAGTACAAACATAGGCACACACCTGGGCATGGGGATGGGACAAAGACATGCAGGTGGGCAGACATGGACACACGTGCATATGTGCTTGTAGTCATGTAAAAACAAGGACATATATGCAAACACACATTCACACACACGGGTGTGCAAATACAAGTGTACATACAGTCACACCTGCACACACACACACACACACACACACGCACACTTGTGCAGTCACATTTCACACACACATCTGTACAGCTGTGCAGACACATGTGAACACTCATGCAGACACGTGGACACTTGTGCAGCTACACCTGCACACATACGGCCCTGCATACACAAATGCCAGACCCTCATACACACATTCCCACCCCACACACGTGTCATGTGTGTCCCTGCAGGGCAGGAAGATGGCCTCATGTGCTGACAATGTGACGGCAGGTCGGGGGGGCCCTGCCCGTGTGGTCACCTCTTATGTGTGCCAGGCCATTCTGGTGCCTCCTGATGTCACCGGTGCCCGTGCAGCTGTGTCTTCTCAGCCCATCAGCCTGGGTGACCACCTGCTGGGTGAGTGGGGGGGGGCTCCACTGGGACACCTCAGGGTCACTGAGACACGTGGGCAAGAGAGACACTGGAACACCTTGGTGGCGTGGGCACACCAACACGGGGACACCCCAGTGGGACTGGGATGTGTGGGACAGGGACTGGGGCACCCTTGTGGCACTGAGAGTGGGACACCTTGTTGAGACTGGGACGCCCTAGCAGGACAGGGACCAGGACATCCCAGTGGCACTGGAACACATGGGTGGAACAGAGAGTAGCCTACTCCAGTGGCTGTCAGTTTATCCAGGCTCTCCAGGCCTACCCTGGGTCTCAGACACCCTGGTGGGACTGGGACACTGGCACTCTAGCACTATGATATTTCAGCAGCACTGGGATACCTTGGTGGCAAAGGGACACCCCAATGGGACTGAAATACACCCTGGTGGGACTGAGACACTACAGGGACACCATGTTTCAGGTTGGGACATTGTCACTGGTATACCTGGGTGGGATTGGGATACACTGCAGAGGGACACACTCGTGGGACTGGGGACACCATGGTGTGACTTGAGACACCCTGGTGGGACTGGGAGACTGACACTGGGACACCCTGTTGGGATTGGGATATCCTGGTGGCACTGGGACACTAGGACTGGGACACTGGTGGCACTAGGACACTAGGACAGAAACACACCCTGGTGGAACTGGAGACACCCCTCTCTCCTCACAGGTGTCACCACCAGATCTGTGCTGGACAGCATCGTGTCTCCCCCAGAGCTCTTCCCCCCCGGGCACCCTGACCTGCCTGACATCATCTTCTTCTTCAGGTGCAGGCAGGTGATAGTGGGGTGACACCCACACATTGCCCCTACTGTCCTCCTGACTCCCCGTGTCCCCTGCAGGTCCAATGACATGACACAGCCCTGCAGTGGTGGCCGGGCCAGCACCGTCCGCCTGCGCTGTGACCCCCTGCACCTTGGCACCGGCACCTTGGCTGTCCCCAGGTGGGAAGGGGACACTGGGGACCCCAAGGGGGGTTTTGCGTGACCCAGGTATCTCCTGCTGTCAGGGTTGGGCACATCCCTGGGGTGCTTCGTTTTGGAGACAGCACTGTCACAGTTTCGGTGTCACTCACTCTGAGGTGTCACCCTGGCTGTTCCCAGGTGGATGGGATGGGACACTGGGGACACCGAGGGGGTCTTAGGGTACTGTCAGAGTGATCCAGACATTTCCTGCTGTCATGGGTGGGCATGTCCCTGAGGTGCTTTGCTTTGGGGACGACATTGACATGGTGTCAGTGCCCCTTACCCAGGTGTCATCCTGGCTGTGTCACTGGCGCCCTGCGTTGTACTCAGGCAGTGAAACAAAGGAGACCCCGGGGGAGGTTTGGGGAGCCCCAAGGTCTCCTGCTGTCATGGGTAGATAGTTCTTTGGGGTGGTCCACTTTGGGAATACCGCTGTCACGGTATCCTGACCCTGGGGGGTCTGTACTCTCAGAGGGGCTGTACTCTCCACTTTGGAGTGTCACCACCACGTGAACCCTCTCCTTTTTGCCCCTCCCCAGCAAATGCCCTGAGGGCACCTGCGACGGCTGCACCTTCCATTTCCTGTGGGTGACGGCCGAGGGATGTCCCCGCTGCTCCAGTTCGCACCAGCGCCCCATCGTCGGCGCCTGTATCGGCGGCGTTCAGGTACCGCCCCGTGCCCCGGGCTGGGCTGCGGCTCCTGTGGCCCCTGACCCCTCTTTCCTCCCCACCAGAAAACCACCTATGTGTGGCGGGAGCCCCGGCTGTGCCACGGCGGGGACGCCCTGCCGCCGCAGGTGATCCGGGCGTGCCGCAGCGTGGATTTTTGGCTAAAAGTGGGAATTTCCACTGGGACGTGCGTGGCCGTCTTGCTGGCCGCGCTCGCCGCTTATTTCTGGAAAAAGACTCAAAAGTGAGCAATTGGCGGCGGGATTTGGGGACACGGGGGGTAGTTAGCACTGTCACGGGGGGTGATGGCACCGCCTGCATTCCCAGGTTGGAATACAAATATTCCAAGTTGGTGATGGACGCCGCGGCCCGGGAGAGCGACGCGACTTCGCCCGACAGCTGCGCTATCATGGAGGGGGAAGACGCGGAGGACGAGCTGCTCCTTGCCACGGAAATGTCACTTTTTGGAAAACTTAAAGCCCTGACGGCTAAGGTGAGGGGTGGGGTGGGGGGATGGAAACAACCCTGGAGTAGCCACCGGACAAGCCATGGTGGGGGTGGGATTTGAGGATGGTCCTCCTCAATTCCCCACCCCGGGGGGGGCTCTGTGTCTCCGTTTCCCTACTCCAAGAGGGGCTGCGTGCCTCAGTTTCCCCCCCTCCGGGGACTCCGGGCCTCAGTTTCCCCACCACAGGAGGGCTCCGGGCCTCAATTTCCCCACCCCACAGCGGATGCCGGATGGATTCGACTCAGTCCCGCTCAAGACCTCATCCAGCAGCACCAATCAGGAGCTGTAATAGGAGGGGGGCACCTTCGCATCCCCCAGCCCTCCCGGGAGCTGTGAGAGGGCAGAGGGGGCACCCACGGACACCCCGCCCCCGGGCAGCTGTGAAGGGAAGGCGGGGATACCCACGGTCCACACCCCGCCCCTCCCAGCGTGGCCTTAGGGACCCGCTTCGGACCGGAGCTTCGTTACGGCTTTTGTATGTGTGTGCCCCACCATGTCCTCCATCCAGAGCACCCAAAAATGCCAAATACAGGAGTGGAGTTTGTATACGGGCTCCGTGTGTGTGGGCAAACTGGGACGGGGGGACACACATAGGAGGTGCGGGGCGCTCAGAATGGGTGGGGGGACGGTGTGGGAGTGTGCGCAGGGTGTCACGCGTGAGAGTGGGTGCCCAGGGGTGGGGTAGGGGTGCACACGTGGAGGAGCAGTGGAACTTTGACTTCCATCTGCACACCCCCTCATGAGGGAAGGGGTTATTGGGTCCCCCACATGGGTAGAGGCACCAGGACCGCGCCGGGACCCCCAAGGAGGGGACAGTAGAGTGACATGGGGTGACATGTGGTGCCACGGACAGCCACAGTCGTGCCATGGGGTGCTGTAGAGGGTGGTAGGGGGCAGCCCTTGGGACCCCCGTGAACAACTGTGGTGCAAGGCATCCTGAGAGCCCACCCGACTATCCCAGTATCTCTGCGATGTGGCTGAGGAACCCCAGGGATGCGAGGGCAGAACCGCGGAGACCACTCTGGCAGAGGGGCTCAAGGATGCTCGGACTGCTCGGGCCCCTCCAGACCCCCCCATATCCTCCCCAAACCCTCTCATACCTTCCCGATACCCCAATCCTCCCGCCCTACCTGGGCCTCCAGACCCGCTGGAACCCGCCTCGGTGGGGGTCAGGAATGCTCGGGCCCACCCAGACCTTCCATATCAATCCCATCCCTCCCTTGCCCCTCCACACCCTCGTCCTCCCGTCCCGCTGCGCCACCTCCAACCACCAAGGGGCGCTGCGGCGCTCCCTGCCGCATCGCCGCGGCCACCCCGCGGCCCCGCCTCTTCCCGCGCATGCGCGGAGCAGCTGTCCCCAGCGCTGTTCCCGGCGCCGCCGCGGCCGTCACCGGTCATGGTGCTGGACCTGGATCTGTTCCGCGCCGACAAGGGCGGAGACCCGGCCATGGTGCGGGACATGCAGCGCAAGCGCTTCAAGGACCCCGCGCTGGTGGATGCGCTGGTGCGAGCGGACGGCGCCTGGCGGAGGTGTACGTGGATGGGGGGGAGGGAAGCTCTGGGTTGGGGGCCCCGAGGGCTTGTCATCCCCTTGTCACACGCGGGCATGTCTCCCCGTCCCGGTGCCTTTCCCCCCCACCCTGGTGGGTCCGCAGGCGATGGGACGCTCTCACCACCGCCCCTCCTCGGGCATGGGGGATCCCCTAGAAGTCCCTCTCTCCCGTTCTCCCTTCCTCCCGAAGACCTGGAGCCGGCCCCCACACCGATCCCCGAACCTCCTCGCTAAATTGGAGTGACCTTTAAGGGGGTCTTTCCCACCCTCCCCAGGTGTTTGGTGATCCCTCCCCAGCCCTCGGGGATCACCTCGGTGGGTCATTGCGCTCTGGGACTGGATCCTTTGGGTAGATCACAGCAGAGACCGACGGCTTGTGGATCCCCCTCGCCCCTAATGCCAGGGACTGAGGTGGGATTCTCCCACTAGTCCCGCCTTCCCCCCTCCCAGGCTGGGGGGCAGATCCCAGGTTCCCCTTAGCCCGCACATGGATCCCGTCCCATTGCGATCCCCGGGGATCCACTCCCTGCACTGCCGCAGTATCCAGCTGGGCGGGGAGGATCCTAGGCAGTGCCACCCCCAGATTTAGGGTACACCCACACCTGGGTGGCTTGGGGGGCTTGGGCTCCCGGCGGGATATGGGGCAGCTCGGTCAGTGGGTACTGGATGTGGAGAGGAGTTGGAGGGCGGCAGGAAGAATGGGTACCCCCAAACCCCGCCGTTTCCAGGGCATCCCAGCATTCCATTGCTGCGGGATGAAAGCGGTGCTTGGGGCTCCCCTCTAATGCATTCGCCTTGATGTCCTTGTGGGATCTTGCCCGGGCGTTCTTGGCTCCGGCCGTGCCCTCGTTTTATCCCAGAGCGTTTCATCACACGTTATCACCCAGCCCGCTTGCTAGCCCCCTTCCCGCGGGCTCTGTCTCCCCGGAGCGGCGGTGCTGGACAATGGCGGGTGGCTGCAGGAGGCGACAGGGTGACGAAGGCTGGTGGGACGCGCTGGCTGATGCAATCCCGCGGCGCCGGTGCCGTGGAGCCCATGCTGTCCTGTTGCATGTTCCCTGGCTCTGGATCCCTTGGGGACTGATCCCTCCCAATGGGGTGTCACGTTCTCGGGTTCTTGGGTGTCCCCAGTTTGAGTGCCCCGGGTCGTGGGCTCTGCCTTTCCCAGCCGTGAAGTCACGAAGGGGGAACATCCATGCTTCACTCATCCAACACCCACTGAATCTTGTCACTGTAGCCTCAGATCCCAGGATCTGCTCAGTCCTTAGCAATCCCATCCCGCTGAGGGAGGGGTCTCATCACAATGTGGGGTCCCAGCGCAGTGTGAGGATCCCATCCTAACGGGGGGGGGTCCCAGCATGGGTGGGCTCTGAGCCTGTAGACATGGGGTCCCATCCTGTCGTGGGGTTTCCAGTGCAGCATGGGCCGGGGGTGGGGGAGGGAGGCGGGTCTCATCCTGGTCTGGGGGTCTATCCCAGCGTGAGGGTCCTAGCCCCCCTGGGGAGGTCCCAGTGCAGTATGGAGGTCCTGTGCTGATGTGGACCCATCCTGACCAGGTCCCATCCTGGTATGAGGGTCCCATCCTGGTGGAGGGATTTTCCCATCTTGGCTGGGTGGGGTTCCCAGTCCAGCATGGGAGTTGCAGCCCAATGTGGGGGATCCTATCGTGGGGTGGGGATCCCATTCCAGTGCATGGGTCCCAGCCTGGCATGAGACTTTCAGCCCAGTGTGGGGGATTCCATATTCTTATGGAGGTCCAAGTGCGGAGGTCCTATCCCAAAGTGAGGGTCCCAGCCCAGCATGGGAAATCCCAATGTGGGATTCTCATCTTAGAGCTGGGGTGTCCCATTCCAGTGTGGTCCCAGCACGTGATGGGGTTTCCAGTCTGGCATGGGGGTCTCAGTGCAATGTCACTTCAGGTGTTTTCCAGTGACATCCCTACTCCCTGTGGCTCTGTTCTGCATGATCAACCTCCGTCCTCTCAAAAACCTCAGGGCTGGTGACTATGGGTATTCCTGGATCTGCTACCCTCACTGCTGCTCCTGTGGGGGCTCCATATCACCTCTCTGCACCAGATGGGAGCCCCAGCCCTTCTTCGCTCCAGGTGACAGTCTCTGCCTTCCTTTCCAGGCAGGTTTCGTGCCGACAACCTGAACAAGCTGAAGAACCTGTGCAGCAAAACCATTGGGGACAAGATGAAGGTGGGGCATGAGTGCCCTGGGTCACCTCATGGTGGGACATCACCAGTTGGTGACATCTCTCCTTCTCCCAGCCCTCCAGCCTCTCCCTTGTGTCATTGAAGGATGTTCTCACCCTGGAATTTTACTCTTTAACGCTACTAGGGTTTCTTTTTCCTCCTGCTGCAGAAAAAGGAGCCAGTAGGGACAGATGAATCGGTACCAGAAAGTGCACAGAACCTGGATGAACTCACATCTGATGTCTTGGGGGTGAGTAAGACCCCAACTCCCTCCGCTGTGCCTACAGTTTGTCCAGAGCTTTGCCTGGAATTGCCCAAATTGGTGGCCTGAAGTGCCCCTAAATGAGGGGAGTTGGGGTCTGAGGCCTGATGCCTCAGCTGGGAGGATCCTTTATCTCCCAGTCCCACACCTGCAATAACTGAGTCTTCCTTGGTGTCCCCATCATCGCTCTGTGTCAGTGAAGGGCTCATCCCTGGGAATTTGAACAGCCTCAGTCCTCCATGTCCTCAGTGTGTCCCTTCCTGCCTACCTCCATCCCAGTTCAGTAGTCACCCTGGTTAAAGAGTGCAGTGCTGGCTGCCATGGGAGCAGCTCAGGCCCTCCAGAGCCCAGCTTGTCACCCCTTTGTTTCTTCAGGCTGTTCTTGAGTGTGTCCAGCCCAGGGACTCACTCCAGCATCTGTAGAGGGTCTGGAATTCACCATGCTGGGCCCAAGATTCACTGTGCTGGGTTAGCAGGCCCCTCTTCCCAGTGGTCTTCTCCCTCCCCCACCTCATCCAGAGGTCTCTCTGCAGAGTCTTCAGGTATCCCAGATAAAGAAAGTTCGGCTGCTCATTGATGAGGCGATCCTGGAATGTGACTCCGAGCGCCTTCGACTGGAGGCTGAACGCTTTGAGAGCCTCAGGGAGATTGGGAACCTCCTCCACCCCTCTGTGCCCATTAGCAACAATGAGGTGGGACATGGAAAGTGAGGTGGGGTTGGGTTAGTGGAGCCAGGAAGCAGGGGGCTCCCAGCACTGTATCCTCCAAGCCCAGCTGGGTGGGTGGGTGAGGGAAATCTGCATGACAAGCCGGCATTTTCTGCCTGGATCAGACAAAGACCAGCTCAGACAACACTGGGCACACCATGGGTTGGGGGAATTCATGGGAAAGGCGCTTCCTGTGGTAGGGACAGGGTCTCCCTGTGCTACCTCCATTCATCCTGCAGGAATATTTTGCTAAGGGGTGCACAACTGGGCCAGGCTTGCTGCCAGTTGGCCACACAATAAGCTACAGGCTGGAGTTTGAGCTCCCAAGGTGGGCCCGGTGTGGTTCAGAAACTGGTGTCACAGCGTTCCAGGTCACTGAGGACATGATAGGCTTCTGCTCCTCTTTTCTCTGGGTTCCTGCAGGATGTGGACAACAAGGTGGAGCGGGTATGGGGTGACTGCAGCTGCAGGAAGAAGTATTCCCATGTGGATCTGGTGGTGATGGTGGATGGCTATGAGGGGGAAAAGGGCGCTGTGGTGGCTGGCAGCCGTGGCTACTTCCTTAAGGTGAGAGCTGTGATCCCAGAATGATCAAGTTCAGAGGGGAACAAGGAGGGTCAGGGGCCTTGGGTTCTCCTGCCCTGGGATGGATGAAGGGAGCCTTCCTCGTGGGGATGTGGGATGAACTCTGACCACAGTGGTGCATCAGGATCTGTTCCTGCCGCAGTCGGGGATGACGCTGAGCCTGGCTGCCATTGCAGCTCTGTGGGCTCCATGTCTCCTGGGCCATCTGAGCAAGGAGGAGTGGCCCAGTGGGGTGTGTGTGTGACAGGCAGTGTAACCCTTGTTCCCAGGGCCCGCTGGTGTTCCTGGAACAGGCGCTCATCCAGTATGCACTGCAGAGCCTCCGTGCCCGGGGGTACACTCCGGTGTACACCCCCTTCTTCATGCGCAAGGAGGTGATGCAGGAGGTGGCCCAGCTCAGCCAGTTTGATGAGGAGCTTTACAAGGTAAGAGAATTGCTTTGGATTTGGGACTGGACTTGGAAGCGAGCCACCTCCATGGGGCTATGGTGAGGGAGGCAGAGGGTGCCCTCTGACCTGACAAGGCTGTGCTTGTGGCAGTGGTGGTGACAGCAATGGTAGAGCAGTGGTTCCTTCCCCACTCCTTGGGATCCCTCTCCACGTTCTGATGCTGACAATGTGACAGGGAGGTGGCTTATCTTGGGGGGGGTCCACCTCCACGGGACACACTTCATGGTGATGCTGCAGTGACAAGAAGGTGGCTAATCTCAGGTCCGTCTCCATGCCTGACACACTCTGATGGCCATGAGGTTACAAGGAGATGGCCTCCAGAGTCAGCTTTCCATTGGTGACATGTGGCTTATCTCTGGGGTCCATGTTTATGGGAGCCACATGATGGTGGTGAGTTGACAAGGAGGTGGCTCATTTTTGCGGTCCGTTTGCACAGGTGACACGTGAGGGCAGTGCAGTGACAAGGAGGTGACATGCTCTGGGGTTCATCTCCATGGGTGGTACAGGTGACTTGTCCCTGCCATCAGCCGCTTTGAAGGACCAACAAATTTCTCCTGTGATGAATTCCCAAACCATTCAGCCCTGGAAAACCTCCCTGCTGGTCCCTGGAGGTGCAGGAGCAGCTAGAAGAGGGCTGGTGGCTCATGTCCCCTGCAGGTGATTGGGAAGGGCAGTGAGCGGGCAGAGGACAGTTCCATCGATGAGAAGTACCTGATCGCCACCTCAGAGCAGCCGATCGCCGCCCTGCACCGCGATGAGTGGCTGCGGCCTGAGGACTTGCCCCTCAAGTACGCGGGGCTCAGCACCTGCTTCCGCCAGGAGGTGGGGTCCCATGGCCGGGACACCCGCGGCATCTTCCGCGTCCACCAGTTTGAGAAGGTGAAGGAGCAGTCCTGGCAGGAATTCAAGGTGTACCGAGGGCTGCTGTGGGGTTCCAGTGGGAATTCAGCATGTTCCAGTGGGAATTCATGGTGTATCCGGTGCCACTGCAGTGTACCCAGCAGGAATTCAAGGGGTACCCATTGTCACCATGGTGTTCCAGCAGGAAGTTGGGGTGTATACCCCCTGTCACTATGGGGTTCCAGTGGGAATTCAGGGTGTACCTGGTGTCACTGTGGGGTTCCAGCAGGAATTCAGGGTGTATGGGGGGGTCACCATGGGATGAACCTGGTGGGAATTTGGGGTTTACCTGATGTCAGCTGCAGTGTTCTCAGTGGGAATTCGGGGTGTACCCAATGTCATGCAATGTTCCAGTGGCAATTCAGGATGTACCAGGTGTCACTGTGGTATTCTGATGAGAATTTAGAATGTACCTGGGGTCACCATGATGTACCAGCAGCAATTCATAGTGTTCCAGATGTCACTATGGGGTTCTGATGGGAGTTTGGGCTGTACCCAGTGCCGCTGCAGGTTTTCAGTGGGGATTTAAGGTGTACTGGGTGTCACTATGGGTTTCCAGTTGGAATTTGGACTGTACCCAGTGTCACTGTGAGGTTCCAGTGGGAATTGGAGCTAGACTTGGTGTCACTGTGGAATTCCTTCTCCTGCAGATTGAGCAGTTTGTCTACTCGTCCCCCCACGACAACAAATCCTGGGAGATATTTGAGGAGATGATGGCCACAGCTGAAGAATTCTACCAGTCCCTCGGGATTCCCTACCATATTGTGAACATTGTCTCAGGTAGGGGCCCCTGTGCAACGTGGGGTTGAGGGAGGCCCTGACCTGCTTCCCAGCATGGCAGTTTCTTGTCCCTGGCTCCTTGCTGTCCCCAGCCTGAAGAGGAGGAGGAAGAGAAGGGGACATTTTGTTTCTGTGGAATTCTGAACTCTCAGCCTTGCTCTGGGTCCGTGAGAGCAGATGTGGGCGCTGCTGTGATGGATTGTCCCTGCTGTCCCTTCCAGAGGGACAGTTGGAGTGTCCCAGCTCCTCCTGGAAATTCTTACAGGAAAAACATCTGATTTAAAAGCTCACTGTGTCTGAGTAGAACCCCTTTATCCCCTTGCCAGGGCAAGAACCCCACATTCCTCCAGCCAGGTGGTAACCCCACATCCCCACAGCTGAGTGGGAATCCCTCATCCCTGTGGCAAAGCAGGAATCCCAGATCCCCCTGGTGTAATCCCATCTCCCCATAGTCAAGTGGGAGGCCCATGGCCATGTGGCTGAGAAAGAGCCCCATGTTCCCATAGCTGAATGGGAATCTCACATCCACGTGGTTGAGAGGGGCCCCACATTCCTGTGACCAAACAGGACCCCCATATCCCCATGGCACAGCAGGAACCTGGTGTCCTGTGGCTGAGCAGGAGTTCCCCATCCCCATGTCCAGGCAGGACTCCACACCCCACGTCCCTGTGACCAAACTGCCTGTGGCTTGTTGACCCTGTGACCAAGCGGGGACCCCATATTTAGATGGCTGAGAGGTAACCTCACATTGCTATGGCAGAGCAGGAGCCCATATTTGATTGGCACCAAGCTACGGGAGTGACTCTGGAGGCTTCACCCTGCATTCTGTCCCAGGATAGGCAAATTCAGGATGGCAGTGGGACCCCCCACTTAGCACTGTTCCCCCTCCAGGCTCCCTGAACCATGCAGCCAGCAAAAAACTGGATCTGGAGGCCTGGTTCCCTGGCTCTGGCGCCTTCCGCGAGCTTGTCTCCTGTTCCAACTGCACCGACTACCAGGCCCGGCGCCTGCGCATCCGCTATGGCCAGACCAAGAAGATGATGGACAAGGTGAGGCTAGTGGGCATGGGGCGGTTCTTCCTGTGTTCTTTTGCTTTCCCCGTGTCACACATGTCCCCTGTGTCCCCCTGCCACAGGTAGAGTTTGTGCACATGCTGAATGCCACTATGTGTGCTACTACCCGCACCATCTGCGCCATCCTGGAGAATCACCAGACCCCTGAAGGCATCCGCATCCCTGAGAAGCTCCAGAACTTCATGCCCCCAGGTAACATCCCCTTGTGCCCTCCTCATCCCCTGCTCCTTGGCCGGGGGGTGGGCGGGGTGGGGGTGATGACAGGGATCCCTTGTCTTCCCAGACCTGCGGGAGCTGATTCCGTTCATCAAGCCAGCACCCATTGAGCAGGAGCTCTCCAAGAAGCAGAAGAAGCAGCAGGAAGGGAGGGGCAAGAAGAAGGCAGGGGGGGGATGTGACCAGGTGCTGGAGGAGCAGATGAAGAACATGGAGGTCTGAGGGTGTCCCCCCGCACCCCAAGGACTTTTGGGGCTTCCTGAGTCATCATCATCTTTGCCTTGGAGGGGAGTCATCATCTGTCCCTCCCGTGCCACAAAGAACTGTCAGGGCGCTGTCTCTCTCCCTGTGTCTCCCCCCTACCCTGCTGAGTGGGGCCGGCCCATGGATTCCTCTCATGCTGGGGGATCCCCCCGCCGTGCCCACATAACATGTCCCTCCTCCATCCAAAATAAAGCCAAGAGTTGCTGAGCTGTGTGTTCTTGGGGGGCTTCCGAGGAAGGAAAGGGGGTCCAGCCCGAGGAGATGTCTCCGTGACACACCACCCTCCCCCCCGCCCTCCCCTCCCCCTCCCCTCCCCCTTCCCTCTCTCTTTTGCCAGCCCCAGACAAAGCCCCTTTGTGATGCAAAATGGGGCCGAGGGCCCCCAGCCTCAGCCCCAGCTGCTGCCCAGCCTCCCTCCGGGGTGGGGTGACACACGGGAGGGAGGGAGGGTTGCTCCCTTTCATCCCCACGCGGCGAGGCCTGGCTGTCCGCCCTGCGTGTGCGTGGGAAACCCCCGGCTGGGCCACAGGTGTCGGGTGGAACCGGCGGGGAGCGGCCCAGTGAGTCACCGCAGCCCCCGGCGGAGGCGGGGGGGTCCCGGCGCTCCAAGCGCCGCCCCGGCATTGGGGGGCCCCTCCCCGGTACCCGGTCGGACCCGTTCCGCCGGAGGGGAGCCCGACTTCACGCCGCTTGCTTGCACCCACGCCCCGGGACCGGCGCCGGCTTGGTGGGGTGGGAGGGGCAGCAGCACCCACAGACCGCGGGGATCCGCCCCCGTCTGGCTTCTCCAGTCCCTCCCAGTCTGTCCCAGCGCTCCGCAACATCCCCTGTCTCTCCCGGTTTGTCCCAGTGCCCCCCAGCACCCCCAGTCCCTCCCAGGTTGCCCCAGTGCCCCCAGCATCTTCAGTCACTCCCAGCCTGCTCCAGTCACTCCCAGACTATCCTATTGCCCCGGTCCTGGTGCAGCGGGTCGAGCCCGGGGATCGGATGCTGGGGTGCCACGGAGTGAGGGTTGGAGAACTCCCTTGTGTGGAGTCACAGCGGTGGGGACACGGGGGGTTTGGGGGGCGTGAGTACGTCACACGTGCTGTGACACACGTGTGCTGTGTGTCTACACACATGATCTCTGTGCTGTGTCACACACGTGCTCTAGTCTCACGGGTATGCTCGGTGTGTGTTTCACATGTGCTCTGTGTGTCACATACGTGGTTCCCACGTCACGTGTGCTCGCTGGTGCCTGTGTGCCCCGCGTGTGCGACGTGCGTGTTCCCTGCGCGGGCAACACGCGTGCCTGCAACGCACACGTGCGTGCAAGGCCCTTCACAGGTGTGCACTTCACACGAGTGTGCAAAGCCTGCGCGCGGTGCGCGCTTGCTGCCCCCGCGCTGCCGCTGTCGGTGCGATTGCGGATGCCGCCGGCGGGTGCCGGGGCGGCGGCGGCTCCTTTAAGCGCGGCCGGACCGGTGCATTGGCGGCTCCGCCCCGGCGGGCGCGCGCGGGCGAGGGCGGGGCGCAGGCGGCGGCGCGGGTCGCTGCGGGCACCGGCACCGGCACCGGGGGCATCGGGGGCAGCGGCCATGGGCTCTCCGCCCACCCGCCAGACCGCACTCCCGCTGCTGTCGCTGTCGCTGTTGCTGCTGCTGCCGCTGCCCGCACCGGCACCCGCCATCGCCACCGGCATCGGCTCCGGCACCCCCACAGGCATCAGCACCGGCATCGGCACCGGCACGCGCACCCGTCCGTCCAGCACGCTCCCGGCGCCACTCCAGCTCCGCGGCGGCACCGGTGACAGCGGTGGCTCCGGCGGCACCGGGGACAGCGGCGGCGCGCGGCCCCCGCCGAGCACCGGGGACAGCGGCGACAGCACTGGGCCCGCACCGGCCGCTGACGGCAGCGATGGGACCGCACCAGGCACCGGCTCTTCCAGTGGAGGCAGCCGCAGCGGCGTTAGGGGGTCCCCAGGTATCGGCGGCACCAGGGTTATCGGGCACACTGGAGGCACCGTGAATGCAGGAGACACTTGGAAGCCTGGAGGCACTTGGAGCGTTGGAAGCACCAGGGATGCTGGAGGCACCCGGGATAGTGGAGGCACCGGGGTGACTGGAGGAACTGGAGACACTGGGAGCACCCATGTCCTCAGGGGCACTAGAATCACCAGGAATACTGAAGACACCTGGGACACCAACATCCCCATGGACACCAGGAGCACTGTGAACGTGCTGACCACTGGAGGTGTTGGGGGCACTGGGAGCACTCCAGTCCACAGGGACACCAGGAATTCTGAACTCGCTGGGGAGACTGGGAGAGTCTCCAGCGACACCAGGAAATCTGTGAACACTGGACATGCTGGGAGCACCAACATCCCCAGGGAGACCAGTGACACTGGGGAAGTTGAGGAGTCCCAGACCACAGTGGTCCCCAGACCCCTCATACCTCACCACCGCCCCTGCCGCAGCCCCAACATAGCACCGCAATTCCAGCCCTCCAGCTACCAGGCCACAGTGGAGGAGAACCAGCCAGCAGGCACACTGGTGACACAGGTGACAGCACAGGACCCTGATGAGGGGGAGGCAGGCCAGCTACACTACACCATGGCTGCACTCTTCGACAGCCGCTCCAATGCCCTCTTCACCGTGGACCCTGTCACTGGGACCATCAGCACTGCTGCATCGCTGGACCGTGAGAGCAAGAGCACTCATGTGTTCCGTGTGACAGCAGTGGATCACGGGATACCCCGGCGCAGTGCCATGGCCACACTGACAGTGACAGTGAGCGATGCCAACGACCATGACCCGGCCTTCGAGCAGCCAGAATACCGGGAGAGCGTGCGAGAGAATCTGGAGGTGGGCTATGAGGTACTGACAGTGCGGGCCACTGATGGCGATGCTGGCCCCAATGCCAATATCCTCTACCGCCTCCTCAATGCTGGTGATGCCAATGAGGTGTTTGAGATTGATTCCCGATCAGGCGTCGTCCGCACCCGTGGCCCTGTAGACCGGGAAGCAGTGGATGCCTTTGAACTGTTGGTGGAGGCCACAGACCAGGGCCAGGATCCGGGTCCCCGAAGTGCCACAGCCACTGTCCGCATCACTGTGGAGGATGACAATGACAATGCACCGCAGTTCAGTGAGCGACGTTACGTGGCTCAGGTCCCTGAGGACACGGTACCCAATGCAGCAGTTCTGCAGGTGACGGCCACTGACCGTGACAAAGGCAACAATGCACTTGTGCACTACAGCATTGTCAGTGGCAACACCCGTGGGCACTTCTACATTGATGCGCAGACAGGAACGCTGGATGTTGTTACCCCCCTGGACTATGAGATCACCAAGGAGTTCACCCTGCGCATCCGGGCGCAGGACGGTGGCCGCCCACCTCTCTCCAACATCAGCGGTTTGGTTACCATCCAGGTGTTGGATGTCAATGACAACGCACCCATCTTTGTCAGCACACCCTTCCAGGCCACCGTGCTGGAGAATGTCCCTGTGGGCTACTCTGTCATCCATGTACAAGCCATTGATGCTGATTCAGGTGACAACAGCAGGTTAGTTTATACCCTACTGGAAACTGGCACCAGCTTCCCCTTTGCCATCAACAACAGCACTGGGTGGATCGTGGTGGCCTCTGAGCTGGACCGGGAGGTGGTTGACTTCTACAGTTTCGGGGTGGAGGCGCAGGACCAGGGTACCCCCCCCATGGCCTCCATGGCCAGCGTCAGTGTTACCATCCTGGATGTCAATGACAACAGCCCTGAGTTCACCCAGCGGGAGTACAGCGCCCGCCTGAATGAGGATGCAGCAGTGGGCACCAGTGTCCTGACTGTCTCTGCTGTTGACCGTGATGCTAACAGCGTCATCACATACCAGATCTCCAGCGGCAACACCCGCAACCGGTTCTCCATCACCAGCCAGAGTGGTGGTGGGCTCATCTCTCTTGCCCTGCCCCTGGACTACAAGCTGGAGCGTCAGTACCTGCTCACCATTGCTGCCTCTGATGGCACCCGCCAGGACACTGCCCAGGTGGTTGTCAATGTCACCGATGCAAACACCCACCGCCCCGTCTTCCAGAGCTCCCACTACACTGTCAACATCAATGAGGACCAGCCAGTGGGCACAACAGTGGTGGTCATCAGTGCCACAGATGAGGACACAGGGGAGAATGCCCGCATCACCTACCTGATGGAGGACAGCATCCCCCAGTTCAGCATTGCCACTGAGACTGGTGCTGTCACCACCCAGATGGAGCTGGACTATGAGGACCAGGTGTCTTATACCCTGGCCATCACAGCACGGGACAATGGTATCCCACAGAAATCTGACACAACTTACCTGGAGATCCTGGTGAATGATGTCAATGACAATGCACCCCAGTTCCTCCGTCATTCCTACCAGGGATCCATCTACGAGGATGTCCCCACCTTCACCAGTGTCCTCCAGGTCTCTGCAACTGACCGTGATTCTGGACTCAATGGCAGGGTCTTCTACACCTTCCAAGGGGGTGATGATGGTGATGGTGACTTCATCATTGAGTCCACCTCGGGCATTGTCCGCACCTTGCGCCGTCTGGACCGGGAGAATGTGCCTCTCTATTCCCTGCGGGCATTTGCCGTGGATAAGGGACTCCCAGCCCGGAGAACGCCAGTGGAGATCCAGGTGACAGTGTTGGATGTCAATGACAACCCACCCATGTTCAAGCAGGACGAGTTTGACATCTTCGTGGAGGAGAACAGCCCCATTGGGCTGGTGGTGGCCCGGATCACCGCCACTGACCCTGACGAGGGCACCAATGCCCAGATCATGTACCAGATCGTGGAAGGCAACATTCCCGAGGTCTTCCAGCTGGATATCTTCTCCGGAGAGCTCACCGCCCTTGCTGACCTGGACTATGAGACCAAGGCTGAATACGTCATGGTGGTCCAGGCAACCTCGGCACCACTGGTCAGTCGGGCCACCATCCATGTGCGCCTGCGTGACACCAATGACAACAGCCCCCAGCTCAAGAACTTCGAGATCCTCTTCAACAACTACATCACCAACCGCTCCGGCAGCTTCCCTGGGGGCATCATCGGCCGCATCCCTGCCCATGACCCTGACATCTCTGACCACCTCACTTATGCGTTTGAGCAGGGCAATGAGCTCAACCTTGTGCTGCTGGACCCACACAGTGGGGATCTGCGCCTCAGCCCGGCCCTGGATAACAACCGCCCACTTGAGGCTGTCATGAGGGTGTCTGTCTCTGGTAAGACCGCCACCCACGGAGGGCAGCTTGTGGGAGGAGGCGCGTGAGGTTTGTGGGCACATCGATCTCTATTTCTGCATGGAGGCGAGGTGTTATGGGGTCTCACTACCCTGTTTTGGCTGCCCTCACCCTCCAGATCAGAAGGGATGATATGTTGTGGGGTCCTACCACTCCACTGAGGTGTTTTGGAGTTCCACCACCCCATCCTGGTTGCCTCCACCCTCCAGATCTAGGGGAGGGAGGATAATGGGATGCTGTACCTCCCTCACACTCCAGACATCCAAGCTGGATGCCATCAAGGTCCTTAGCACCCCTTTTGCTTTCCCCACCCCCTGGGCTGTCCAGAGTGGTCCTGGCACTTCTCTGTTTGTCACTGAGAGGGTGGGGCAGGACCCACTGCATGTATTGGGGGAGCAGAGGTTAGTGTGGGCCAGAAAGGTCCTGGTACCCTGTGGGCTTGTTATGGGGGGTCTGATGGGGGAATCTGAGAGGGCTCAGGGTGCAGTTCAGTACTGGGGGAGTCCTAGCACTGCAGTGTTTGTGTTTGCAAGCAACTCCACTTGAATGAATTCAGGGCAGGAGACACAGAGTCTGGTGTCTGTATTTGGGGGGGCACCCTGACCTCCACTGAGAAGTCCCCAAACCCAGTGGGGAGGAGTCACAAGATAAGGGGGGTTGTACCATAAGTTGTCAGCACAATTTGGGCAGTGAGGTGTCCAAGAGGTGCTTCTGGGGGATGGGGGTCACCCCGAGGCAGAGGAACATCTCCTTGGTCACCCTCAGGTCAGGGGAAAACTGGGTCACAGGCCATGCCTGATGTCCATTGTCCCCAGCCGCATGGCCTCCATCGCCCCCCAGCTTCCCCTGGCTGGGGTCCCTGCTCTGGCCACACAAAGCAGGGGGCCCAGGGCACAAAGGGTGGGGGCAGGGAGTCCCCCGTGCCCCCCCCTCCTTTCCCACCCCTCATG
This sequence comes from Catharus ustulatus, assembly GCF_009819885.2. Taxonomy (NCBI): domain Eukaryota; kingdom Metazoa; phylum Chordata; class Aves; order Passeriformes; family Turdidae; genus Catharus; species Catharus ustulatus. Next base: position 7,018,744 of record NC_046245.1, read on the forward strand.
CACAAGGGCAGGCGGGAGGGAAACAAAAGGTCCAGCCATAGCTGGGCCCTCGCGGCCGTGGCCATGGTAACCTTCCCCCCCGGCCCCTCCCCGTGCTGGCCAGTGGCCACCAGTCACTGGCCCCGGGCCACTGGGCAACGCTGACCCCTGTGGCACCCCCTTCTTCCTGCTTGGCCCATCCCTGTCCCCATGCTCCCTTCATCCATCTGTCTGCCTGTTCCCCATCTGTCCTGCATCCCCTTGCCCTCAGCTAGGGGGAGGACAAAGAGGAGGAGGAGAAAGGTAGGTGCCCCAGTGCTTAGCAGAGATTTTGCTCCCCCAGCCCCATGCCAGCCCCAGCCCCTTAACCAGCCCCAGCCCCAGAAACAGCTCCAGCCTCAGAAACCAGAAGCAACCCCTTAACTTCTACCAATCCTATAACCAGTGCTGGCTCCATAACCAGCCTCAGCCTCATTGACAGAACCAGCCCTATAACGAGCCCCAACCCCATAACCAACCACCAGCCCCATTCAGATGCCTCCACCCCACAGTATCCAAGCAGAATGGGCATCCCATGACCCACACTGTCCCCATTCCGTGGTCGTCGAGCAGAATGGGCACCCACAACCAGCACCAGCCTCTTAACCAGTGCTTTCCCCATTCAGTAGTGGCCAGGTGGGATGGGAACCTTGTAACCAGTTCCAGCCCCATTGCCAACGTTGTCCCCATCCTGCTGTCCCTACCCTGTGACGGCCAGGTGGGATGGGCACCCCAAAAACAGCACCAACCCCATAATCAGCACTAACCCTATAACTATCACTGTCTCCATTCCTTGATGGCTGAGCAGGAAAGGTCCCCCATAACCTGCCCTGTCCCCACCTGATTGTCCCCATTCCATGCTGGGATAGACACCTCATAGCCAGTATTGTCTCCATTCCATGCTGGCTACATGGGCCAGGTGTTTCATGGCCAGTGCTGTCCCCATTCTATGGTGGCAAAGCAGGTCTAGCTCCCATAGCACCGTTCCCATCCAACAGCAGCTGATTCGGTTGATTGCCCCATATACAGCACTATTCCCATCCCACCATCCTTTCCCAGAGCTGCCCATTGCTGTCACTGACCCACTCCTTTGTCCCCAGATGGCGTTCACAGCACAACAGCGCAGTGCACTCTGCGGGTGACCGTGATCACAGATGAGATGCTCAGCAACAGCATCACCCTGCGTTTGGCCGATATGTCCCAGGAGCGCTTCTTGTCCCCCCTGCTCAGCCGTTTCCTGGAGGGGGTGGCCGCTGTCCTAGCCATCCCCCGCCACCGTGTCATCCTCTTCAACATCCAGACGGACACAGACGTGGGGCCGGCGCGGATCCTCAATGTTAGCCTCTCGGCCCTGCTTCCGGCAGCGGTGCCGGGCACATCGCGGTTCTTTTCGTCGGAAGAGCTGCAGGAGCGGTTGTACCTTAACCGGTCGCTCTTGGCGGCCACCACGGCCCAGCGCGTCCTGCCCTTTGATGACAACGTGTGTCTGCGCGAGCCCTGCGAGAACTACATGCGCTGCGTCTCCGTCCTGCAGTTCGACAGCTCTGCACCTTTCCTCGCCTCCGACACCATCCTTTTTCGCCCTATCCACCCCGTCACGGGCCTGCGCTGCCGCTGCCCGCCTGGCTTCACCGGTGACTACTGTGAGACCGAGATCGACCTCTGCTACTCCAGCCCCTGCGGCAGCAACGGGCGATGCCGGAGCCGTGAGGGTGGATACACCTGCGAGTGCCATGAAGACTTCACTGGTTAGAGCCACTGGCCAGCCCTTCCTCATAGTGTCCCTCCTTATCTTTCCTCATCCATCTCCTCTTCAGCCCTCCCACCCTTCTCTGGCAGACTGGTGGCGCTGGAGTCATACCCCCATACTCCAGCCCCCATGAGAGCCCCTGGTGGGGGGTGCCAGCCTGCTGGGGGATGGGATGTGAGAGGAGGGGGTGTCTCTGGGTTTCCATGGCAATGAGAGGTGGTTGTCATGGTGATAGAGCTGGGGATAAAGATGCTGGGGGGGGAGGGAGAAGAGATCCCCACCCTCCCACTTAGGGTGCTTGGTGTCACATTGGGGAGCCCTGTGAGTGGGGGCTCCTGTCTCCTGTGGGGAGAACTCGGGGTTTACTGGGGGGTGGGGAGGAGAGAGGACCCCCATCCCCCATTTTTGAGATGCTGGTACCATCGGGATATCACACAGGGGAGCCTTGCAAGCTGAGCACCTGGCAGGGCCACTCTGAGTTTAATGGGGAGGCGTGTGGCAGATGGGACTCCTTACCCCAGTTTTGGGGTTCTGGGTGTCGCTTAGGGGAGCACTGTGAGCTGAGTGCCCGGGGGGGCCGCTGCACCCCAGGGGTCTGCCGGAATGGGGGCACCTGCCTAAACCTGCTGGTAGGGGGATTCTGGTGCCAGTGTCCTCCTGGGCACTATGAGAAGCCCTTCTGCACCATGAGCACCCGCAGCTTCCCCCCACACTCCTTCCTCACCTTTCGTGGCCTCCGCCAGCGCTTCCACTTCACCCTTGGCCTCACGTGAGCCTGGGGGTATCTGGGGAGGTGGGGGGTGATGTGTGCTCCTGTGGGTGTCACATTGGTGATGGTTGCCCCACTGGAGTGCGGGGAGATGATGGGTTTGTTAGGTGATGGGTGTCGTGGGCACTGGGTGGTGGGTGGGTGGGTTCCTTGATTGTCGTCATTTGGGGTGTGTGGGGGTTGGTGTCTCAAGGGCATCAGATGGGGTGGGGATGCCCCATTGGCATCATCTGGGACATGGTGATAGATGCCCCATTGGCATCACATGAGCTGTGGGGTGAATTGGTGTGGGGTGATGGGCACCACCTCAGGGTGGGAGTAAAGGATGTGGGGGACCCCTTGGCATGGGGGGAAATGGGGTGGGGGGCACTTTGTGGGGGCAGGGGCTGATGCATACTAGCATCAGCTGGTCATGGGGCAAGGTATGAGGGGTATGCCTCAGGGGCACAGCAGGGTCAGGGGCTGCTGGGGAGTGCCAGGGTGGAATGGTGGGATTGGGGGTCATTGGGAGACCCCTGGCACTTGTGTCCCCCGGCACTTGTGTCCCCCAGGTTTGCCACACAGGAACGGAATGGGCTCCTGCTTTATAATGGGCGTTTCAATGAACGGCATGACTTCGTGGCACTGGAGATTGTGGATGAGCAGCTGCAGCTCACCTTCTCAGCAGGTACATACTGCCCCTGCCACACCCTGGCACTGCACCCTTGCACCTTTGTGGGCACTGTATCCTTCACTGCATCCCTCACTTCATCCCAGACATCCTATTCTGTCACTGCCTGGGACTGCATCCTGGGCATCCCATTCCCAGCACTGCGTTACTTGTTGCATTCCTCACTGCATTCCTCATTGCATCCCTGGCCTGCCATTCTTGGCACTGCCTGACACTGCATCCGTGGCATCCCACCCCTGACACTGCATCCCTGGCACTGCATCCTGGGCATCCCATTCCAGGCACCGCCACCCCTCCTTGTCTCTGATTGTGTTGCCCTGACGCTGTGCCCACAGGTGAGACCACCACCACGGTTTCACCCTTTGTGCCAGGAGGTGTCAGCGATGGGCAGTGGCACCGGGTGCAGCTGCACTACTACAACAAGGTGGGGGAATGGGGGGCACAATGGGTGGGGAGTGCTTGGGACAGGCAAAGGAAGGGAAGATGGAGGGGAAGGGTGGGGAAATGGAGAGATGAGGGGAACAGGTAGGGGGTTTGGGGCATCTAAAGGATCCCTAAGGGATGTGCCCACCCATGGGGGTCCCAAGGGATGGGAGATGGGAGATGGAGGAAGAGGAAGGAGTGGAAGACAAGGGGGTGTTGGAGGGATGAGGAGAGTAAAGAGGAGATTTGGGGAACTTCAAGGGACTCTCAAGAGGTGCCCCCATCCATAAGGACCCCAAGGGACCCTCACCTGTTAGCTCAACCTGTTGGCCCCCTGAGGAATCCCACCTACCTTCCTTACCAGGGCAGACCCCCAAGGAATTGGGATGGGGGGATGGAGGAAGAAGAGGTCAAAGGGATAGCAGCTTGGGGGGAAGGAAGGGGACCATTGAGGTTTAAGGGAGGCTGAAGGGGTGGAGGGGAGTGTTGGGGGATCTGAAGTGTGGGGGGCTGGTGGGCTGGAGGGACATGAGAGCCTGCTGAGGATTGAGGGGCCATAGGGCAGTGGGAGGGTGAGGAGAGGGTTAAAGGCTGCAGGATAGGCATCCTGGGCCCCCCTGCCTGATGTGGGGGCTCCCAGCCGGTTGTGGGGCGCTCGGGGGTCCCACAGGGCCCCTCAGAGCAGAAGGTGGCTGTGGTGACTGTGGACGACTGTGACACGGCCATGGCCCTGCGCTTTGGACCCCGCCTCGGCAACTACTCCTGCGCTGCCCAGGGCACCCAGACTGGCAGCAAGAAGTGAGGGGGGGCTGGGAATCCCATGGGTGGAGGTCCCTTGGGGTACCTACGTAGGGGTCCCATGGAGGTAAATGGTCCCTATGGGTGAGGTACCTTTGGAGTCCTCACTGGTGAGAGGTCCCTCGGGGATGCCAGATCCTTATGGGTGGGGGGAGCGGTTCTCTTGGGGTCCTCATGTGTTGGAGGGGCTGGGGAGACCCTTGCAGGTCTGTTGAGTTCCCCACAGGGGAACACTCCTTGGGTGGTCCCTCAGGTTCCCATAGGTTGTGGGGTGAGTGGGTGTTCTTTGGGGTTCCCTTGTGACTCTTGTGGGATGAGGGGGTGACTGGGTGTCCCTTTGGAATCCCTTGGGGTCCCCATGGGTTGTGGGGTGAGTGGGTGTTCTTTGGGGTTCCCTTGTGACTCTTGTGGGATGAGGGGGTGACTGGGTGTCCCTTTGGAATCCCTTGGGGTCCCCATGGGTTGTGGGGTGAGTGGGTGTTCTTTGGGGCTCCTTTGTGACTGCTGTGGGATGAGGGGGTGACTGGGTGTCCCTTTGGAATCCCTTGGGGTCCCCCATGGGGTCCCCTATGGGTTGTGGGGTGCCTCAAGGATCTCTTGAGTCCCCGAGGTAATGGTAGGCTCTGCAGGTCATTGGACCTGACCGGGCCACTGCTGCTGGGGGGGGTCCCAACACTGCCCGAGAGTTTCCCGATCCGCAGTCGACACTTTGTGGGGTGCATGCGGCACCTCCACATTGACCAGCGTCCCGTGGACATGGCAGCCTTCATTGCTAACAATGGCACCCTGCCCGGTGGGCTCCAGGGCCGGGACACTGGGCAGGGGCTGGGGGTGGCTGCATTCCTTCGAGCAGAGGGAGATGGGGTGTGGGGTTAAGGGGTACCTGAGCAGTGGGGCACTGTCCCCTGAATGATGGGAGGGGTTTCTAGGGCTGGAGGGATGGATGGGGGTCCAGGGGGCACAGGGGATGCTCTGCCCCCTGGGTGTGGCATGGAAAGCTAGGGAGTGCAGCTGTGGGTTCAGGAGTACCAGAGCCATGGGGCTGTGCCCCCTGGTTGTGGGGAGGGGGTGCCAGGGTAATGGGGCTTGATAGGGACACAGTAGTAGAGCATTCTGTGTTCCTTGGTTGTGGGGTGGGGGATAAGACACTGCCAGGGCCATCGAGCTGGAGTGTGTGACACAGACAAGGCTGGGAATGGGGTGGGGAGATGGCAGGACTGGGGGGCTGCATGGGGCTGCACCCCCTTTGGGGTGGGGTTGGCATGTGAGATGGGGGGTCGGAGGGTACTAAGATAAAGTTGGATAAGGGTTCAAAGATGTGAGGGGTATCTGTGCCCAGGGGTCCAAGGTGATGTGTGGCATGTGACCTCTGTGCCCTCTCACAGGTTGTCCCCCCAAGAAGACCCTGTGTGACACCAATACATGCTACAACGGTGGCACCTGCGTGCATGAATGGGGGGGGTTCAGCTGCCTCTGCCCGCTGGGCTTTGGGGGCAAAACCTGCCAGGAGGGTACTGGGGGTCTGGGGAGACAGCGTGGTGGGGCTGTGTGGGGTCTACAGGCTTGTTATGGGTCCGTGGGGGGCATGAGGAGGGTCTCTGGGTGGGTGTGAGGTGTGTGGGAAGGAGGTGAGGGGCATCCCCGCATGTGTTTGGGGGTCCGTGGAGTTGTTGTGGGTTCATGAGGGGGTACGGGGTATCCGTGGGTGGGTGCAAGAGATCTGTGGGAGGGTGTGTTGGCATCTGTGGGATGTGCATGGGGTCCCCGGCTGGGTGCTGGGGATCTGAGAGCGGGTATGTGAGAGGCCGTGTGGGGTTGTGGGGGGTCCTTGGTGGGCTGCGGGGAGTCCATGGGCGGGTGTGGGTACGGGCGGGGGAGGGCGGGCGCGCTGCCGCCTCACGGCGCTGAGATCCCTGGGGTGGGCTTGGGGAGGGGGTCCGTGCGAGTCACCCCCCGTCCCACGTGCATGCCCCGCAGAGATGGCGGGCCCGCAGCGGTTCATCGGCAGCAGCCGTGTGGCGTGGAACGGGCTGGCGCTACCCCTCTCCATGCCCTGGCCAGTCCGCATCATGTTCCGCACCCGCCACCCCCGCGGGGTCCTGCTGCGGGCGGGGACCGGAGGTCGTCTAACCCTCATACTGCAGGTGGGCACGGGGGAGGCGTGGGGAGGGCACAGGGGAGTCGAGTAGTGGAATTTTCCTGAGGAAAGAAAGTGCTGGGGAGAGAGGGTGGTTGTCCTGAAGGGGTTATTGCTTTGGGTGACGGTCGCTGTCTCAGGAGGTTGGTGCCATTGGCATAGGGGGCTTTGCCTTGGGAGGGCATTGACTTGAGTGAGAGCATAGGGGAATTTGCGCTGGGGCAGTGCCAGGGGTTATTGCTCTGAGGGTGGGGGGTTATTGGCATTATTGGCATTGGTGAGTTGTTGGCACAGGGTTTATTACTCTGGGGGTCGTTGCCTTGGGGGAGGTCACTGGAATAAGAAGTATTGCCTGGGGGGTGTGTATATGGCCACGGGGAGGTAGTGGGGGGCTGGAACAGAGGAGTTACCCTGGGAGAAGTGCCAGGGGAGTATTGCCCTGGAGGGAGTCTATTGGAATAGGAGGTATTGCTTGGGGGGGGGGTGTATTGCTGGGGTGCAACCCCTTGAGGGGGCATTGCTCGAGGGGTTGTGTTATTGTGTTATAGTGCCTGGTGCCCACCAGGTTTTTGGAGTCCTTGACATGTCTACTCCTCACAGCTGAACGAAGGGCAGGTGGAGGCTGGTGCCTGGCAAGCGGGGGCCCGTTTGGCCACCCTGCGTCTGCCCCAGGCCAAAGTCAATGACGGTGCCTGGCACCATGTGGAGCTGGAGCTGCGGGGGAGCCCTGGACGCAACCCTTCTGCCACCCTCCTCCTCCTTACCCTCGACTATGGCCGCCACCAGGTACAGGGAGACTGAGTCACAGGGGGGCACCCACTCTGATGATCCCTGGGTGCCATCGTGGCACCCCTTGTGGCACCCCAAGGCACCCACAGGGGTCCCTGTGCCCCCCAGGTGGTGGGCGATGTCTCTGGGGAGCTGCAGGGACTGCAGCTGCACACGCTGAGCCTCGGGGGGCTGCTGGGGGACAGTGGCACCGTGGAGGAGGGGTTCCATGGGTGCCTGCAGGTACAGAGTCACGGGCACGGAGGGCATGGGGAGCATGGGGTGGCAGGTGTAGGGGTGGGGGTGGGTTTGGGGATATGGAAGAGGGCGTAAGGACATGGTCACAATGGGAGGGCAGCACAGGCATGTGGCATAGATCTTGGGGAAATGGGCACAGGGATATGGGCACAGATGTTGGGGATGTGGCACAGGGCGAGGACAGGGGAAAATGAAGCGGGGTCTTGCCTTGGGGATGGGGACACAGGCACAATGAAGAGGAGCACAGCACCATGAGTACAGTGCTTGGGGACCTGGTACAAGGCTTAGGGACATGGGCCCAGAGCTTGGGCAGCATTGGGGACATGGCCATGGGGACACTGGTGTGGCTGGGGAGGTCATGGGTGGTACAGGGATGGGGTGAGGGGGTGTCCCAAGTCAATGAGGGGTCACTGCAGGTGACATGGAGGTGCCATGATGTGGTGTTGAGTTTGGTGCTGAGGTGACATGATGCAGGGGATTCTGGGTGGCACAGTGGGTCCGTTGTCATGGTGGGGGAAACTGAGGAGGGGGTGACACTGCAGGGTGGTCCAGGTTGTCCTGGGATGTCCTGTGTTGCGGAAGGGGACACTGAGGTAGAGATGGCACTGGGCAGGGGTTTTAGGGGGATATAGTGGGTCTGTATGGTGGTGAGATCACACTGATGGTGACACCGTGCAGGCAGTTCTTTTGGGGTCTTCAGGGAATGGTGAGGGAAAATGTGGCATGGAGTGGAGTGTGTTGAAGGGTCCAGGGTGGCTCAGGGTGTCGCAATGAAGCTGTTGATGGGTGACCCTGCAGGGCCTGCGTGTTGGGGACCCTGTGGTGACTGCGGGCGCCCTGAGCCTGGCACAGGCAGCGCAGGTGAACGTGGAGGGGGGCTGTGCCCTGCCTGATCCCTGTGACTCGGGGCCCTGCCCCCCTCACAGCTACTGCAGTGATGATTGGGACAGTTTCTCATGTCGCTGCCACCCTGGTGAGCAGGGCCTCCCCCAGACCCCTGACACCCCCTCGACACACCCAGACATCCCTCAATAGCCCTGGACACTGACACCCCTGCGACACCCTCCTCTGCCACCCCAGTGAACTGGGACACCCTGTGACCCCCAGCAGCCCCGCAACACTCCCTGACACCCTCCCAACACAGCCCAACACCCCCAGGATGCTGACACGCCTGTGACATCCTTCATTTCTGTGCCTTTGACTGGAGACCACCTAACAACCTCTGACATTCCCTGACACCCCATGAGACACTGACACCACTGAGACACCCCTGTGAAAGCCCCTACCTCTGTCCTGGTGAGCAGAAACTCCCTGGAACCCCTGAAAAGTCCCCACACCCCCTGAGATACTGTCACCCCTGTGACATCGCCCACTGCCACCCCAGTGACTGGAGATCCCCTGGCACCTCCTGACAACCCTAAGACACTGCCATCTTCAGCACTGCCACCCAGTGACACATTGCTCCAACAACACTACCCTTTCTGGGCACCACCACTCCATTCTTGTCACCAGGGCATGCCACCCTCCTGTCACTGTCACCTGGACACTGTCACCCCTGTCAGTGTTCCTAAGGCACTGCCACCCTCCCTGGGCACTGCCAGCCTTGTCCCCAGGTACTGCCTGTCCTCATCCCTGTTCCCTGAGCGCTGCCACGCCCTCACTGTCCCCAAGGCATTGTCACCCTCCCTTGTCACTGACACTTCTTATCACTGTCAACCCTAGGCTCTGCCCCTCACGCCCATCCTTGTCCCCCATTACTGTCCCGTGTTGTTTTCCCAACCCTGTTCTGTGCTCAGGGTACTTCGGTGACAGCTGTGTCAGTGCCTGTGCCCTGGACCCCTGCGAGCCTCCGGGCACCTGTACCCGCCGCCCAGGCACGGCCCCGGGCTACGCCTGTCACTGTCCCCCAGGCACCTTCGGAGCCCTCTGCCAGCACCGGTTGGTGGCACTGTGGGGCACACGTGTATGCTGGGGGAGCACGGAGCATCCGGGGTGGGGGGAGTGGGGGGAGGGGGCACTGTGAGGGACACCGGGGGCAGGAGGGAATGGAGCGAGGGGAGAGCGGGTGGGTGTGCAAACGGCAGGGGGAGCATATCAAGGGCACGGTGGCTGTACAAGAGCTATGGTGAGTATGCAGTAGTCATCTGTGGAGGAAAAGTGGTACTGTGCGTGTAGAAGTGGCACAGTGGGGGTGAAAGGGGCACTGGGGGGATACAGGTGGCACTGTAAGGGTACAAGTGGCTGTGTGGGTGGGCAAGGGACCGTGTTTGGGACAAGGGACCATATGAGTGTACAGGTGGCATTGTGAGGGTATCCTGGCATGGTGCCCAAATGCCAGCACCAGTGTCTCCAGGCAGGTGCAGCCATGCCCGCGGGGGTGGTGGGGACACCCCACGTGCGGCCCCTGCAGCTGCGATGTCACCCACGGCTTTGACCCAGACTGCAACAAGACCACGGGCGAGTGTCGCTGCAAGGTGGGACCTGCCAGCCCTTGTCACCTCCCTTCCAACCCCTGCCATCCTCCTGTCACCTCTCTGTTTCCCCCTGCCACTCCACTGTCATTCCATCATTCCCTGTCACCACCCATCATGCTCTCGACAACCCTCCAGTCACCTCTCTGCCACCTCCCTGTCATCCCTTGTCAGTCACTGCCTACAGTGACTCTGTGTCCCCCTAGGACAACCACTACCGCCCACCAGGAGGGGACACGTGCCATCCCTGTGAGTGTTACCCCACTGGGTCATTGTCGCGCCGCTGCGATGCCAACACTGGACAATGTCCCTGCAAAGCTGGTGTCATTGGCCGCCACTGTGACCGCTGTGACAACCCCTTCGCCGAGGTGACAGCCAGTGGCTGCGAAGGTGGGAGACTGTCAACTTGTGTTGCCCTGTGCCACCCTGAGTACCCACCGTCACCCTGCTGCCACCCTCCATTACTCTCTGTCACCTTGTGTCACTCTGTGTCACCTTGTGTCATCCTGTGTCACCGAGTGGCAGTGACCAGGTGTTACTGTCACTCTGCTGTCACCGTGCTGACCCCATTGTCACATTGTGTCACCTTGTGTCACCCCATTGTCACTCTGTCACACTGGTGTCACCCTGCTGTCATCCTGTGTAACCCTACACCATCCTGTGCCATCTTTATGTCCCCTGCTCTGCCACAGCTATCACCTTGGGTGCCAGCGAGTGCCATTGTCACCCTATATCACCCTGTGTCACCCTACTTGGCCCTGTTGCAACCTCCAAGTGCCAATGACCGGGTGCTACTGTCACCCTGCTGTCACCATATGCTACCCTGGATTACCGCATTGTCACTTTGTGTCACCTGCTTTCACCTTGCTCTCACCCTGGCTGCTGGCAGCTGGGTTCCACCAGCACCTTGGTTGTTGGTGTAATCCCATTGACGTCTTGTGTCACCCCACCGTCACCCAGTGCCATGCTGCTGTCACACTGCTATCACCCTATGCCACTATGTCACCCTACTTTCACCCTGTGTTATCCTTTTGTCACCCTGCTCTGCCACTGCTGTCACCCTGCTGTTAGCCTGTGTCACCCTGTGTCACCCTGGGTTCCAGTGACCCGGTGCCACTGCCACCCTATTGTCACATTGTGCCACCCTGCATCCCTGATTCTGATGCCCTGTTGTGTCCCACAGTGAACTATGACAGCTGTCCCCGGGCCATCGAGGCCAGCATCTGGTGGCCACGCACTCGGTTTGGGCTGCCAGCTGCAGTCCCCTGCCCCAAGGGCTCTGTTGGTATGTGGGGACATGGGGACAGAGCAGGGCTGGCACTGGGCACACTGCCAGAATAGAGTTGGGGGTAACACAGTGGTGACATCACTGGGATGGTACTGAGAGGGGTTGACACCACAGTGGCATCTCTTGGGTGGTTCAGGGAGGTGACTGCATTGCTGAGACATGATGGGAAGAGAGGATGTGTCACGTGGTTTCACTTCAGGGTGGTGATATGATGGTGGCACTGCTGGGATGGGATGTTGACACTAGTGGGACAGGGCTGGGGTGTGTCATGATGGTGGCACCAGCTGGATGGAGCTGGGGTGGGGTGGCACCATGGGGCATCATTGGGACAGGGCAGGGGGTGATACTGTTAGTAGCGTTATTGGGTTGGTACAGGGAGGTGACGCTATGGTGGCACTGCTAGGGTGAGTCAGGAGTGATGACACACTGGTGGTATCACCAAGACAAATTGGGGGTGTTGAGATCTTGTTGAGATGAGGCTGGGGCTGGCACTGTGGTGTCACTGCAGAGAGTGTGACACTGGTGGCATCACTGGGACAGGACTGGTGGCTGTCACAGTGGTGTCACTGGGGGGTGGCACAGGAGCATGACACTGGTGACACAGCTAGGATGGGGCATGTCACCACTGGGACAAGGCTGGGGGCACCACTCTGGTGTCACTTCACGGTGGAGCTGAAGTGTGACTGGCAGCACTGCTGGCATGCTGTGAGACGAGGCTGCCCTTTTGTTCTCACAGTGCACTCAGTATCCCCATCCCACAGGCACAGCACTGCGCCACTGTGACGAGCATAAGGGCTGGCTGCCCCCCAACCTCTTCAACTGCAGCGCGCTGGCCTTTGCTGCCATTCGCCCCTGGGTGAGCTGGGGGAACACCAGTGGCGGCCATGTGACACTGCCACTGGGGCTCCCCTGACCGTGCGTGTGTCCCCCCACAAGGCAGAGCAGCTGGTGGGGAATGAGTCGCGGTGGGATGCAGGGCAGTCCCGGCGCGTGGCGCTGGCACTGCGTGAAGCAATGCGCGAGGCCCGCGGGTACTTCGGCAGTGACGTGCACCTGGCATATCGGCTGGCAGGGGCCCTGCTGCGCCATGAGAGCCGCCAGCGCGGCTTCCACCTTGCTGCCACCCAGGACGTACACTTTACCGAGGTGGGCATGAGGTCACAGGGATGGGTACATGCCCAGAGGGGGAATGGGCAAAGCAGAAAAGAGATTGGAATGATAAGCATCCCCATGGGGAGGGATGTGGGTGCATGAGCCCAGACACTAGGGTGATGGGTACCCTTATGGTGAGGGGGATTGGGGCAGAAAGTCAGGTACCAGAGTGTTGGGCGCCCACCTATAGGGGCAGAAGAGTGGATGCCAGGCTGATGGGCACCTGCCTGAGGAGGGGAACTGGGGAAGGAGGCCAGACAATGGGGTGGTGGGCACCCTCGTGGACAGGGATGTGGGTGCAAGAGTCCACGCACCAGAGTGATGGGCATTCTTGTGGGGAGGGATATTAGGGCAGGAGTGCAGATACCTGGGTGACGGGCATCAGGAAGGGAGGTTGAGAGAGAAGGAAAAGAGATTGGAGTTATGGGGACCCATGTGGGGAGGGTCATATTGGGGCAGGATGTCAAACACTGCAAACACTGGGGTGATGGGCACCTTCATGGATAGGGGGGAGGTGTTGGTGCAGGAACCTGGCTGCTGGGATGGATGGCACCCACCTGGGAAGGGTATTGGTAAGGGAGCCTGTACGCCAGGGTGATGGGCACCTACCTAGAGAGGAATGTTGATGTGGGAGGTCTGATGCCAGGGTGGTGGGCACCCCTGAGCAGCAGGTGTTGGTGTGGCTCAGGGTGCACCCCCATTCCCCACTGTTCGGTGCCAATGTGCCCCAGCCATAGAATCCTGCAGGGAAGGTTAGGGACCCCCTGGCCAGACCCTAAAGTGCCAGCTCCCGGTGCCACTACCACTGCCTTGCCTCCAGAACTTGCTGCGGGTGGGCAGTGCGCTGCTGGACATGGGGAACAAGCGGCACTGGGAGCTGATCCAGCAAACGGAGGGTGGCACGGCCCAGCTGCTGCGGCACTTCGAGGAGTACGCACGAGCCCTGGCACGGAATATGCCCCAGACTTACCTCAGCCCCTTCACCATTGTCACCCCTAACATCGGTCAGTGGGGACATGCATGGCTGGAGGGCTGTCTGCCTGGGAACATAAGCATGCTGGGAACATGTGACATGTGTGTGCCTGGGGACATACATGTGCCCTTGGTATGGTACTGGGGACGTGGGCATGGATGTGCCTGGGGCATGTGTGTACTGGGGGCATGGACGTATGTGTGCTTGGGGATATGTGTGTGCTCAGGGGATGTGTGTGTGTTGGGGACATGGACGTGTGTCTAGGAACACAGACATATACACACACAGATGTGTGTGCGCAAGGACACGTGTGCTGGGAGCATGCATACATGTGTGATGTGTACCTGGGAACACATGCTGGGAAACATGTCCTGGGGAACATGGGTGTGCCTAGAGGCACGTGTATGTCCCTGGGGACATGGGCTGTGGTCTGTATATCCCAGGATTGGTGGGTGCTGGGGTCAGTGGGTGTCAAGATCCATGGCCCTTGGGGTCAGTGGGTGTGGGGATCCATGGCCCTGGGCTCAGTGGATGCTGGGGTCCATGTGCCTGAGGGTTGTGGGTGTATGGATTCATTGCTCTGGGGTTGTTGGATGTTGGGGTCAGTGGATGCTGGAGTCTGTATGCCACAGAGTTAGTGGATGCTGGGATCTATGGTCCTGGGGTCTGTGTGCCTCAGGATCCATGGTTCTGGGGTTCGTGGGTGCTGGGGTTGGTGTGCACCAGGGTCAGTGGGTGCTGGGGTTGGTTTGTGCTGAGCTTGGTGTGCCCTGGGATTAGTAAATGCAGAGGTTGGTGTGCCCTGGGGTCAGTGGGTGCCAGGATCTATGTTCCTCAGGGTCAGTGTGTACCAGGATTGGTGGGTGCTGACATTGGTGTGTACTGAGCTTGGCATTGGTGTGCCCTGGGATCAGTGAATGCTGGGGTCGGTATGCCCTGGTGTTGGTGTGTGCTGAGGTCTGTGTGCCTCAGGGTTGGTGGGTGCTATGCCATGACACGCTGTGGGTGACATGGTATCGCAGTGGTGTCGGTGGTGCGGCTGGACAAGAGCAGCTTTGCGGGTGCCCGCCTGCCACGGTATGAGGCACTGCGGGTGGAGAAACTCCCGGACCTGGAGACGACCGTCATCCTGCCTGACAGCATCTTCTGGCCTCCTGAGGACAGGCGTGAGTCCAGGGTGTAGGGGGACAGGTGGCAGGGTTGGGGACCCACTTGCATGCATGGGGCTGGCAGGGCTTGGGGAGCCCCCCATTTGGCCATGGGGACATGGCACAGCTGGGGACCCTTGGCTGGGGGCTGGCAGGAATGGGGGAACCCCAAAATGCCCATGGGCTGACAGGATTGGGAATCCCAGTGCCACCATGGGGACCCCAGTGTGGCCATGGGGCTGGCAGGTTTGGGACTCCAGGATGGTACTGGCAGGCCAGGGACCCTGGTAAGGATGAAAGGACCAGGAATCTTAGGACGGCATCAGAGATCCTGATGTAGCCATGGTGGTGGGCAGGGTCGGGGACACAAGTGTGACCATGGGGACCTCATTGTGGTCATGAACCTGACAGGGTTGGGGACCCCAGTGTGGACATGGGGACCCCTGGAGCTGGAAGTGTTGGGGGAACCTCGTAGTCATGGGACTGGCAGAGTTGGGGACTCCAGGGTGGCCATGGGAACCCCAGTGAGGTCTCAGAGCACCATGTCACCCCTTGCTCATGGCCCCCAGGCCCCTCAACCGGGCATGGGCAGGCACCACAGGGCACAGGTGGGCAGGAGGAGGAGGAGGAGGATGAAGCAGGCGCAGAGAAGAAGGAGGAGGAGGAGGAGGAGGAAGAGGCAGGGATGACTGTGGTGACCCGGCACAAGCGCCACCCATCTCTGGGTGAGGGCCAGGCCATCGCCAGCGTCATCATCTACCGCACCCTGGCCGGTCTCCTGCCCCAGCACTTCGACACAGACAAGCGCAGCCTCCGGTGCCACTGGGGATGGGGGCTTGGGGGAATGGGGGTGGCACATGGGGTGGCAGCGCAAAGCCAAGCATCTGGGGGGTATAGGGAGATGGGAACAGGGGTGTCCAGAGGGATCCCAAGGGAGGGATGGGAAAGTGGGCACATGGGGTGCCCAAGGCTGGGGGCCGCAGAGAGTGCCTGAGAATGGAGGGTAGAGGGTTGGGGAGATGGCTCAAGTCATGCCCAAGGACGGTGCCCATAGGGTGCCCAAAAAAGGGGGCACAGGGGAGAAAGGGGTACCCTCACAGTGTCTGTGTGGTGCCAGGGCACTCTGTGGCACCAAAGTGGGTTTTGGCGCACCCTGAGTGAGCTCCCTGGCCCTGGTGCACCTCAGGGTGCCCAAGCGCCCCATCATCAACACACCGGTGGTGAGCATCAGCGTGCACATGGCGGGCACAGATGGCGTGGGGGGCACGGGGACCCCCCAGGCGCTGGCCAAACCTGTCACTCTCCAGTTCCGGCTGTTGGAGACCGAGGAGCGCTCCAAGCCCATCTGCGTCTTCTGGAACCACTCTTTGTGGTGAGGGCGGGACAAGGGACACTCCAGGGGTGACGGGGGATTTGGGATGGGAACACCTTGGGGAAGATGGGAACACTCCAGAGAGACAAGGGATCTCCCCAGGGAGACGGAACCTGGGGATAAGGACACCCAGGGGAACAAGGGATATCCAGGGGACACTGGGGGAATGGGGACGTCTTGGGGAGCCAGGAACAACATGGGGAGACACACATGCTGAGGTAACAGGGGACATGGCACACACCAGAGGAATAGGAAACACACCAGGGCAGAGGGGCCATGGAAATGGGGACACCCCAGGGAGATGGCGATACTCTGGGGACACAGGGAGCACGGGGGTGGGGACATCCCATGGAGACAGGGGACATAGTAACAGGGATAGGAACACCTTGAGGCGACAGGGGACATGGAAATAGGGACGCCTTAAGGGGACAGGACATCCTGAGGGGACAGGGAAGATGGGGACAGGGCAGGATAGATGCCAGTGTCCCTGCGGGTCATGGATGAATAATATGGGAACAGGATGTGAAGGGGCAGCTCTGACCCTGGTGGGTGTCAGGGATAGGATTGGAGGTTGTCCCCAAATGGAGGGGTGTTCCCGGGTGAGTGTTGCTGGTGGGTGAGTGTCCCCAAGTGGCAGCGGTTGTCTCTGCTGGTTGGATGGATGTCCCAGTGGGTGTGTGTGTGTTGTCTGTGGATGTACCTGGTGGGTGTGTGTCCCTGTGGGAGGGTGATATTACTGGGTGTCCCCAGTGTGTGTGTCCTTGGTGGGTGTCCAGGTGTGTGACCCCTTGGATAGGTGTCCTGAGTTAGGTGCATGTCCCTGGGTGGAGGTGGATATTCCCAGTGAGTGTCCCTGGTGGGTGTCCACAGAGTGGGGGTGTCCTGGCTGGTTTCCTGGCTTGTGTCACCTTGTGGTGCCCGCTGTGCAGGGCAGGCAGTGTAGGCGGCTGGTCGGCACGAGGCTGCGAAGTCATCTTCCGCAACCAGAGCCATGTCAGCTGCCAGTGCCACCATCTGACCAGCTTTGCCGTCCTCATGGACATCTCCCGCCGAGAGGTGAAGACATAAGGGGACACGGAGGGGGGCATGGGAACACAGGGACGTGGAGGGACACAGTGACCCTGGGGCATGGAATGACATGGGGGACTCCAGGGGGTGCAGCTGACCAGGCAGGTCGGTCTCCAGGGGGCAGAGCTGATGTGGGTGGGGTTAAAAGAGGTGCGGCTGAGTGAAGCAGGCGTGTTTTCAGGGGCTGTGGCTGAGTAATGTAGGCAGGGTTTCCTGGGGTTGAAATCTGTGGGTGGAGTGTAAAGAGGTGTGGTCAGCACTGTGGGTGTGGTTTCAGGGGCAGGGTGAAGTACAGTAGGTGGGGTTGAAAGGGGCTGAGGATGTAGTTGGGGTTTTGAGGGCCATGGTTGAAGTGGGGGTTTCAAAGGGTGGGGTTACCAGGGGCGGGGCTAAATAATGTGAGCAGGGCTTCCTATTGGGCTATGCATTGTGGGCAGGACTTCCCAGGCCCAGGGACTGATTGCTTTGAAAAGGGAACTATGTCTCTGTTGATGGGGATGTCTTGGGGGGCATGCCCACTGAGCACATGCCTGACATATGCCGATCCTGGTGCTGCAGAACGGGGAGGTGCTGCCGCTGGCAGCACTCACCTACGGCTCACTGGGCGTGGGGCTGGCAGGGCTGGCGCTGGTGGTCCTGGCCCTGGGGACCTTGAGGCGGCTGCGCTCCAACCGCCACAGCATTCGCCGGCATGGTACAGCTGCACTGCTTCTCGCACAGCTCGTCTTCCTGCTTGGCATCAACCAGGCCGATGTCCCGGTGTGTGGGAAAAGGGGGCTGGGAAAAGAGGGAAGGAGTAGGGATCACTGGGAAGGGCTGGTTGGGTCAGTTGATCTGTTGCCTTGTAGTGTTTGGGTTGGTGGGGCTGAGATGGTTGGGGCTAAGGAGTGGACATGGCCATGATGGGCTGGGCCTAAGGGGTGGCATCCAAAAGACGTGAGGACTGTAATGGGTGGGGTCTGTCAAAGGGGTGGTGAACTCAAGGGGTGGAGTCTGTATAAAGGGGCTTCCAAAGAAGTGGGGCTGATAAATGGAGTGAGGCTCTAAGGAGCAGAGCTCATCAAAGGTGTTGGCTCTCAAGGGGGTGGGGCCCATCAAAGAGGTGGGGAACTCGAGGGGTGAGGCTTACAAAGGGAGTGGGACCTTTAAGAGGAGTGTAACCTCAACAGGAGAATGACCTCTCAAAGGTGGTGGAGCTTGGGGGACTCTGCATGTGGTTGTATGGGTGGGGCTGTGGGCATGGGCGGGCAGTGACGGGGTGGGTGCAGCTGGCGTGCACCGTGGTGGCCATCCTGCTGCAGTTCCTGTACCTGAGTGCGGTAGGCTGGGCACTGCTGGAGGCGCTGCACCTGTACCGGTGCCGCAGTGAACCCCGTCATGTCGACCGTGGTCCCATGCGCTTCTACCATGTCCTGGGCTGGGGACTGCCTGCCTTCATCACCGGTGAGCCCTGCTGTGAAACCCTGCTCTCAATTCTGAGCCCACACCCTAGACCCCAGCTGCCCACCTCCACCTGGGTCAACACCTTCTGGTGCCTATGCACCCCTTTCCAGGCTATGGCCCTGCCGCCTGAATCCCTCTCCCCCCCAATCAATTTGATGCATGATGGGGTCCTATTTCCACCTGTGACTCCACCCCCAAATGCATCTTTACCACCCCTGGATATAATCCTGCCTCCAACAGGATACTCACGCCCAATCCAAAACAGCCCCACCCTAGGAGTTTAGCTCCACCCTTTAACCACCATAACCCCACCCTGATGGTTTTAGATGCACACCTAGAGTCATAGCTCTGCCCTCATCTATTAGATCCAGTCCTCAAAATTTTAGACCAGCCATAATCCTGGGTACATAATCCTACCCTCATCCATCACAGCTCTGCCCCCAAATTTTCAGACACATCCCCGGGGTCATGGCCCCCTCCCAAAGAGTATAACCCTGGCCCAACATTTTATCCCCACCACAGAAGTTTAGCCCCATCCTCATCCATCATATCCCCACCTCAAGAGCATCTTTCCCAGCCTCTTCAATATGCCCCCAGGGCCACAAACCTTTTCCATCAATCATAATCAGATACTTCCCCAGGATTTTAGTCCCGCCCTCATTAGCATAACCCCACACCAAGAGAGCAGACCTGTAATAACCTCTTAGACAAGCCCCCAGTGCTTTCAACACTGCCACATGCCCAAGGGTTTAGACATACCCTATTGGCATGGCGCTCTCTCTACCCAGCATAGCCACACCGCCAAGAGCAGTACCTTCTCTCCCGCCATCTGCCATGCACGAACCATTGCATGCCCGTCCTGCCATAGCCTCGCCCTGTCTAGCCCCACCCCGTCACCTCTCATAGCCCCGCCCACTGAGTTGGCCCCGCCCCGATCTCTCCTTCGCAGGGCTGGCGGTGGGGCTCGACCCCGAGGGCTACGGGAACCCCGACTTCTGCTGGCTGGCCCTGCACGACAGCCTGGTTTGGAGCCTGGCTGGGCCCTGCGCTGCCGCCCTCGCTGTGTGTACAGGGCTGGGGGCTGGGGAGGACACAGGATCCCCTGTCACCCTGCTCACTCCCTGTGCTCCCTGCACCTCCAGGTTGGCATCTTCTTCCTGGTGCTAGCGGCTAGGGCCACCTGTGCCAACCCCCAGGGCTTCCAGAAAAAGGACTCGGCGTGAGTCACCCAGGCGGGGTCACCCACGGAGGGCAGGGGACACAGTGGGGATGGGGTTGCCCAAGGGGGCATGGAAGGTTGAGGCACCCATAGAGCCTAGGGGGCACTGGGGGCTGGGGGGCATCCATGGGGGGCTGGCCTTTTGGGGAACCTGCAGAGGCCAGGGAGGCACAGGACAGACTGGGGCATCCATGGGGGGCAGGAGGGCACTGGGGACTGGACCACCTGTGAGGGGTAGGAGGGGACGGGGGGGCTGGAGCATCTATAGGGGCAGATGGGCACAGGGAGAGGCAGAGGGGCATGGAGAGCAGGGGGCTGGAGCCAGTGGGGGGCATGGGAGGTTGGGGCAACTGTGGAGAGCAGGGAGGGATCAGGACACCCATGGTGGGTAGAGGGATATAGACATCTGGGATACCCATTGAGGGCAGGGGGGGAACAGGAGGTTGGGGCATTTATGGAGGGCAGGGGGGCATCAAGGGCAGAAGCACCCATGGGGGGCTGAGGGGGTCAGGGGATATTGGGGCATCTAGCGGGGCAGAGGGCCCAGAGCACCCATGGGGAGGTAGAAGGACATGGGAGGGCTGGAGTTAGGGGGGACCCATGGGGAACAGGGGAGCTCAGGGGGCTGGAGCACCCATGGATGGCAGACTGAGGTGGGGGTTGGGGCATCTGGAGTGGGAGGGGGCCATAAGGGGCTGGGGCAACCCTGGGGGGCAGACGTAGAGGGGGCTGTGACATGAGATATCGTTGGGGTTACACTGAGGTGCTGTTGGGGTGCCCAGGTCTGGGGTGCGCACAGCTGCAGTCCTGCTGGCCGTGCCCAGCCTGGCCTGGCTTCTGGCCCTGCTCTCAGTCAACAGTGACACGTTGCTCTGTCACTACCTGTTCGCCGCCTCCAACTGCCTCCAGGTCAGTGGGGACTACTGGAGACCCCACCCTTGGGACCCCCAAAACACATTCCTGGGACCTCCAGAGCTGCCGTCCTTGGGACTACCAAAGACTCCAGAATCCCGAAGCCTTCATTCACTCCTGGGATCCCCAGTGACCACCACCCCTGGGACTCCCAGAAGCCCCAGAATCCCCTGAACCTGACACCCTTGGGACCTCCAGAGTCCCACATCTATTTGTGGGGCACCCAGTGGGCACAGAGGGGTCCTTTGCCATATCCAGAGCATTAGTGGGCAGTACCCAGTGTGTATGGGGGCACTTCCAGCTACTCCACAATGCCCATGGGGAGCACCCAGTGTGTATGGGGGTCCCTCATCCTGTCTGATATATCGTGGGGGGGGCACCTAGTGGGTATGGGGGAACCCTCATTTTCTTTGAGGTGCCAGTGGGATGCACCCAATCTGGATGGCGACCCCTTAACCTGTAGGGGCGCTGCTGGGATTCTCCCAGGCTGTACACACCCTTCCTTGCCCCCCTGCCTCCTCTCTGCCCAGGGCCCCCTTATCTTCCTGTCCTGTGTCGTGCTGAGCAAGGAGGTGCGGAGGAGCCTCTGCCTGAGCTGCGCCCGCTGCCACCACCCACCGCTGGCCACCAAGGCCACCCTGACCCCCGTGAGTGCTGGGGGATATGGGGGGTGCTGGGTAGCAAAGGGTAGCCTGTGTCATGGCTATGACATCCCTGTGCCCTTGGCAGGCCTATGGCGGGGACAGCACGTACATGGCAGGACGGCTGTATCCCCCTCCAGGTGGTGGGTCCTCAGGGTCCCTCCACAGCACTGCACGCTCGGGCAAGAGCCACCACAGCTACATCCCCTTTGTGCGGCGGTACTGGGCACAGCAGGGGCTGGGGAGTGGATTTTTATGGGGTCCTGGGCTGGTGTGGGCACTGGAATGACAAGATGGAATGCTGACGGGATGGTGGGGTGGCAGGGTGATAGGGTGGTTGAGTGGTGGGGTGGCAGGATGGCATGGCATGGAGTATTGGGATGGCAGGATGGTGGGTGGTGGGAGTGACACCATTGTGAGTGTGTTGGGATGGCTGGGTGGGTGGGGGAGTGGCATGGTTGCATGGCAGTACAGTGGCAGGGTGGTATGTAGATGGAGTGGTGAGGTGGCAGGGTGGTGACAGAGTGGGGGGTTGAGGGGGTGGCAGGGGAAGGTGTGGGTGATGGCTATCGGGGTATCAGTGGGTGTTGGGTGTCAGTGGGTGGATATTGTATCAGTAGGTTGGTGTCAGTCAGTGGGTGACAGTGGATGGTAGGTGTTCATGAGTGGGGTCAGGTGCTGATGAGTATTGTGTCCCCACAGGGAGGACTCAGGGCTGGCAGGCAGCCCGGGGCCAGTGCCACTGCCTGAGCCTGGGGGGCTCTTCCTTGATGCCCAGGACCAGCCTGAGGGTATGGCCTCACCCATAGGGCAAGTGTGCTCGGCCTCGGCCCAGGGGGCAGGAGGTGTCTCAGGGCATCCTCTGACCCATGACCCCCCAGAGCATGACACGGACTCGGACAGTGACCTGTCCCTGGACGACCCGAGTGGCTCCTATGGCTCCACACATTCCTCCGACAGCGAGAACGAGGCCCCCCGTGGCTGGGACCCCCTGCCCAGGGCTTCCCCGGGTCCCCCTGGCCCTGGTAACACCCCCAGGGGCACCCCGTGGCGATGGGGGACCTTCAACCTGGCTGGGTGCTGATGGAGGGGCACCCAATGGGTTGGGGGAGGTCCTGTGCCTTATCCAGGACACAGATAGGAGGGGCACCTGGTGGGGATTGGGCTCCAGTCTGGAGTGGTGATGGGACCGTTGAATGGATTTGGGCCATGAAGGGGAGGCCAGTCCCTCATTTTGGCTGGGTCCTGCTGCAGGAGGCACACAGTGGACAAGGGATCCCTTGTTCCGCTTGGGGTTGTGATAGAGGTACATAGAGGGTATGGGGGAGAAGGTCCCTTGTCCAGTCTGGGGTGGTGATGCGAGACACCTAAAAGGTTTAGGGGGTCGCTCATGCAGTCAGAGGTGCTGATGGGTGCACCCGGGGGGAAGGATGGCCCCTTGTCTAGTGTGGGGTGTGGGTGGGACTGACAAAATGGGTTTGGGTACATCCCTCACACTGACTATGTGCTGATGAGGGCACCCAGTGAGGGCGGGAGCGGGGGGGTCCCTTGGTCCTGCCTGTCTCAGCTTCCGTTTATCACCACAGGAGACCCCCTGGTGCTCCCGGGGTGCCCATACTGGCCAGGGGAGTTTGTGATGAAAGCGAGCGAGAGCGAGAGACCAGGAGGTAGTGAGGGGCTGCAAGTGCAGCCAGCAGGGGGCCAGGGACACCCCTGGAGCGACCCCCCCCGGCACAACGGCGAGGCACTCCCCAGGGACCCCCTGCTACTGCCCCTGCCCCACCCCCACAAAGGTACGGGCTGCCATGGCAGGGGTGGGCACTCCAAATCTGACCTCCCCACCCATGGGTGATGCTGCCCCTGCAGGGATCCTGAAGAAGAAGTGCCTGCCCCCAGTCAGTGAGCGCAGCAGTGCCCAGCGCCCTGGGCCGCCCCCACCGCCTCCCGCTTGCACGGCTGCCTCCTCTGGCAGCGATGGGGGCCTCCCCCCTGTCTCCCGGCCTCGACAGAGCCTCCAGGAGCAGCTCAGCGGCCTCACCCCCATTGCCATGAGCATCCACACAGGCACTGCTGACGAGGACTCCTCTGGCTCTGAGTGAGTGCCCACCACATCTGAGGGGTACTCACTGGGACTTTGGGTGCCAGGGTTCCCTTTGGGTGCCCATTAGGTTGGAGGATGCCCTTGGGGTGCCAGAATTCTTGTTGGGTGGACAAGCAAACACCACTTGTTGGGTACCCTTTGGGTGCCTATCAGCTGCAAGGATGGCTGGGTACTAGGGTGCCCCAAAGTTCCTGTTGCACTCTCCTTTGGTGCCAGGGTTTCTCTCGGGTGCCCATTGGGTACCCATTGGCTCCAACACTGCTTGTTGGCTGTCCATCAAATGCCAGGGTACTGACTGGACACCCACTGGGTGTAACATTAGCCATCAGGTATCCGTCAGATTCCGGTGTTCCCTCTGGATGTCCCTCAGGGTGCCCAACAGGTGCCCTTTGGATGTCCATCAGGTGCCAGGGTTATTTCTTGGGTGCTCATCAGGCCCCAGCAGTCCATTTGGGCACTCATTGGGTGCCAGAGTGTCCATTGGGTGGCCACCATGTGTAAGGGTGTTTGTCAAGTGTCCACAGAATGCCAGGGTAACCAACAAACAACCATTGGATGCCAAGATTTCTCTTGGGTGCCCATGGGGGTTCAAAAGTGGCTGTTGGGTGCCTACTAGATGCTTGCCCACTGAGTGTTGGGGTGCTCATTGAATACCCATTGAATGCCCATCAAATACTCACTGGGTGTCCATCAGGTCTAACAGCACCTGTTGGGTGCTCACTGACGACTGGATCACCCATTGAGTGTTGGGGTGTTCATTGGTGGCTCATCAGGCCTAACAGCACTCATTGGGTGCATGTTAACTGTCCTTGAGTGACCACTGACCACTGGGTGCCCCTTAGGTCTAACAGTGCCCACTGGGTGTTGGAGTGCCTGTTGGGGCACCCATTGGGTGTTGAGGTGCTCAGTGGGTGCTGGGGTGTCCACTGGGTACCCTCTGACTACCCACAGATGCCCAGGGCAGAGCTGGCATGGCAGCACTAACCCTTCTCTTCTCTCTCCCTCTATCCCCCAGATTTCTGTTTTTTAATTTTCTCCATTAACCCAAGGGGGCTGGGGGCCTCCCCCACAACCCTCATCCCTCCATCTCCCCCCACCCTGCCCAGGGTGGGCGCTGGGTGCTGGGGGCCACAGAGGGCACCCTGGTACCCACCCCCCCATCACGCATCTGTCTGTCTTGTTTTTTATTCCCCCCACCCTCCACTTTGTATCCATCCCCCTGTCTGTCCATCCCCCCCACCAGGAGTGACGAGACCTCGATCTAATGGGACCCACCGAGCGGGCAGCCCACCCACTGTGCCAGGGATACCAGGACAGGGAGGGCACCAGGATGGGGACACACACCAGGATTGGGGGGGGGTGCAAGGACTGGGAGGACATCAGGAGGGAGCAGAGAGCCACAACCCCCCTAGTGCACTTTGTATCCTTGTAGGGATTGGCACCTTGCGGGGGTGGCACAGGGTGCTCCTGATGCCCGCCCCCGCCCCATGATCAGCCCCAGCCCCTTTGCCCAGCAGTGCTTTATTTTAAAAATACATGAAAATACAAAAAACGGAATTTATAACCAACTTCCCCCCATTGTGACAGCCCCCCCCACCAAAGGTGCCACCCATCCCATGTGCAAACTCCCCCAGGTAGGGGGCATGTGGAGGGGGAATCAGTTGGGGGTTACAGGGATGTCTGGGACCCCCCGCCCAGGGGTGAGGCTCAGGTGGGGGAACCCAGGGATGGGTGCTGGGGGAGTGAGGGACCCCTGGGTGCTGGGGGATGTGGGGCATTTCCTATTGCTGATGGGACCTTTTGTAATTAAAGCAAAACCAATGAGTGCCTTGGTTCATCCCTGGGGAGGCCTCTGGCTCTGCCACCCCAACCTCGGCTGCTCCCTGGGGGTTCCAGCTCTGCCCCACAACTTGACAACCCAGTGGGTGCCTTGGTGCTCCCTGGGAGCCCCTGGCGCTGCCTGCCTCCTTCCAAAACCCAGTGGATACCTCAGCTCATGTCTGGGGTGTCCTTGGCTTTGCCCCTCCCCCCCAGCCTAGGTACCCTACGGGGGATCTGGATGGATGTGGGGTGGTTTGGTGGTGTCACCTTGGGGTGCTGCTCACTGCCGTCTTGCGGGGGGGCCGCAGGCGGGCAGGGAGGGATCCTGGTTTGCACCCTGAGGCAGCAGTTAGGGAGGCTGCCCGTGCTGCCCCCGCACCTGCAAAGCGGAAAGAAGCCATAGGGAAACTGAGGCATGCGGGAGGGGGCACCCCCTGCGCCCCTCCAATCCCACTACATCCTTACCTCTGGGGATGGGGGTCCTCCCACCCACTGCTGGAGTCCGAGGGGACACCTTGGGCAGGGCAGTGGGTGCCGGGGAACAGCTGGAGGGGACAGGGGGGGTGGTGGTGGTCCTGGCATGGGGCTGGCGGGTGTGGGGGATGCAGGGGACTGTTCCCCCCCTTGCCTTAGGCTGGCCTGGGGAGAGAGGGAGGGTTGGGCTATGGCACAGGACCTCCCATGGCCATAGTGTCCCTGTCCCCTTGCCATCACTACCTGCTGTACCCCCCCGGGGAGGCTCTGACCTGCCCCGGGCACCAGCTCCCTGCCCCGGGGGAGGGCCTGGCCGGGGAAGGCCCACGCGGCTGGGGGGGAGCCCCCTGCTTCCGGAAAGTCCCTTCACTGCTGCTGCGGAATTACGGCTGGGGGGTGCCTGAAAATAGAGGCGGGGGACACAGGGACATCGCTCAGTGAGTGCTCCCCATCCAGAGGCCGGGGGGGGTTTACAGTGCCCCTCGGAGACAGGGGGGCACTCACTGCCCCTGTCTAGGACAGGTCTGTGGGGGATCTGGGCGTTCAGCCTGAGTGGGACACAGCTACGCTGGGCCCCCACTCCCAGCTCTCACCTACCCTGGGGACACTGGTGGCAGCAGAGGACCCCTGTGGCTTGGCGGGGACATGGGGGATGGGGGCAGGTCCCCGCGACTCCACGATGGGCAGGAGCGCCCGCACCGGGCTGTCCTTCACCACGAAGGTCTGGCGGCGGGGGCTGCGGGGGGTGCCGGGGGGCGTGACGGCGGGTCCCGGGGGGTCTCCGGGGTCGGGAAGGGGCAGGTGACACCCCTCCAACTGTGCTGCCAGGCGCGTGGCCTCCCGCACCATCTCTTCCAGACGGGCCCCGCGCAGCGGACTCCAGCGCCCGTTGCCGCCCCCGTGCCGGCACCCCCCGCCCGGGCTATCCTCAGCCTCCTCTTCCTCCTGGCTGCAGATGGGGCGGGAAAGGGGGGAAGGTCATGTCAGCCGACAACACCACTGCCAAGAAGTGGCAGGAACCTCCATGCTATCCAGAACCCCATTCATTGGGTGACACGTCCCCCAGAACCGCCTCTATGAGGGGGGCATGTCCACAGGACGCCCAGGACTCTGTTAATGGGGTGACATGTCCCCTAGGACCCCATCTTCGGGGTGCGATGTCCTGCGTGGCCCCCAGAACCCCAACTATGAGTTGCCACATCCACCACAACCCCATCCATGGGGTGACGCGTCCCTTAGGACCTTGACATTGAGGTGCCATCTCTCCCTGTCTTCCATGTCCCATCCTATTCCCCATGTCTCCATCTAGAAGGTGCCCTGTCCCCCCTGTTCCCATCCACGGGGTGCCCTGTCCCCAGTACCTGCCCCCCCGTACCTGTCAGATGGGGACAGCACGCCGAAGTCGAAGCTCTCCTCGGTGACGAATCGAACATCTGGGGGGACACTGGGGGTAAGCCCCGCCCCCTCCCCCCCCGCCCCAGGGGGGAAACAGTGGGGACACGCAGCGCTGGCGCTGCCGTACCTCGGTCCTCGGCCATCGCCTCGGGGCACCGGGGCCACCTGCGGGAGCTGGGGGGTCACCACCGACCGCATCGAGGTCCCCCACCCGTGCCCCCACCCGCCTCCCGTGTCCCCAACCCCCCGCGGGGGCCCGGTGGCACCGGCTAGCGCGCGGCTGACACGGCCGGTGCCAGGCGCCGCCGGGCTCGGTGCCACCGGGATGGGGACAGGGATGGCTCCGCCGGCGCCAGTCGGCGGGGGTGACACCGACGACCCCGCCCGGGGTGCCCTCAGTGCCACAATGGGAGGTCCCAGCCCTGCACCCTGGTCCCTGTGAGACCCCGGTATCACAACGGTGGTTCCCAGCCTCTATCGGGAGACCCCAGCCCAACACTGAGGGAGTCCAACCCCGCTGGGAGGTCGCAGCCCCACACCCAGGGGAGCCCCTGTCCCACTCGCAGAGGGTCTCAACCCTACACTCTGATCCCGGAAGGCCCCCGGGACATTTTGATCCCCGGGGGGTCACAGGCCCAGAGGCTGGGGCCCTAGTTCTGCACCTCGATCCCAGGGGACCCCCAGCCCCACATGCCGATTCCGAGGGACCCCCAGCCCCACAACAGGGGACCCCATTCCCATACCCAGGCGTCCCGGCCCTTCACCCCAATCCCTTGGGGACCCCAGCCCCACACTGAGGGGTCTCAGTCTTGCATCCCGATCCCGAGGAGGTCCCATCCACATTCCTAGGCCTCCCAGCTCCCACGCGGAGGGTCTCAGCCCCAGACCCTGATCCTGGAGGTCCTATTCCCACCTCTGGGCCTCCCAGTCCCACACTGAGGGATCTCAGCCCCATAATGGCACTATTCCTCCCCCATACCTGGGGAATCCCCTAGGCACGTACCCCCAGCCCGGGAGACCCCAGTCCCACATTGGAGGGTCCCAGCTCCAGACTACGAGGGTTCCAGCCCCACCGACGAGTCCCAGCCGCGAACCCCAATCCCTTGGTGACCCCAGCCCCACACTGAGAAGGTCCCAGTTTACACCGGGAGTCACAGCCCCAGCCCTGGGGGTCCTCAGCTCTTATCAGGGGGTCCCAGTCCCGAACCCCGACCCCACGTCACCCCGTCTCCGCATGGGGTGGTTTATCCCGCGCTCCGCCCCGATCTCCCCGCAGGCTTCTCCTCTTATCCGGGGGTCCCGGTCTGCCCCTTGTCCTCCCCCACCTCACCGCCCCTGGCTCCCGCTCGTCGCGCGCGCCGAGGAGGCGTAGCCTAGCGAAAGGGGCGTGGTCTTGTTCGAATTCCCCCTCCCCTTGCGGCTCAATCGCGGCGCACCCGCCCCAGGTTCCGATTGGCCCGCGGCCTTTATAGCGCCACTCTGATTCGCAGCTCTCCTCGCCTTCCGCCTCACTGATTGGCTCTCCTGCTCCCCGCGCCCCGCCCCCCAGCGGTGGGGGCGTGGCCCGGAAGCGCGGCGCCTGAGGGTCTTTCCGCCACCGTTGCCGGCGCAGCATGGCCGCTGTGCCGCCCGACTCCTGGCAGCCGCCCACCGTGTCCATGGAGACCACGTAAGGGGCGGGGCCTCGGCCCGGTACCGGTACCGGCACGGCAGGTCCCGCCCACCCCTGGTCCCATCCCTTCCGCGGCATTGGGGATAAATCGGTGTCCGCTTTCCCCCCTCCCCCCCCCCTCCCCCCCCCCCCCCCCCCCCCCCCCCATTCCGCCTTCCATATAGCCCCAGTGTTCATGAGTCCACGGTGTCCGTGAGCCCCCGGTATCGGGCAGACCCTGAGCCCCACAGGTGCTAAGAAGCTCCCAGTGTCTCCGGAACAGGACAGCTCCGTTATCCCCCAGTATCAACCAGTCCTGGTTTCCGCCCCGGTACTAGATAGCCCCTGGTTCCCCCACTGGTGTCTCCCATGGTGTTTGTAACCCCCATTCCCTCGGTACCAGCAGATCCCATTAACCCTGTGGTGCCTTGTTAGCCCCAGTGTCTCCTGGTGTCTCCCAATACCGCACAGAATCAGCCCAGTCCTGGTTGCTTCCCCTGGTACCAAGAGCCATTCATATCCTCCTGGGGTCTCATTATCCTTCAGTACCTGCAGCCCCCATTGCCCCCCATCCCCTCTCACGCCTGTGGTCCCTGCCCCGACTGATCCTGGGGGATGTAGGTTGGAGGTCACGTTGATGTGTTTCCTGGTACTGTTCCCATTCCCAGTATTCCCACTGGGCCTGCTGGTGCTGTAGCTGTACTAACAGCACAGCCCCCTGACTTTGATCTAAAACTGGAGTTGGGGCTCACAGTGGGATGACCCTGCCCTGCAGCTGCAAGAATTGACCCTATAGGGAGTTCACAGCAAGGTGACCCCATCTTTTGCTTCCATTCCTGGTGCTGTTCCCCATTCCCAGTGTCGTTCCTGTTCCTGTTTTTCCCATTCCCAGAATGGGCCTTTCGTTGCTGGAGCTGTACTGGAAGACAAAGCCCCTAGCTTTGTTCTGAAACTGGGTGTGGGAGGCACAGTGTGATGACCCTGTCTCCAGTTCCCATTCCCAGTACTGTTCCTGTTCCCATTCTTGCTGTTCCAATTCACAGAATGAGTCTGCTGGTGCTGGAACTGCACTGGCAACACAGCCCCTGGCTTTGGTCTGAAGCTGGGGATGTGGGTATCGCTTCGGGATGGCCCCATTTCCTTTTCCCATTTCTATTACTGTACACCATTCCTGGTGCCTTTCCCATTCCCTTTCTGTGTTCCCATTCCCAGGATGGGCCCACTCGTGCTGGAACTGTACTGGCAACACGCTCCCCGCACCTGCAAGAACTTTGCTGAACTGAGCCGCCGTGGGTACTACAATGGCACCAAGTTCCACCGCATCATCAAGGACTTCATGGTGCAGGGAGGGGACCCCACAGGTACCGGTGAGTGCAAGCCTCTGAAATCTCCCTGGGACCCTCCCTGGTGCCAGGGGTTCCTGCTGACCCCCAAATTCCTCTGCAGGCCGCGGTGGCGCCTCCATCTATGGGAAACAGTTTGAGGATGAGCTGCATCCTGACCTGAAGTTCACTGGTGAGCGGGGCCAGCACTGGGAGAACACTGGAGGGGCATCCACCCCCGCCTACAGGGGAACAGGACACCTGAGAACACACCTGTGGGATGGGATGTCCCCTGTGTCCTCATCCATGGGGTGACATGTCTTCTAGAACTCTAGTCATGGAGTGACATGTCTTAAGGAGGCTGGTCATGGGGTACGTCCTCCAGGACTCTGGCCGTGAAGTGGCATATCTCCCCTGTCCCCCAAGGTACTGTTTATAGGGTGACAAGTCCTCTGTGTCCCCCAAAACCCTATCCATGGAGTGATATGACTCCCAGGAGCTTTGCCATGGAATGCCCTGTCCTCTATTTCCCTATTCCTGGTGTGATGTGTCCCTGTGTCCCACAGACATCAGGATCCTGGCAATGGCCAACATGGGGCTGGACACCAACAGGAGCCAATTCTTCCTCATGTCCCCTAAGACCTCTCCATTGGGCAACATTTTCCCCATGACACCAGGATCTCAGCCATAGGATGACATGTCCTTGTGACCCCATCCATGGGGTGGCATGTGCTCCATGTCCCCCAAGACCCTGGCCATAGTGTGTCATGTCCCTTAGGATGCCAGGACACCTGGCCTATGTCCTGCAGGCACTGGGATCCTGGTGGTGGCCATTGTGGGGCTGGACATCAATGGGAACAAGTTGTTACTGATGTCCACTAAGACCCCTCTGTCGGGTGACAGATTCCCCAGAAGCCTGACCATGGAGTGACATGTCCCAAGGATAACAGCCATAGGATGATGCCCTGCAGGATCCCAATCTTGGGGTGACATGTTTCCCATGATACCAAGATCTGGGCCATGCGACAACATCCCCTGTAGAATGACATGTCCCTCATCATGCTGGAACCTTGGCTGTGGGGTGGCATGTCCCCTATATGCCCATCTATGAGGTGACATGTCCCCATGTCTCACAGGTGCCGGGATCCTGGCAATGGCCAATGCAGGGCCAGACACCAATGGAAGCCAATTTTTCCTGACACTGGGCCCAGCACAGTGGCTGGATGGGAAGCACAGCATTTTCGGGAGAGTGTGCCAAGGCATGGGGGTGCTGGGGCGCCTAGCCATGGTGGAGACCAACTCCCAGGACCGACCACTTGACGATGTCAAGGTCATCAAGGCATATCCCTCAGGGTAGGGGTGTGGGGTGCCCTCCCTCCAAATTGTACTGCTCGTTTGTAATAAAAGAGGTTGGATGTGGTGCCCCCCTGCCCCCACCCACAGAGTGATGGTTTTAGGGGGGAGGTGGGGGAGATGTCTTTGGCATGGTGAGGGGCTGGGAGGTTGTGAGTTCCCCCCAGAAAGGGTTTGTGGGTGCCCTTGGAAGGGTGGGTGTCTCTCCCTGGGGACATGGAGCTGCCAGTGGCCCCAGTTCCTGGGGGTGCAGGGTGCCAGAGATCCAAATTTATGCCTACTGTGTTGTGTGTGTGTATCCTCAAAGTTTCCTGGAAACCCTCAGAGTGTCGTCCTGCCATGGACACATTGGATCACTGAGCTTTGGGTGGAAGGGGAGGGATTGGTGCTGGGGATCTAGGTCCCCACACAGCACTGGGGACCCACAAACTGGCAGTGGGATCCTCATGCCAGCACACACTGGGTTCCATCTCGATGTCATCCTCCTGGCTCCCAGTGCAGGACCTAGGAGCTGTAGGGTTTACCAGGAATGGTGCGGGGGTGATACTGGGAGCTACTGGGAGGATAGCAGAGGACTGCATCTGCAGTTGGTGGGGCTATGGGCATACTGGGTAGGTTCTGATTAAGGGGGAACTAGGGTGACTGGGGGCTCATCCTGGGGAGTGGGTGGTATTTAGAGTGTCACCATGGCACAGGAGGGCACACTAAGAGTATTGGAGGGGTGCTGGAGCTACCAGGGAGGGAGAACCGGGCCTCCAGTCCGGGGGTGATCCCGGCGGCAGTACCAATGGTCCGTGATGTACCAGCGTCTGGAGGCAGCCTCGGGGGCGATCCCAGAGCAGTAGCGGTGGTTTCCGGGCGATCCTGGGGCTGATCCGTAGTACCCACGTTCGGGGGCACTGGGGATGGGGAGACGGCACTGGGGGCGATGCGGGGGGCGGCACCGACGTCTGAGGGTGATACTGGGGATCTGGGGTTGGCGCTGGGGATCTGAGGGCTATCCCGGGGACAGTAACAGGGGTCTGGGACGGTACCGGGAATGGGGAAGCGGCCCCGTGGGCGATGCGGGGGAGGTGCCGGCGGTCAGGGGAGGTACTAGGGATTGAACGTTGATCCCGGAGCGATCCCGGGAATCTGGGGTCGACCGCGGGGACAGTACCGGGCTATGGGGGCGGCTCTCGGGATGATGTAGGGGCGATCCCGGAGATCTGGGGGCGATACCAAGGCGGAGCCGGAGCGGTCCCGCGGGCCTGGTGGTACTGGGATTTTGAAGCAGGCCCGGAGGCAGTGCGAGGGTAGATCCCAGAAAACTAGGAGTGATCCCGAAAATTTCGGGGCGATCCTGGGGGCAGTACTGGGTGTCCGTGGCGGTACGGGGAAGGGGAGGCGGCCCCGGGGGTGATCCCGGAGGCGGTACCAGGGGCGGTCCCGAGCCTGTCTCGGTCACCCCGTGGGCGGACCCGAAAAAGATCCCGGTGTGCGGCCAAGGGCGGTGCCGGGAGCCTCGGGCGGTGCCAAGGGCGGTCCCGGTCTCCCGGCGGGCGGTCCCGAAGAAGACCCCGGGGCAGTCCCTCGTTGTGGGACCAGAGCCAGTGCCGGCAGCCTCGGGCGGTGCGAAGGGCGGTCCCAGGGCAGAGCCGATCCGATCGCGGTGTCGGTGGCGGTGTTGGGGCAGCGACGGAGCCCGGGGCATGGCAGGCTTGGGCGCCCCGGAGCCGGGCACCGGGCCCGGTCCCGTCCCGGCCACTCGCGTGGAGCTCACGGTGTCCTGCAGGTAGCGGGGCCGCGGAGGGAGCCAGCACCAGGCGGCGGGGACGTGGGGAGGCACTGGGTTGCACTTTAGTGTAGGGGTAGCTGCCGTTGGAGGAGGCTGGGATGCACAAAGAGGTACTGGGAAGCACTGGGCAGCGGCGCTGGAAGGTGCTGAAGTGCAGTGGGAGGCACTGAGATCCCTTGGATGCGCTGGGAGGCATTGGAGAGTTGGGAGCAGCTGGCGTTGTAGGGCACTGTCTTGCACTGTAACACAGTGAGATGAATAGGGAGGCATTGGGAGGCACTGGAGTGCCGCAGTAGCTGGTGTCGAAGGGTGCTGAGGTGGACTGTGATGCGCTGAGATCCTCTGGGATGCACTGGGGGGCACTGGAATCCACCGGAGAGTGGGAGCAGTTGGTGGTATGAATGTACTGGAATGCGCTGAGTTGACCTAGAAGGCACCGGGAGACACTAGGGAACGGGGAGCAGTCGGCATTGTAGAGCACTGGGTGGCACGGGTAGGTACTGGGGAGCAAGGCAGCTGGCTTCGGAGGCATTGAAATGCATTGGAAGGCACTGGGATTCACTAGGAGACATTGGAATGTGCTGGGGGGCATTGAGGAGCATGGGCGGCACGGGGAGTGTTGCGTCTGGGGACGGAGGGGCACTAGGTCAGCCAAGGATGCTGAAGGGTGCGGGGCACTGAGGCGAGTGGGGGGCACAGGGGGGGCATTTGGGGATACAGGGGATGCAAAGGGGTCAGGTTGGACCTGTATCACCTGCCCTTGCCCACCCTGAAATTTCTGAATCCCCGGGCTGCACTCCACAATCTGCATCCCCTGTAACCCCTGCCCACCCTGCAGCCCCTGTACCCTCCTTCTGCAACATGTGGTGCATCTTTGGTGTCCCGACACATAGTTGTGCCCCTGACACACGGCACTCTAGCGTGTCATGCTGTGACCCTGTGCAGATCTGTCTGTGCACCCCAGTATGTGTTGTGGGGCACATCTGACAGCGCAGCCCAGCACCCAGCCATGCTCACCAACACCCTGCTGTGTACCCTGACACATGGTTGAGCCCCTCAGTGCATGGCCCCCCAACATGTGTCAGACATGTTTTTGCACCCTAATCCATGTCCTGGGGCACATCTGGCTGTGCACACCCTGCCACGCACCCTGTCACACAAGTGGGCACAACCCAACATGTGGCTGTGCACCTCAATGTGTGTTCTGGGGCACATCTGACTGCATAAAAAGTACACACAGTCACAGGCACAGCCAGGTGCTCTCACATTCACACGCACACATGCACACTCACATTTTCTCCCCTCTGCCCCCCCTAGGCAGCTCCTGGACAGGGACACCTTCTCCAAGTCAGACCCACGTGAGTGGGGCCGGGGGGATGGGGTGTGGTTTATGTCTCTGGGGATGTTTTGGCTCCTAGGTGCTCTGAGGAGTCTCTCAGGAGCTTGGGGTTTCTGGAAGGTGTGGGCTCAGGGGATGTTTAGTCTCGGGGGATTTGGTGGTCTCTAGGGGGTTGGGGGGTCTCTGAGGTATTTTGGAGGTATCTGAGGGTTTTGGGGTCTCTGGGAGCATCAGTGTCTCTGGGGAGTGTTATGGTCTCCAAGGTTTTTGGGGCCCCTGAGGTGTTTTGGGAGGTCTCTGGGGTGTTTTGTGGTTCTGTGTGGTTTTGGGGTCTCAAGGACATTTTGGAGGGTTCTGGGGGTGTTGGGAGCTCTGGTGAGTGTTGGGGTCCCTGGGGGTTTTGGGTGGTCTTTGGGGGTTTTGGGAGACTCTGGGGGGGTTGGGGAGCCTCTGAGGTATTTTGGGGGTGTGTGGGGGATCTTAAGGGGTCTTGGAGGAATCGAGGGTGTCTCTGAGGTGTTTTGGGGGGTTTCTGGGAATGTTGGTGTCTCTAAGAGTTTTGGGGGTCTTTGGGGTGTTTTGAGGGGTCTCTGGGGGTGTCCGCCCCCCCTGACCCCTCCCCTGCAGTCTGTGTGCTGTACACACAGCGGCCTGGCAGCCACCAATGGCGGGAGGTAAGTGACCGATTGGTGGGGAGCAGCCAGTCAGCACGTTAGGCCATGCTCAGTTGGGCAATTGGCATGTCAGGGTGCACTCAGACAGCCAATTAGGATGTTGGGGTGCTAGCTGGCCAACCAATCATCAGCATGTTGGGGCAATGACCAATCAGTGTGTGTGTGTGTGTGTGCCAACCAGATGGCCAATCAGCGTGTCAATGGCAGCCAACCAGCATGTAAGGTTCTGGCCTATCAGCATGTTGGGGTGATGGCCAACTGGCCAATCAGGGTGTTGGGTTGCTGGGCAGGAGATCAAGTCAAATTCTGGCCAATTGGCATGTTGGGGGGCTGACCAAGGAGCATATTGGAGTGTTGGCCAAATGGCCAATCAGTGCATTGGGGTGCAAACCGGGTGGCCAGTCACCAGTGAGCAATCAGGTCTTTGGGTGCAGCACCTGGAACACAAGCGTTCTGGGATACAGCAGCGTCCCGGGGGCAGAGTGGTCAGCCAAGCAGCATCCTGGGAATCTGGGGAGCATGTCGAGGTGCTGGGCAGCCAGCCAATCAGCTGTCGGCACACAGCCAGGCCCCGCTCTTGTAATTAATAGGGTGTTAATTGCGGGGTAATGAGTGGGAGGGTGAGGGGGGCGGCCCTTCGGCACAAAGCAGCACCTGGGCCCTCCCCGCCCCTGCCCTCCCCTTTCCCACACGTGTCCCCACACGTGCCCGCTCAGCCGCTGCCCACCCTTGCCCCACCTCCTCCGCCCACATGTGTCCCCATGTCCCCAACCTCATGTCCACATGTTCTCATGTTGCTTGGTCCCCATGTTGCTGAGTCCCCATATTCTCATATTCTCATGTCCCCAGCTCCATGTTCACATATTCTCATGTCTCTGTGTCTCCATGTCACTGTGTCCCCATATCTGTATGTCTCCATGTCCACATTCTCATGTCCCACTGCCTCCATGCCCCTGTCCCACCCTCTTTCCCATGCCCCCATTTTCCTGTCCTGTGTTCCTATGTCTTCATGTCCCTATGTCTCCATCCCTATACCGCCATGTCTCTGCATCTCTATGTCCCCACATCCCTGTGTCCGCATCACCACGTCCCCATGTCACTGTCCCCACCCCATGTTTTCCTATCACCCTATTAAACCCGCTGTCCCCACATCCTCCAGTTTGGCCGGACCGAGGTCATTGACAATTGCCTGAATCCTGACTTCCTGCACAAGTTTGTCCTTGATTATTGCTTTGAGGAGCGGAAGAACCTGCGCTTTGACCTGTGAGTAGCCCCTGTGGCCCCAGTGTCACCACCCTGTACCCCAGGGTAACCCCCTAGCCACCCTGACACAGCCCCCCAGAGTGTCCTTGTCCCAGTCCATGTTCTGTCTCTATTCCTGGGCCATCACCACCCTTGTTTACATCCCTGTCCCCATCCTTGTCTCA
Source organism: Catharus ustulatus (assembly GCF_009819885.2). Lineage (NCBI taxonomy): Eukaryota > Metazoa > Chordata > Aves > Passeriformes > Turdidae > Catharus > Catharus ustulatus. Next base: position 7,055,356 of record NC_046245.1, read on the forward strand.
TCCCACTGTCATCCCTTATCCTATCCAGTCCCCGTTCTCTCCCATCCTGTCCCCATCCACATCCCATTCCTGTCCATTCCATTGTGTCCTTATCCTGTCCCTGTACCAATCCTTGTCTCATCCTATTCTTTGTCCCATCCCATCCCAGTCTCCATTCCTGTCCCACTCAAGGCTTCCCCTCCCTGTTCCATGCCCACATGTTCCCTCCACCCCAGGTATGATGTGGACTCCAAGACCCCTGACCTCTCCAAGCATGTAAGTGCAGGATCAGCCCTGCTCCCCTGGCCTCCCTGGAATGGGCATCCCCCTGGTGACACCTGATGTTCCCAATCCTGCAGGATTTCCTGGGCCAGGCATTCTGCACCCTGGGGGAGATCGTGGGCTCAGCTGGCAGCCGCTTGGAGAAGCCCCTGATGTGAGTCCCCCCTTTGCCCCAGTGTCCCCATGTCCCACCCCAGTGAAACTCCTGATGTGAGTCCCTGTTGTGCCCCAGTGTGCTCATGTTCCTCCCAGAAAAGCCCCTAACATGAACCCCCCCAATCCCAGTGTCCCCATTTCCCTGCCCCTGAAGAAACCTCTCGTGTGAGCCTCCAGTGGGGTCCAGTGTCCCCAAAGTCCCTGGGGTCCCAATGCCCCCCACTGGAGAAAGGCCTGATGGTAGCCTCCCTCACCCCCAGTGTCCTGGGGTCTCCATGTCTCTGCCCCAAGGAAGCCCCCAGTATGAGCCACTTCCCTCAGTGATCCTAATGTCCCCATGTCCTCTCCCATGGAGAAGCTCCTAACATGAGTCCTGCCTGTGCCCCAGTGTCCCTGAGGTCACCATGTCCCCTTTGGATAAAACCAGTATTTTGAAGAAAACTGGGAAACCCAGTGTCCCCATGTTCCGCCTGGAGAAGCCCCTGACATGAACCCCTCTGGCCCCAGTGGTGCCAAAGTGCTTTCCCCAGACAAGTGCCTGACACAAGCCTCCCCATATATCCCCGGGTCCCTTTCGGTGTGCCCAGGATAGACCCAGACCACAGAGCCAACAGTGGCATTTTGGAGGGCTTTTTATTTTGTTCTTTTTGGGGATTTTTTCTTTGTTTGTTTGTTTGTTGTTTTTTGGGGGGGATGGGGAGTGGCTTTTGGCAGGAAAGACAGTATTTGGGGTTTGGCATTTTGGTGGGGTTTGATTGATCTGGCTTTTTCTTGGGGATCTTGCTTTTTGGGGGGTCTGGCTATTGGAGGGGTCTGACGATTTTGGGGTTGGCTTTTTCTGGGCAGTTTGTTTTGTGGGAATTGGCTTTTTGAGGGGAGAAACTGCTTGTTTTTAGGGTGCTGGAATCTGAGGGGGCCGGAGGATTTTTTTTTTTTTTTTTTTTGGTAACTTCATTTTTTTGGGAGGGGAGGCTTTTTCTTGGGCAGGGATCCCTTCCATCACCCTTCAGTGTGTGTCCCTGCAGGATGGGGACAGCCACCACGCACCCTCGGGGCAGGAGACCTGCCCCAGCCGCCTCCAATGGGTAAGTTTTGGGGTGCTCAGTGCGCCGGCACCATGGGACACCATGTGTGCCCCTGCCGTGCTCACATCCCATCCCGGCAGTGGCATTCTGGGGAAGAAGTGCGGCACCATCATACTCCTCGCTGAAGAGCTGGGAAACTGCCGGGTGAGCCGCGGTGGGGCAGAGGAGGGGGCATAGCTTGGGAACCCCGCAGTATCGGGGGTGGCTGGGGCACACTAACCCGCATTCCAAAGATGAGGGTAAGGGCTGTCTATCCCCGCGCTGTGTCCCGCCTGTCCTGGATCCCTCCGTCCCTCGTGGAGCAGCCGCCCCGCAGGATCCCGCCCTTGACGGGGGCGCAGAGTGATGACCCTCCCCCCTCCCCGATTCCACTCCCCAGGACGTGGCCACACTCCAGTTCTGCGCCAACAAACTGGATAAGAAGGATTTCTTCGGAAAATCTGACCCCTTCATGGTGTTCTACCGCAGTAACGAAGATGGGACGTGAGCGACTCCCTCTCAAAACTGCAGTGACCTTCCCACACCTCGCGAGAGGGCTCAGCCCTAAAACAGGATACCCCTATGTTCCCATGGGCTGGCATTGGCGGGAGTGTCCAAAAATCCTCACTGCATTGTGAGAGTTACAGACGGGGGGAGGGTGTTGGGATGGTAGAGTGACCCCCTTGTTCTCCCCCCAGTTTCACCATCTGCCACAAGACAGAAGTGGTGCGGAACACACTGAACCCCGTCTGGGCAGCCTTTGCCATTCCTGTGCGTGCCCTCTGCAACGGGGACCATGACCGGTGAGTGCCAGAGGACTGGGACCTCCTGCACCCCCTCTTTGGCCCCAAAGACCTCTTTCCCTCCTTTCTTCCCATCTTTAAGGTCCACTAGGACCCCCTGAACCCCTTCCCCCATCTCTGTCATACCTAGGGACACCCTGCACTCCCATCTCTGTGGTCCTCTGAGATCCCCCAAGCCCCCTTCCCCCCCACCCATGGTGCCCCAGTTCCGCATGCAGTCCTGTCCCCTGCCTTTATGGGCCCCCAGGACCCCTTTTCCTTCTTTCCCCCATCTCCCAAGTCCTCCAGGAGCCCCTGCACCCCATGTCCTCATCTCTGGTACCTCTGGACTCCCAGAGCCCCCCTCACTCCATGTCCATGGTGCCCCAAGACCCCTTCCCCTCTCTCTGTGGTCCCCCAGAATCCCTTTCCCTGTGCTGTGATACCCCAGCACCTCCAGGACCCCCTTCCTGCAACCCTGTGGTCCCAAAGATCCCTGCATCTACTTCCCCATCTCTGTGGTAACTCCAGGCCCCTGTAGGCCTCCCACCCTCTCTGTAGCCCCCCGACCTCCTTCCCCTATCTCTTTGGCCACCCGATACCCCCAGACCCTCTTGCCCCATGTCTGTGGTACCAGTAGCATGCTCCCCCGCCCTGCAGTGTTACCCACTTCTGCCTCAGTTTACCTGTCTGGGCAATGGGCATCACAGCTGTCACTGAGCCATACTGCCCCCCCTCCGTTCCAAACCAGTGTCACCAGCTGCTGTCCTGGCAAACAGCCACTTTGGCCCCGTGTTCGACGTTGCTGTGGCAACGATGGATAAAAATATCCCGATGAGGAGGAGAAGGAAGCAGGAAAAAGCCCACAGAGGCGTCAAAACAAATCCCGCAGGGAGTGGGGGGTTTTGTTTCATGGGTTGCCAGGGGAGGGGAGTGGAGGGGATTTGGAGATGTCGGTGACCCCCTCCTACCTTGCAGAGCCATCAAAGTGGAGGTTTATGACTGGGACCGTGATGGCAGGTGAGCTGCATGTGGTGGTCCTGGGGGCCTCCCACACCTGCACCCCTTGGGTGATAGGAATTCCCCCTGGCTGTTTGGGATTCCCTGGCTGATGGGAAACTTCCTGGGCAATGGTAAACCCCACATCCCCACACCCTCGAGTGATGGGGATCCCCCTGGGTAATGGGAACCTCCCTAACCCAACTGATGGAGAACCACCGGCCTTGCAGCCATGACTTCATCGGGGAGTTCACCACCAGCTACCGGGAGCTGGCGCAAGGCCAGAGCCACTTAAACGTGTATGAGGTGAGGGGGGTTGGGTACATGGGCAGGAGGGGGGTCCTGCACACCCCCGTGGGAGTCACGGTCCCACTGCTGCACCCCCAGGGGTTATGATCCCCAGAATCCCTGTGCTGCACCTGTTTGTGTTGGGGTCTTAACACTGCGCTGTGATGTTACGGTCTCCAGGGTCCCTCCCAGCTCTGCACCCTGGTGTGTCATATGCCCCAGGGTCCCCTCCCCCTCCTGCACTCTGAAGTGTCATGGTGCCTGGAGTGCTCATGCTGCAACCATAGAGGTTTACAGTCCCCAGGATTCCCTGTGCTACAGCCTGGGGTGTTGGGGTCCCCACATTGCACCCCTGGGCTATTATTACGGTTCCCATACGGCACCCTGGGGTGCAGCACCCACAACTGCTCCCTTGAGGGTCCCCAGCCACCACCATGGATCTCCAGCTGCACTACAATCCCAAGGTCCCTACATGCATCCCTGAGTGTCACAGCCTAGCATGTGCTCCTCAAGGTCCCTCTCTGCACCTCAGCACAGTGCTCCCACTGCTGCACTCCAGCATATTCCGTGCCCCTGTGTTCCCCAGGATGTGACAGTCCCCTACACTGCTCACTGGGGCTTCCTGTCTCTGTGAGAAGCAGCCCCTTTCCCTCCCCTCCCATCCCTGCAGGTGGTGAACCCTCGGAAGAAGATGAAGAAGAAGAAGTACCTGAACTCGGGGACAGTGAGGATGGGGATGTGCAGAGGTGCGAGGGGCACAGGGAGTGTGGGCACTTCCTCCCCTGAGCCCTATGTCCCCACAGGTGACACTGCTGTCCTTCACTGTGGAGGCTGAGCACACCTTCCTAGACTACATCAGGGGCGGGTGAGTAGGGAATCCCCAACACCCCCAGCCTCTACTTCACTGACAGGGCAGTCCCCAGGACCCCTGTCTCCTCCCTTGGAGGTCCCCAGTACCACTGTTGCTCCCTCAGGGATGAAGAGGGGCGGGGGGGAGTGGTTCCTGCTATCCCTAACTCTTCCCTGTGGGATCCCCAACACCTCCAGTTGCTCCATTGGAGGTCCTCAGCACACCTAGCTCCTCTATTGCGGGTCTTAGCACCCTCACCCAGATGCCTCCTTGGGGGCAGGCTGTCCCCATCACCCACAACTGCTTCATTGGTAGCCCCCAGAACCCACAATTGTTCCCTTTGGAAGTCTCCAGCATTCCAAACAGCTCCCTTTGGGATGCCCAACAGCCACAGCTGCTCCTTTGGGGGAAGAGGGTCCCCCCCAGCCCCATCTTCTCCATTGGAGGTCCTTAGCATCCCCACCCCAATGCTGTGACGTGGACAGGGGCTCCCCAGCACCCCACACTGTTCATTTGGGCGTCCCAAGCACCCCCAGCCACTCCCTTAGGTGCAGCATGGTGACACCTCAGTGCAGGGACACTTGGGGGTGCTCTGAATTGGGTGATGGGTGCATCCAGTCCAGCCTGTCCCCCTAGGGGTGTCCCCACCCCAAACCCACAGGTCAACCTCTGTGTCACCCCAAGCCCACTTCCCCCCCAGGACCCAACTCAACTTCACAGTGGCCATTGACTTCACAGCATCCAATGGTGAGTGGGAGCTGTGTCCTCCCAGTGGGATTTATTTGGGGCAGTTGTAACCAGTTTGGTGTCATGATGGTGTCATCCTTGTCACCAGTTTGGGGACATGCTGTTCTTGTAGTTGTGTTCGGGACATGGTCATGTTTCCCTTGTCTCTGGGTTGGGGACTTGGTGACAACTCTCTTGTCACTGGGTTGGGGTCATGTTGGCATTGTCCGTGTCATGGGTTTGGGGCCATGGCGGTGTTATTTTTGTCACTGTACTGGTACTACAGTGGTGTCACACTTATCACCAGCTGTCACTGGGTTGGGGATTTGGTGCCATTATCGTTGTCATTGAATTTGGAACAAAGTGGTGCCATTCTTGTCACTAGGTTGGGGTCATGGCAGTGTCATCTTTGCCAGTGTGTTTGGGATGTGGTAGTGTCATCCTTGTCACTGTGTTGGTTCCATGGTGGTGTCATCCTTGTGACCAGCTGTCACCAGACTGGGGACGTGGTGGTGTCACCCTTGTCATCAGGTTGGGAATATGGTGGTGTCACCCTTGTCACTGGATTGGGCACGTGGTGGCATTTGGAGACATGGTGGGATGATCCTTGTCCTTGTCACCATGGGGATGACATCATCCTTGCCACTGGGTTGGGGCCATAGTGGTGCTATGGTAGTGCGGATGCTGGGGGTGTTTTGGGGGTGCTGAGGGGATTATGACGGCGCTGGGGGAGCTGTGGGAGTGCTGAGCCCCGTGCCCGTGCAGGGAACCCCTCGCAGCCCACGTCCCTGCACTACCTGAGCCCCTTCCAGCTGAATGCCTACAGCCTGGCACTGCGAGCCGTGGGGGACATCATCCAGGACTACGACAGTGACAAGATGTTCCCAGCCCTTGGCTTTGGTGCCAAGGTCCCCCCAGATGGGCATGTGTCCCACGAGTTCCCACTGGTGAGGGGCCAAGGCGGGACAGGGCTGCGAATGAAGGGTGGCGTCCTTGTCACCTGGCTGGGGACATGATGGGATCATCTTGTCACATTGTTTGGGACATGGAGGTATCATCCTTATCCTTGGGTTGGGGCTATGGTGGTGTCATCCTCCTCACTGGTCTGGGGACATGGCAGTGTCATCCTTGTCACCAGATCAGGAAGGGGCTTGGTGCTGTCACCAGTTTGGAGTCATAGTGGTCTCATCCTTGATCACCGAGTTGGGTACATGATGTGTTTGGGTTGGATCTGGATTGAGGATGTGGTGGTGTCATCCTTGTCTTGGGCTGGGAATACAGTAGCATCGTCATTTTTTCACTGGGTTAGGGCCAGAGTAGTGTCATCCTTGACAATGAGTTGGGAATGTGTTGGTGTCTCCCTTGTCACCACATTGTGAACATGGTGGGATCATCCTTGCTAGCATTTGGGGGCCATGGCAGTGCCATCCTTGCCTGTGGATGGGGTCTGTGTTGTCACCCTGTCCATGGGTGGGGGCCGTGGTGTCACCATGGTCCTGGTGACCTTGCGGCAGAATGGAGATGCATCAAACCCAGCGTGCCATGGCATTGCTGGGGTGCTGGAGGCGTATCAGCGCAGCCTGCGCCGTGTCCAGCTCTACGGCCCTACCAACTTTGCCCCTGTCGTCAACCACGTTGCCCGGTAAGAGGAGTCCCGTGCCCCGGGATGGGGTCCTGCACCCCCCGGCGTCACGCAGAGTCCCCCCAGCTCAGCAGCCACGGTGCTGGATGGGTCCCAGTACTTTGTCCTCCTCATCATCACTGATGGTGTCATCTCCGACATGGCCCAGACCAAGGAGGCCATTGTCAATGTAAGACCCTTGTGGTGGCACGGGGGCAGGTGGTGGCACCCCTGGGTGTTGGGACAAGGAACCTGGGATCCTTGGGTGATGGGGCCAGTGGCAGTGGGGAGGGATTGGGACGCTTGAGGGGATGGGAAAGGTTGGGGACCCCTGGGTGCTGAGGAGGGGCTGGAACACTTAAGGGATGGAAAGGAGCTTGGATTCCTGGGTTCTGAGGGGTTGGGGGTGGCTGGGACCCTTTGAGTGATGGGGTGGGTGAGGAGGAGCTGGGACTCTGAAGCTGAGAGGGAGGATGTGGGCTGGTACCCTTTCATGCCAGGGAGGTGGGGAAGGGGCTGTGAGCCCTGGGTGCTGGGGGGTGTGTGGACCCCTGGGTGCTGGAGGCAGTGGGGAGGGACTGGGACCTTTGAGAGGTGGGAAAGGGCTTGGACCCCTGGGGTTGAGAAGGGGCTGAGACCCCCAAGGTTTGAGGTGTAGGGGTGTCTGGAACCCCTGCATGCTGCAAGGGGACTGGGAAGTTCCTGGAATGCCCCAGTGCTGGTGGGGAGGTCTGAGACCCTTGGGTGATTGAGGGGGACAGGTTGGCACCCCTGAGTGCTGCAGGGAAGCGGGGGCAGCCCATTTGGTGGCAACATCATTAAATTTCATGGCACTCCCTTCACCCCCTGCTTCCCTCAGGCTGCCAAATTGCCCATGTCCATCATCATTGTGGGGGTTGGCCAGGCCGAGTTCGATGGTAAGATTTGGGGGCTGGGGGAACTAGGGGAAGGCTGGGGGGATCTGGGGTGTCCCTTGGCCACTGGAACTGAGAGTTGAATGTGCCAGTATATGAATGGGCTCAGCATACCCCAGCGAGGGGACTTGGGGGTTCTGGGTGTGGGATTGAGAGGGACATAACGGGGTGAGGAGTAGGGGGTGCTGCTGAACTTCCCCCACATCGCTCCCAGCCATGGTGGAGCTGGATGGGGATGACATCCGCATCTCTTCCCGTGGGAAAGTGGCCGAGCGTGATATCGTCCAGGTACCGACCTCACCAATGAGGGATTTGGGGACCCCCTCTCAGACCACCCAGCAGGGTGGTGAGGGGGTGCCCTGGAGACCTCACATCAGCCCTGTCACTCCTGGGGTGCACTGGGTGGGACTGGTATGGAGGGATGATAAGGTGGACTAGGACATGGGGCAGCTCTGGCATTTAGGGGGGTGCTGTGACAAGGGGATGCAATGGGTTTGGGATGCACCTGGATCAGGGGACACACTGGGATTTGGGGGGACACTGGGATGTGGTGTGGAGGCTGCACTGGGAAAAGAGGGTGCCCTGGGACTTGGGACGTACCTTGGGATGAGGGTGCAGTGGGACATGGGAGTGTATTAGGATGTGGGGGGCACTGAGACATGAAGGAGACAATAGGATGTTAAAGGAGGTTTACTGGGAAATGGGGGGAATTGGGATGTCAGGGATGTACTGGGACATAGCAGCAGTGTACTGAGACATGGGAGGGATGCACTGGGGTTTGGAATGTACCTCAATGGGAGGAGACACTGGGACATTGTGTGCTCTGGTACATGGTGGGGGCCTTCACTGGGAAAAGTGGGTGCACTGAGATTTGGGATGTATCTTGGAACCAGGGTGCAGTGGGACATGAGGGTTTCTTAGGATATGGGGGGCAGATATCTGGCATGAAGGAGGTTGGTACTGGGAAATGGGGGAGCACTGGGATGTGGGGGGCACTGGGACATGGAGGGGAATGTACTGGGATATGGAGTTGCACTGAGACATGAAGAGGGGGTGTACTAAAACCTTTGGGGGGTCTGTGCTGTGAAAAAGGATGCAATGAGACTTAGGATGTTCCTGGATGTGGGGAGGAGCCTGGGACATTAGGAGGCACTGAGACATGGGGGAACAACGAGACATTGGAGGGTGGAACTGGGATATGGGATATACCTGGATGTGGAGGGCACTGGGACATGAAGGGGGAAGGTATTGAGGAAAGGGGGTGTGCTGGGGAATGAGGGGGGCACTGGGACATGAGGGTGTGCTGGCAAATGAAGGGGGCACTGGGTCACCAGGATGGACCTGAATGTGGGGGTAGTGGGATATGGGGATGTAGGAGAGGGCACTGGGATGTGGGGGTTGTGGGAAATGGGAGGCAGTGGGGATATGTAGGGGCATTGGGGCTTGGGATGCATATGGATGTGGGGGTGCCCTGGGACATGAAGTACTGGGAAATGGAGAACACTAGAATGTGTTAGGGAATACATTAGGATATTGGGGGGGGGGGGAGTACCAGGATATGATGGGGCACTGGGTCGTAGTATGTACCTGGATGTGAGAGACGCTGGGATATCAGGAGTGGGGAGGGGACACTGGAACTGCTGTGTGTGGGACACACAGTTCTGGGGGCTTCCCGGCCCTGGACCCCCCCAACTGCTCTGCCCACCTGTGCCTCCCCAGTTCGTTCCATTTCGTGACTACATGTCAGGGGGTCCCGGCGCAGGGCTGAGCATGGCAGGACTGGCACGGGAAGTCCTAGCCGAGATTCCCGATCAGCTCCTCTCTTACATGAAAGCACGGGGAATTAAACCTCCCCCCATCCCTCCCATGTTCCCTGAAACCCCCCCACCCTGACTGCCCGCCCCCGACACACCACATCCCCTCATCTTACCCCGGGACCCTCTATCCAGGGACCAAAGGCCAGCCATACTCTGCCAGGGACCTGTGACTGGGGGTTCCTCTCCTCCCTTTCACAATCTCGAGGTCCTCCCCAGTTCTGGGGTCCCTTCCCCAATCGAGGTTCCCACCACCACACCCATAAAACAGCTTTTTGGGTTTCCTGGGGGGGATTTGGATGGTGTTGTCTGAGCATCTTTGGCCATTGGACTCCCCCCTATACCCATCCAAGACTGTCCTGCCCCCTCCCAAAAAAGGGGCAAGGGGTCTTCATCCTCCTGACCAGAAAGCTGGGGTGTGCAGGAGCCTCCCCCGAATGTGGAGTGCCCCCCTAGGGTGATGCATGACCCCTCCTCACTTCACCAGCCTCCCCAAATCCGTGGTCCCTCCCACCCAGTTCCTGGGCTGATTCCATTGGGGCCCTCAGTGTTTTTGGTGTTCCCTCATGCCGTGTCGCTTGTGTCCATATGGGTTTGTATTGAATTACCTTAAATCGCAATAAATTACTGTGGCTTTAATTGCAGCCCCCTCCCGTGGGACGCCCCAGCATCTCCCCTAAAAGGAGCCCTCCCCGGCTGTATGTGGAACTCCCCCGTGTGTGGCCCTCCCCAACTGTATGACAGCTCCCAAGACTGTGACAACTCCCCTGCCCGGCTGCGTGACTCCCCCCCCTAGCTCTGCCCCCTCCCCATCTGGGATCCCCCCGCCTGCTGTCAACGCCTCAGCCTGTGCTCCCCCTCAGCTGTGACACCCCAGCTCAGACCCCTCCTCAGCTGTGTGACCCCCCACACACTGCATGAACCCCCTCGAATGTATGATATGCCCTGACTGTGTGTGATGCCCCTACAAGCTGTAACCACTTCCAGGCTTTGGGATTCCCCGTAGCTCTGACGCCTCCACCAGCTGTGACAACCCCTCACTTTGTGACACCTCCTGACTGTGTGTGACCCCTCCAACGATGTGACATCACCCCCACTGTGTGACCCTAAAAATTGCAAATACACAGAAACCACCCGGGGCAGGGGAGAGTTGGGTTATTTACAGGACTCTGCGTCCCGCACCCCAAAACTACTTGAAGGGGGCCCTGGGAAGTCGCGGGGCTCACTGAGAACCCACACCCCAATTGAGGGGGTCATAAAGCCTCCCAGCTGGGGGGTCACGTAAAGAGGACCTGAGACTGCAAAAAAAAGAGGATTCCTTGAGTATATTTGCAGGAAAAGCAGATTTAGGACAGGCTGTCAGGACGACTGTTCTCAGCTGAGCGAAAAAGGCACCTTTGGCAACTGCACGGCCCTTGGAAATGGCAAGTGCCACACCCTCAGCCCATGGGGGAGAAAAGAGCTCTGAACTGCCCACCCCGGGCATGTAAACCCTGTTCCCAGAGTGCCTCACACACACGATTCTTACGGCGGACTCCAGAAAGCTGAGAGTCGGCTCCGGGTTCTCCATGTTCCGTGTCCTAAAGCTGCCTGAGAGAAGAAATTTAGGGTCAGCTCGGGTGGCACAACCCCTTCTGGCCCAGGGCACAGCGCCGGGAAGGTCTTTGCGTGCCGAGGCCTTGCTCCAGACAAGAAAAGTTCCCGGCATAGGGTCACCTATCCTGCTCAGCCAAACCCGCCGAGTGCCCAAACAGCACGAAATTGCCGGATCTGGGCGGCACCGGTGCTGGCAAACGCCAGACTTGGGCGGTGCCAGCGCTGGCAATCTGCTGGATGGGGAGTCCTGGCACCGACGAATTACCAGACCTGGGCAGTGCTGGTGCCAGAAGCGGGAAATTGCTGGATTTTGGCATTTTGTGCAAGCGAATTGCTGCACTTGGGCTGTGCTGGCACTGGGAAATTTCAGGATCTGATCACTGGCGGAGCCAAAAACCACCAGATTTCAGGCTCCAGGTGCTGGAAAGGACCAGATCCGGGATTTGGATCCCTTCCATTCCTTCCTTCATTCCTTCCTGTAATCCTTCCTTACCTCCTGGAATCCTTCCCCGCCCTGCCTACCCCCCCCCCAACCTCAGACACACTCAGACACACTCAGACACACTCGACCACAATCAGGCATTCTCGGACAGTCACACACACTCGGGCACGCTGGGGCACACTCAGGTATAGTCAGACACACTCGAGCACACTCAGGCACACTTGGACACACTCAGGTACTCTCTGCCACACTCAGACACACTCAGGCACACTCACACACACTTGGGCAGTCTCAGACACACTCAGGCATACTAGGGCATACTCAGGCACACTCAGGTGGTCTTGGCCACTTGGGCACACTTGGATACACTCGGATACACTCAGGCAGACTTGGCCACACTCGGGCACACTCAGAAACAGGCACTCTTGGGCACACTCAGGCACACTCGACCAAACTCAGGCACTCTAGGGCACGCTCAGGCACACTCAGACTCACTCAGGCACACTTGGACACACTCACGCACACTTGGGCACATGTGGACACACTCAGGCACTCTTGGATACCCTCAGACACACTCAGGCGCACTAGGGCGCACTCAGGCATACTCAGACATGACCGGTCACACTCAGGCACAGTCAGACACACTCAGGCACACATGGACACACTTGGACACACTCAGACACACTCAGGCACGCTCAGGCACACTAGGGTGCACTCAGGCATACTCAGACATGATCGGTCACACTCAGGCACAGTCAGACACACTCGGACACGTTCGGCACAGTCAGAAATACTCAGGCACACTTGGATACACTTGGGCTCAGTCAGGAACATTCAGGCACTCTCGGACACACTCAGGCATGCTAGGGCACACTCAGGGACACTGAGACACACTGGGACACACTCAGGCACACACAGACACTCGGGCAAACTCAGACACACGCACACACACTAGGGCACACTCAGGCACTCAGGCACGCTCGGACACGCTCTGGCGTACTCAGGCACACTCGGGCAGACACACACACTAGGGCACACACACACAACCTTGGCTGCATTCAGGCACTTTCAGGTACACTCAGGCACACTCGAGCACAAGCAGGCAATCTCGAGCACACTTGGGAACACTCAGACACACTCAGTGACACTCAGACACACTCACGCACTCAGGCACAGTCAGACACACTCGAGCACACTTGGACGCACTCAGGCACTCCTGAACACATTCAGCCACACTCAGGCACACTTGGGCACACTTGGACACAGGCACATTTGGGTACACTCAGACACACACACTGGGGTGCACTCTAGCACACTCAGATACACTTGAGCACACTTGAGAACACTCAGGCACACTTGAGCACCATCAGACACATTTGGGCACATTCAGGCACTCTCAGGAAATCTCAGGCACACCTGGGCACAGTCAGATACACTCAGGCGCACTAGGGCACACTTGGCCCCAAAACTGCCACAAATTCCACCCGAATCACCCCAAAATCCACCCAAGACTCCCCAAAATCCACTCTGGACACCCCAAAATCCACCGGATTCACCCCTGAATCCACTTGGGATACCCCAATTTTACCCAAACCCCTGAATTTAGCCCCGGATTTTGCCCCAAACTCCCCAGAATTCCCTCAGACCACCCCAATTTAATCCAAAATCCACAAATTTAGCTCCAAATTCCACCCAAAATCCCCCAAAATGCACCTGGGACACTCAAAAAACCCCCAAATTTAGCCCCAAATTCCATCCAAATCACCTCAAAATTCACTTGGAAAACCCCCAAATCCACCAGATTTACCACAAATTTCACCCAAATCCCCCGGATTCCCTCCAGACACCCCCAAAACTCCAGATTTAGCCCCCAAACCGCCGCAAAATTCCACCTGAATCACCCCAAAATCCACCGGATTTACCCCCAAACCCCCCCAAAACTTCCCAAAATCCACACGGGACACCCCAAACCACCAAATTTAGCCAAAAATTCCACCCCAAAATATCCCCAAACTCCCTTGGGAAACCCCAAATTCCACTGGAATCACCGCATAAATCAACCCAGGACACCCCAATTTCACCCAAAACCCTGAATTTAGCCCCAGATTTTTCCCAAAACCCCAAAAATTCACTCAGGACATCCCAAAATTCTCTCGGGACACCCCCGTTTCAACAAAATCCCCAAATTTAGCCCCAAAACCAGAACAAATTCCACCCAAATCACCACAAAATCCCCCCAGGACTCCCCAAACTCTACTCGGGACACCCCAAAATTTGCCAGATTCACCCCAAAATCCACTCGGGACACGCCAGTTTCACACCAAACCCCGAATTTAGCCCCAGATTCTGCCTCAAACCCACCAAACTTCCCTCGGAACACCCCAATTCTACCCCAAAATCCCAAATTTAGCCCCAAATCCTACCCAAAATCCCCCAAAATCCACTCGGGACACCCCAAATAACTGCAAATTGCCCCAAATTCCACTCCAATTAGCCCAAAATTCCCTTAGGCTACGCCAAAACCCTGAATTTTGCCCCAGAACGGGGGGATCCTGTTCCCGAAACTCCGAGGTGGGCGTGGCCTGTCCCTCCCCATGCCCATATTGGGTAAAAGGGGTGTGGCTAGGCCTTCCCACACCCCTCTTTGGTAAAAGGGGCGGGGCCTGTCCAACCCTTGCCCACATTTGGTGAAAGGGGTGGGGCCTTCCCCTCCATGCCCATATTTGGTAAATGGGGCGGACCCTGTCATCTCCATTCCCATATTGGGCAGAAAGGTTGGGGCTAGTCCTTCCCATGCCCGTATTTGGCAAAAGGGGTGGGGCTGGTCCACCCACGCCCGTATATGGCAAAAGGGGTGGGGCCTGTCACTCTCCACGCCCATATTTTGCAAAAGGGACGAGGCCAATCCACCCTCCATGCCCATATGTGCTAAAATGGGGCGTGGCCAAGGGGCTCGAGGCTCAGGGAGCCCCGAAATCCCCAAAACGAGGCCGGGAAACCTCGAAAGCTGTACCAAACAACCCCCCAAAACCCTCCAAAATACCCCCAAAATCCACAAATCCACCCCTCCTCCCACGTCACCACAGATCCCAACTGGGCTCCCGCTGCTGCTTGGTGAGACTGGGGAAATTGCTGGGATTTTGGGGGTTTCGGGGATTGTTTTTTAAGATTTTTTCCAGGTTTTTAAAAGCTTTTTGAGGGATTTTTGGGGGAATTTTGGGAGTGTTTTGGAGAGGGGTTTAGATTTTTTTAAAGAGGATTTTAAAGGGCTTTTGCGGGGGGGGAGGGTTGGGGGGTTTTGTTGGTTCCTATGAGGGAATTTTTGGGTTTCTCGAGAGGTTTTTTTGATGGAGTTTTTAGGGGGGTTTCTAAAGGAGTTTTAGGATTTTGTAAAGGGATATTTTGGGGGATTTTTATGGGAATTTTGGGGCTTTTTATTCTTTTTTAAGGGGATTTTAAATGGGATTTTTGGCTTATCAAAAAGTGGTTTTTTAAGAGTAGTATGGAGGAATCTTGGAGTTTTTCAAGGGGTTTTGTGTTTTTTAAAGGGTTTTTTAAAAGTTTCTTGGGGGACTTTAGAGAGGAATTTTGGGGCATTTTGGGGTTCATTTTAGGGTTTCGTTTTAGGGGGTTTTAAAGGGGTTTAGGGCTTTTTTGGAGGGTTTTAAAGGTCGTTTTAGGGTATTCTTTATGGATTTCAAAAGCTTTTGGAGTATCGTTTTTAGGATTTTTTGGCAGTTTTTGAAGATTTTTTGTATTTTGGGGCGTTTTGTTGGGGGGTTTTTGGAAGGTTTTGGAGGGTTTTTTTGAGATTTTGGGGCGGCTTTGGGGGATTTTTTGGGGTTCTTTTGGGTCTTTAGGGGAGTATTTTTAGGGTTTTGGATTTTTGAGGGGTTAGTGGTTTTGGAGTTGTTTTAGGAGATTGTGTGGTTTCTTTGTTTTACTTTCTTGTTTCTGGCCTTATTTTAGTTTGCTTTGGGCTCGTTTGGGGGTTTTTTTAGTTTTTTAAGGGTTTTTTATTTTATTTAACTGATTTTTTTTCCATTTTTCACTTTCTTTTCAATTTTTCCCTCCAGAGTTTCCCTCCCTAAGTTGATTTTTTCAAGCTCCACTACCAGGACATGCTGGAGGGCATCCAGAGTCCCGGGGACACCTCCGTGGACCCCTGAGACTGTGCGGGAGGAGCCCGAAAAATTTTCAGGACCCCCCACGCCCCCACGACCAAATCACTAAACCCCACCCGGAGCTTTCCCCGTGTCCGTGTGGATTATTTAGGAATTATTTTGGAATTTTGGAGGTTTTCTTGGGAATCTGGGGACGAGGGGAGGCTAATAAATAAAAATAAAAAATAAAACCATAAGATTTGAGGAAAGAAATTGGGCAATTTCACCCCAAAACGAGAGAAGGGTGCTCCAAAATTCCACGTGGCATGAAGTGCTTTCAGCCAAAATGGAGGATTTGGCCCCAAATTCTCCCCGCATTTGGGGACTCATCCCCAAAATGCACCTGGGACACCTCGATTTCACCCCAAACCCTGAATTTAGCCCCCAGTTCCACCCAAATCACCTCCATATTCACTTGGCAAACCCCCAAATCCACCAGATTTACCACACATTTCACCCAAATGCCCCCCAAATTCCCCCGGGCCACCCCAAAATCTATTCGGGACACCTCAATTTCACCCCAAACCCCGAATTTAACCCCAGATTTTTCCTCAAAACCTCTAAAATTCACTCAGGACACCCCAAAATTCCCTCAGGGCACCCCCATTTCACCAAAATCCCCAAATTTAGGTCCAAAACCAGAACAAATTCCACACGAATCATCCCAAAATCCCCCCAGGACTCCCCAAAATCCACTTGGGACACGCCAGTTTCACACCAAACCCCGAATTTAGCCCCAGATTCTGCATCAAACCTGCCAACCTCACCCCAGCATCCCTGGGCACAGGGGGGCTGCACCAGTGGCACAGGGGTGATCTGCTGCCTCCTTGCCAGCACCTGGCTCTTGTGTACAAAACTGGGGTTGGAAAATAAGCCACTGGTGTTGGGAGAGGGCAGCAGAAGCCCTGGCAAGGCCCAACCATGACATACAGAGGAAAAACTCACCCAGTGTTGGGAAAAACTCATTGTCCTCCCTGCCTGCATTGCCCCCAGAAAACATTAATAAGCCAAGGCAAACAATGGCAGCAAAGCAGTCCAAGCCCTTCCTTGCCTGCACACCAAACTGAGCGGTGCAAGGGTCTGACCCCCCTCTGCTACCCCCATGGGGTTTGTGTTGGGCTGGCTGCCCCAGCTCCAGCCACGGCTGAGTGGGTGGGGAATGCAGGGCTGGGAGCTGGCCCCCCTCTGACCCCCACCCAAAAACGACTCGGCTGCAGAAGCAATCCCATGACCTGCAGCAACGGGGGAATCCCTGCTGCCACAGCCAGGCTGGGCCATGAGACACCCAGGAGCATCCCCCAGCGCTGGCTCACCTGCGAATTGGGTGTAGACTGTGTCCTGGAGGAAGGTGCCACAGCCAAAGTCAATCAGTTTGACCTGCCCAGTGTCCAGGTCGATGAGGATGTTCTCAGGTTTGATGTCCCTGTGCAGGACCCCGCAGCTGCTGCAGTGCTGCACGGCCTCCAGCACCTGGCGAAACAGCCCCCGTGCCTCCTCCTCCGGCAGGAACCCCGAACCACGATGGAATCAAAGAGGTCCTGACATCGCTCCGGACGCTCCAGCACCAACAAGAAGCAGCTGGGGAGCTCAAACCACTCCAGGAGCTGAATCACTCCACGGAACCCAGTGGACACCTTGTCCAGCAGCACGATCTCCAGGGGCGCACGGGTGCCATTGGGCTGCACGAGGAGCACGATGCGGTCAGTGGGGCTGAGGCCGTGCCAGGGCTCTGGGACTCCTCAGCCAGCCCGGGATGCTCTGCACCCCCGCTCACCCCACGCCCGCTCTCCCTGCAGGGCTCCCGGTGCCTCCCACCCTGTTGAGCCCCGGCTCCTCGCCGCCCGGCACGGCCCGGCTTCACCCGCTGGCCCTGCTCACTCACCAGCTCACCCCAGCGATGGATGCGATCCCGCGGCACGCATTTGATGGCCACCTGCAATCCAAGGACAGCAGCGGGCTGAGTTCGGCTCCTGCCCTGCCGTGCCCCGGCCTCCTCCTCCACCCTCCTCCTCTTCCACCTCCTCCTCCACCTTCCACCTCTTCCACCTTCTCCTCCACCCTCCTCCTCTTCCACCTCCTCTTCCTTTGCCCGCCGCCGGCCTCGCCACTCACCGGGGCACCGTCCGCGAGCCGGGTCCCCGAGAAGACACTTCCAGAACCGCCGCTGCCCAGCAGCGAACCCAGCCGGTACCGTTCCTGCAAGGCCTCCTGCGCCTTCCCTGCGGGCGACACGCGGCCGTCAGCGCTCGGCCCGGGGCCAGACCCGGCCCCCGACCGCCCCCCGACCGTCCCGGGCCGGGCAACCCCACCCGCCCCGGGCCCCAGCGGCTCGGGGCCGGCGGCCGCGCTGCCGAGCGGCGGAGCTCGGGCCGGGGAAGCCGCAGCGGAGGCGGCGGGAGCGGCCGCACCGTGTGTGTCCTCCGCGGGCCCCGGGAGGAGCCGGGGCCGGGGCCGGGGCCGGGCTCGGGCTCGGGTCCGGGGTCAGGCTTGGGACAGGCGGAGCCGAAGGGCGGCGATGCTGCCCCAGCCCCAGGCACTGATGCCCGCCCAGCAGCGCCACCGCCAGCACGACCAGAGCCGGGCGGAGATGAGACCGCGGTGGGACGGGCAGGGGCGGGGACAGGCCGGGGGCATGGCCGAGCCCGGCATGGGGAGAGGGGGATCCGGGGATGGGGGACCAGGGGAGAGGGTGCAGGACAGCGAGAGAGGGAGAGGGGGAACAAAAGAGAGACGGAGAGGGTCCGTAGACTCGCTGCTGCTGCTACTGCTGCTACTGCCGCTGCTGCAACTGAAGCGCCGGGGCCGTTTGTCCCCGTGTCCCCGTGTCCATTCCTACTCGCCCCACACGCCCCATGGCCGAGCCCCGTGCGCCCTGGGGGCAGCCCCTGGGTCTGTCTCAAAACGGGAATTCCACCCTGCTGAGCCAAGCCCAGAGTCCTGACTCCCGCACGGGGACACAGGAATGTGCTGCTGTGCATTGGCCCTGCTGAGGCTCAGACACGGTCGGGGCACATTCCCTGGCTGGAGGATTCCTGCCCGAGCCAAGCACTGCACTTCTGTCTCCAGCATTGCTTTCCAACAAAACCAGGGGAAGGCAAACTGTGTGTAGCTCATGGTATTTTAGAGTGTGTAAAACTCGTAAGTCATCGGCCTAGAGGTGAGATCCATTTGGAATTAATGGCATAGAGAAGTAGTGCAACACAGAAAAGGGGAGCATAGAAATAAACACAGGAAAACATCTTGGATTGTTTTGTTCTGTTTTCATGTCACTTGTGGAAAGCTGTTTCAGTTTTCCAAGAATCTTCTCCACAGTCCTGTCTGCTCTTTTCAAGAGCCTTTCATGGAGAGCGAGGTCGAGCTTCTGTCACAAGTTGTGCCACCAACTGCAGTTTCTCTTGGCTCCCCAGGGCAGTGGGAGGGGGGGCCGCCGGCTCAGGCTCAGTTTTGGGCTCGGGCTCTGCCCCGAAGGGCCCGTGGAGCTCGCCCAGGAACAGCTCGAGGAAGCAGCAGTAGGTCTTCTCCTCCACGCTGCCGCCGCCGGTGGATCAGCACCGTGCCCGCAGAGAGCTCCCTGCCCGCCGCCTCCTCCTCCTCCCTCCCTCCCGCCGCCTGCGCGCGCGCTCCCGAGCCGGGCCCGCGGGGCCGCGCACGCCGCGGGGGGTGAGGGGGGGGGCGCGCCTGGGCGTCCGAAGTGCGCGCGGCACTGAGGGGACCCGGCGGGGTCCAGCGGCCGCCCGAGAGAGCGGCTCGGGCTGGGCAGCGGCGGGGGAGCGGGAGCGGCGGCAGCCGCGCCGCTGTGATGAGTCATGTGAAGGCAGCCAGACGCGTAGGTTCCTGCCAGGAACCCAGAGGAAACCTGAGCGCACATCGCCTTTACCTAATTCCTGCCTCCTTCGGGGCTTGCCTGCAGCTTCCGCCGCCGGCGCCTCCGCGGCTGCCGCAGGGTGCGCGGGGCCGGGCCCGGCCTGGGCTCAGCCCGCCCTGAGGGGACGCCGCTGTCCCGCCAAGCCGCCGCCCGGCCCGGGGCCAGGAGCAGCCTCGGAGAGCGGGTTGGACATCGGAGCGGGTTTTCGTGAGGGGAACCGGCCCTGAGGAAGGAACAGGGTAGGTTTAGTTTAGGTGTTGGGAAGGAATTGTGTGCTGTGAGGATGGTGCGGCCCCGGCAGAGGTTGCCCAGAGAAGCTGCCCCATCCCTGGAAGTGTCCAAGGCCAGGTTGGATGGAGCTCTGAACACCCAGGTTCAGTGGAAAGTTCCCTGCCCATGACAAGGATTGGAATAGATGATCTTGAAGCTACCTTCCAACACAAACCATTCCATGGTCCTGTGATAAGTTACATATTACACAATATGTACAGTAATTTCACGACTATAAGGCGCACCCTTTTGACTAAAATTTCCCCCCGAACCCAGAAGTGCGCCTTATAGTCCGGTGTGCCTTATCTGATGTGCAAAGTTCGGAAATTTGCGAACCCGGAAGTGTGATCTGTGAGCTGAACCGGGCCCGCGGGAGCTGCGGCCGTGCAAGGGGAGTTGGGAACCGCGGCTGCTGGGCGGGGGAAACCAGGAACCGGCGCGGTCGCTGGCCGGGGAGAAGCAGGGGGAAGCCGCGTGGCCGCGGGGAAGCGCCAAGAAGTGCTGCGGAAAAGCGCCGTGGGAAAGCGCCGCAGGAAAGCACCTAAAAGCGGCGAAAAAGTGCTGCGGGAAAGAACCGAGAAGCGGGGAGAAAGCACCGCGGGAAAGCACCGCGAGAAAGTGCCGAAAAACAGCGAGAAAGCACTGCGGGAAATCGCTGCAAGAAAGCACTGAAAAGCAGAGAGAAAGCGTTGCGGGGAAGCACCAAAAACAGCGCCACCGGCCCCGTAAGCAGCGCCGGTCGTGGCTGCAGCCTCAACCCCGTAAACGGCGCCATTGGCCCCATAAGCAGTGCCGGCCACAGCGGCCCCATAAGCAGCGCTGGCTGCAGCCGCCACCTCAGTCCCGTAAACAGCGCCGCTGGCCCCAAAAGCAGCACCACAGCGGCCCCAAAAGCAGTGCCACAGAAACCCCGTAAGCAGCACCGGCTGCAGCCGCTGCCTCAGCCCCGTAAACAGCGCTACTGGCCCCTAAAGCGGCGCCGCAGCGGCCCCAAAAGCAGCGCCAGCCACCGCCGCCGCTGCAGCCCGTAAACAGTACCGCTGGCCCCGTAAGCAGCGCCAGCCGCCGCCGCCTTGACCCCATAAACAGCGCCACTGGCCCGAAAGCAGCGCCGGCTGCGTCTGTCGCCTCAGCCCTGTAAACAGTGCAACTGGCCCCGTAAACAGCGCCGGTTGTGTCCACCGCTGTGGCCCCGTAAACAGTGCCACTGACCCCATAAGCAGCGCTGGCTGTGTCCGCTGCTGCGGCCCCGTAAACAGCGCCGCCAGCCCTGTAAGCGGCACCGCAGCGGCCCTGAAAGTGGCGCCGGCCACCGCCGCCGCCTCGGCCCCATAAACAGTGCCACCAGCCCATAAGCAGCGCCAACTGCCGCCGCTCCAACCCCATAGACAGCGTGGTTGGCCCCCGCCATGGCCACGGCCCCGAGCCGCTCCGAACCACCACCACCCCGAGCCCCGCCTCGGCAGCCGGCACCGGGGACGGGTGGGAGTGCCAGGCCCTGCACACGGGGAGTGTGCTTGGAACTGCGTTTAAAGGCTACACCAATCTGTTAAAATGCTTCCAATTTGAGCATCTGCCAGTAAACTCCACGATCGCAGGACTCCGTTACTAATTCGTTACTTTGTTGTGCGCAGCACGGATCTTCGCAGCAAAAAAAAGGTGCGCCTTATAGTCCAGTGCGCCTTACCTGATCTACAAAGTTGTGAAATGTGCCGACTCCGGGGGGGTGCGCCTTATAGTCCGGTGCGCCTTATGGTTGTGAAATTACTGTACTCATTCCATGCTCTGGGAAAGGAGAATTCATGACAAGCTGAAGATGCTGCACCAGCCAAAACTTAAAAGATAACCTGTCAGTGGGAGACAACCTGTAGTGAATATTCTCTTGCTGTCTAATAAATGTCTTTCATTTGTGAAAGGCATTTCGACTTGTTTTATTCATTGCTGCTGGAAAGCTATTTTCAGAGCTATCAGGTCCATAAATACCAATAACGAACAGGTTAATAATTGCCACACATTTAAAATAGCTTGTACACCTGGGAGGGAACAATATCCTTAATGCCAGATAGACCTTGAAAAATGACCAAATCACGAACCTCATATGCAAAAAAGATCCTCAAATATTTATGTATTGTAACAAGGACAGTATCTTGCTGAAACCTGTTGTTCTCTGCATTGTAGCAATTACCTCTGCGTGTCAGGTGCTCCTGTAAATCTGTCTTCTATTTGGTGAATTATTTTAGAGCCAAACTAATTTTAGAATATTTCTGGCAACTGCATTGACTGATCATTTTGCAATCTTGTGAATATCTAAGAGCCCTGAGAGTTAAAAATGTGATTGTCACACTTAGACTTCGTCTTTCACAGCCAACAGTGACAGAAAATCATATCCTTCATCCTGGAATGCTATTTCTAAGCAATATTTTTCTTTATGCCATTTCTTTATTTTCTATTTAACACTCATTTATTTAGGGAACGCCAGGTGGGTTTGCAGGGTAAGAAACATTGAAGGGTAAGAAACACTGAAGGGTAAGAAACACTGAAGGGTAAGAAACATTGAAGGATTAGAAACATTGAAGGATAAGAAACATTGAAGGGTAAGAAACATTGCAGTTTGTTTTGAGCAGAGAGCTCCCAGTTGCAGCTGACGATGTCACTGCTGGATCTTGTTCTTTATTTTTTTTTAATGTTTGTGTGTTCTGCATCATCAGTGAGTCACAATCCCCGGGAGGATATATATCAATGCAAGTATCACAAAGCAGTTTTAACTTCATGATCAGTTGTTTTTCACTGAGAATCCAGAGGCAGTTGGAGTTTCTAATAAACTATAATCCAGATAATCTTAACGTAATATGATCTGAATTATAAAAATTCCTATTATTACAATGTCATAGAGAAGTCACTGCTGATTCAGCAAGATGCAAGATCAGCTTCGTGTTTTATGGCAAACAGCAATTAAAACTACCTTAGAAGAGATTAAAAAAGCCTTTTCTAAAATTTTTGTTAATTTTATATTTTTAGTTGTTTCAAACAGCACAGAAGAGTATTAGGAGTAATACGTACTCTTTTTCATGTTGAAATGTTAAAGTTACCAACTGTCCTTGATTCATCTTGGCAGTCCCCATGTGCTTTTCATCATTTTTCTCGTGGCAGAAGACACTAATTAAAATTAAATAGAGTAGAACTCCACTCTCAGGACACTTTGGCAACTTTTGGCACTCTGACCAAGCTGGGATTGTTTTGCTCTGACATTACATCGAGAGCTGATGGCTCCAAGCCATGCTGACATTTGTTTCTGAGAGGGAAAGGTGGGAATCCATTCCCATTAAGCTGGAACACGGAGCATACGGTGGCTGTGGGTGGTGTGGCTGAGGCAGGCAGGAGGAACCTGCTGGCCCAGCTCTCTGTGGGGCCACTGGGGTGGCCAATTCCCCCTGAAGGAGCCACCCTGCTCCTGGGTGCTGCCCAGAAAAGGAAGCTCTGAGCACCCACTGGTCCCTCAGAGCGTGTGCTGGGTGCTGATAGGAAATGTTTGGAGCGTTCAGTAACTCTGGGAGCTAAATTTAGAGTGCCTGGCTGTGCTCTGGTTATGGTTGCGTGGATGGTTCCTATGGGATGGGATAAACTCAGAGCTCACAACATTCTGAGCCTGAGACCATTGGAAATCATCTGGAGAATAAGGCTTGCACTTCATGTGAAAAGGAAACACAGGTGTTTGTAACCTTTTCAGCTTCATCATGTTGATTTTTGTTTTTTAAAAAGAGCATTTTACAGTATGGTTTTAGAAGAAATCTGTTTCATTTTAGCCTTTAAAGGATGCCTTCCTCTTTCTCATTTGCTGTTGAGAAATAAGCAGAGTTTGAATAGGCTTGGGGGCGTGACCTGAATTGTATGGGGGACAAAAAGAAATACTTTTAAATTCTTTGTAGTCTTTGGAAGTGACTCCTGCGGCCTGACAAACAGAAGACAGATAGGGTCATGAAGAATGCTTTGACAATACTTAACATACCTTGATACATGATCTGATACCACACAAATGAGTTTAATGGCAAAAATCCAAAGGTAAATGCCTCTTCAAAGTAGGGCTTCTTTCTTTAAAAAGGAGGGCTTTTGCAGTAAACCTGAATTAATTTTAGCAGCTATATTCAACTTTAATATTTCCAGTTGCTTAGGACTAAAGACAGCAAGAACTTGTAAGGAACACAGCAAGAAGACTCTTGTTGACAGAGTCAACATCCATCAAACTGCAGTTCATTTTCTTAGGTTCAGTCTGGTCAACTGCAGCTGTAAAAAGCTAAGTAACTTCTGTCACCAAGTTTTGCTTCTTCCTTGACCATATTAAGGATTTCCTTGGGATGTCAAGAAAGTAATTCTCTCTTTTTCTTCCTCTTACTATTTTTTTTTAAGTTTTTGAGGTCAAGTCAGCTTTTCCAAATTAATAGTTGAAGATTATTCTGAAATATTCCCATCCATTGCAAAACATAGGATTTCAGGCCTGAATCCCACTTGCAGCTGTCATGGAATTTTCCAGTCCCATCCCAAAGGAAAATTCCATGTTCAGCCTTCCATTCATACCGTGTTCAGGAAAGGGTGTGCTTTGAATTAGTGTCCCACTCAAATCCCATTGATGCAGCTCATTCTAATTTCTTTCAACAGTCTCAAACCCTATGATTTAGCCACAGAAACTTGTGTTCTTTTCCCAAAAGAAGGAATGAATGGCTTTTAAAGAGATGGATTTATGTTATGTAATACATTTACTATCCAAGGTGTAGTAAGCAGTAATTTTCTCTAGTGAAAAAAAAAAAAAAAAAGTTACAATCTCTTATTGACAGACTGCACTTTATAGACATTTTCTTGCTAAGGAGACAACTTGTTCTTTAGCCCAAACCATTTTAATTTAGTGACATATATGA
Source organism: Catharus ustulatus (assembly GCF_009819885.2). Classification (NCBI taxonomy): domain Eukaryota; kingdom Metazoa; phylum Chordata; class Aves; order Passeriformes; family Turdidae; genus Catharus; species Catharus ustulatus. Next base: position 7,080,077 of record NC_046245.1, read on the forward strand.
TACAAAAAGAATTACTAAGTGAGTGTAGTTGTAAGTGTGTTGTTAAAATTGCAGCAGTTCACACTAAATAAACTAAGAGTATTAGAGGGATATGTGTCAGAAATTTAAACCTCCAAAATAATAGAAACTGAACAAGTATTCAAACAGCATATTCATGGCCTTTGAGAAAAACAGCCAGACCCAGTTAGAACCATTTGTTGAGGTAAAATCATTTGTTGAGGTCTGTAGAGTTTCTTTTTTACTTTCCTATATATGTTGTAAAATATTTTAAGCACTCTCCCTTCTCACTGTTCGAAACTAAAATGTGATTTATTTTTTTTTAATATCTCAATGCTTCTTTGGTTCCTTTTAAATCAATGGCAAGTAATTCTTGTAATAAAATGAACAGTATTAGCTATAACTCTTGAAGGATGACTTAGTAAAATACAGACTTTTCTATGCATTCTTTTGGCACATAATCTAACACTTTTACTGCTTGTGTAATGATGGAACTATTGGTTTTAATGCCATTTATTATTTCAGTAGATAGGGTTCAAACTGTGTGTAGAGCTTAAGCTCTCTAATAGATAGATAGTGGATATTGTAGGAATATTTCTTGCTTGTGGGAAGCAAGGCAGGAGCTGAGAGTTTAACAGTGGGTGCATTTGTGGCTGAAATTCAGTACTGGGAAAGGGGCCAGTTGCCGGTGATTTCGTTCTCCAGGAGAGAACATTAATGCAGGCATCTTGCTGGAGCCAAGGGAAGGCAGCTCTCTGACCCTGATCATCCCAAATGAGCGCATGGCCAGGAGCCACGAGGCACCGAGTGCCCAGCGTGGGGACAGCAGAGGGAAGCGCGGAGCAGGGAGCAGCTGGCAGCGGCTCCTGGAGCCGGGAGGAGCAGGGCTGGCCAGGCTGCTCCCGGCCCTGCCAGCGCCACATTCCCACATTCCCCCATTCCCACATTCCCCCATTCCCACATTGCCACATTGCCACATTCCCCTGCAGCCAGGCTCCCTGCGGAGCTCTTAGCACAGCCCTGCTGCTTTGGGAACACGGGCTGACCCCCTGCTCTCATCCTTTTCAAACTGTCACTTCCCTCTGTGGGATTTGTGTGACTGCCACGGCAGCGCTCTGTTTATTCCATTCCTCTCAAGGACAAGAAACCATCAAACCATACTTCTAAACTTACCACATGTATTTCATATAGAATTAAACACTACAACAGATTTCATGTGCCTTTCTAAGGAATTATTATGCTGAACATGGTCGGGATAGACAGTCTCTTTGGAGAACCCTTCCGACTTTCCTCTCTTCTTTTGGTCAGGACAAGGGTGGAGTTCAAAACGCAGGCAGTAAGGATTTCACCTTTGTTGTTAATCCATGAAATACCTGAGAATAAATCTGATCCTAAATTTAGTCCCCCTGTACAACAATTAAAGGAACAGGAACTGAAATTGAACAGGAAAATCGTTGTTACACTTCAAATGTACTTTTCTCAGCTCTGTATTCAGCACTCAGGTTAGTGGCCAATTCTCTGGTGTTTGTTTGGGGGAGAAAGGAGAGGCTACTGTGATTACTGAGACAGGTTTGTTTTGGCTGCCAGCCAAGCTCTCAGTTTCTGGAATTGTCAGATTTTTTACAGCTCCTTCTCTCCCTGAGAAGGTGTTACAGCAATGCTCTATCAGGTCATACCACTTCCTAACTGAGGAGCTCTGGGCCACCCCATCAGCGGAGAGGGTCCCAGTGGCGGTTGTCTTCAATGCCTTCAGTTTCTGAGAAGGTTTTTGAGCTTTCTCTGGGGTAATTTGAAAATTAAGGCTTTCCAAATGGGAGATTATTTTTGTTCAGTATCCCCCACTACTTCTATTTCACCTCCTCCCACAGGAAAACCATTAATAAATTGATAAACAGCCACGTTGTCAGGTTTGGGTTTTTGGACTGGCCATACAGAAGAGTTGAAAGGAAAATGAGTATTAATTATTGTTTCTTGGTCTTGCAAATCCTGTATAACAGCTCTGATCCCTTCTTTGGCACTAGAGGGAAGAGGGTATTGTTTTACATTTACAGGTAATTGCACAGGTGATTTACAGCCAGCAGTGAATTTAGTTTGCAAGCATAATTTGCAAGCAGGCAGCTTTGTGAAAGTTTTTTATGATCTGGTTGGGGGTACCAATTAAAGCTACAGGGTCTCCCCTTTCCAAGGGGTGAAGTCCCCCTGCCCAATAAGCTGCACACTGAGTTAGGGACCATGAGCTGTGTTTGTCTCTCATTGTTAAGGAAACCCCATGTCCCCAGTACCCACTAGTTACTTGTTCTGACAATTCAGTAGCAGTGAAGGGGATTTCTTTAGTGGTTACTTGTGGGTCAAAATCCTCATCATTGATACAATTGAATTCTGGTTCAATTACGGGTTTCCAGCTAGGGCAGCAATATTCCCCACGATTTCTCATCAGAGTTAGTTCTTTTTGAGGATTTATTTGATTAATTTCCTTCTCCTCTGTTTCTATTAGTGAGTTAGTGTGTTTTAATGTTTGGGGATGTTCAAGTCTTAGGGAGGCTTTTAAAAAAATTAATTTCATCCCTTAAAACATGATTCTTACTCCTTTCTTCATCTAATTGTTTTTGCAAAATTTTCACTAAACTTTGTAGAGAGTCAATAATTGTTTTTTCTTCGCTTCTTCGCGTAGAGCGAGTTTCTATAGCTGCTGTAAGGCAGGCTCATAAAACTGAGCAGAGAATGGTCTTATTTTGGCCCAGTTTGAATTTTGTTTGATGTTGCAAAGATTGTATTCTATTAATCACATTTTCTAAATTGAACCAGTTGTTGTGTGCCCATTTTTCCCCCTCTTTAGATGGTTTGGAATTGTATTTAGCTAGCAAAGCATAAAATGCAGCTTTATCTTCTGTACTATGGTTTTCACTCATTTTATGAGTTAGAGAAGTAGAACAACTATAGGAAAAGTAGTAACTTAAATCACACGCACGGCTTAAACTATCCTGGAGAAAAAGAAAAGAAGCAGAAATTACACACACATACAAGTTACGCAGGAAGCACTCTTTCCTCAAGCAAAGTCAAAACAAAACATACAACAACAGGAAAAACTTGCACCACTTAAACCCTCACCCTGAGTGGAATAGTTAGTGCAGCACCCTTCCCAACTTCAAGGAAGGCTCAAAGACAATACAAACACAGCTAGACGCTCACCCTGAGTCGAATAGCCTGCACAGCACCCTTCCTGACTTCATGGAAGTTCAAAATCACAAAAACTGGCACTACCAAACCCTCATCCTGAGTGGAATGGCTAGTGCATCAAGACAGGTCAATGGACAACACATTCATACACATCCTGCGTAGTACCCTCCCCCTAACATTTAGCAAGAGGGGTAATATTACTTTCAAACAAGAATGGAGAGGGGGAATGACACGGTCATGCCGTTTGCACCAAATGGTCTTTTTGTGATTTTCTGCAGACAGAGCCCTCAAACGAGTGTGGGGATGCTTTGATCACCTAAGTGTGTGCAGTCTGCGGGAAATCTGAAATGTCCCCCTTGCTTTCTAGACAAGCTCACCCCTTTTGAGGTGGCCAGCTAGGTGCGGCTGGAACAAGACGTCCTTCCTCTCTTACAGATTGCACACAACCAGCAACGCTTCTGTCTGTCAGAAAACCTGTCTGACTACGCCAATTAATGTCACGGTCCACACAACCTGAGCGGGGTCGTGATGGTTCGTTCAACCAGGGGTGCAAAGGACAACAGCAAGAGACCGAGGTTTTGTTCAGCAGCAAGCAGCAAAGCAATTTTTTGAGGGCCAACAGTTCAGTTTTGGGGTAATAGTGAGGAGGAGAGGGATAAAAGATGACGAAGTAGGGAGAGAGGGAGAGAGAGGGACAAAGACAGACAGAGAGACAGAGGGACAGAGAGACAGAGAGAAACAGAGAGAGACAAAGACAGAGGCAGAGAAAGAGACAGAGGGACAGAGACAGAAACAGAGGGACAGAAAGAGAGAGAGAGAGAGAGAGAAAACAGGGAGAATAGGGGGGAATAGCTACTAACAGATGAGACGTCCTCAGGTCATCCGGCGATGTCTTCCATCCGTGGGGAGAAAGAAGTCTCCAAGGTCTCTTCTGAGGGTGATAATTTTATAGTCCATTTCAAGGCGAGGGGCCACTGGCCAAAAGGTGGGGAGAGTTATGGACCATTGTGAGTGAGGCTGTTGATTCAGCTGCAGAAGTTATGGTTCAGCCTGCACCTGCTAGGGCACAGCGCACCGTGACAGTCACACAACCAAACCCAGTCCATCAGAGCATCCACCCTGCCAGGCCCAGCAGCTCCTGCCCAGAGTGAGTGGTGGAGGTCTCAGGGTCTCAGTCTCTGATGATGATTGTGAGGCAGATCAGGCAATCTTCAAACTGACCCTTACAACGCCATCAATCGCTGTCCCCATGTCCCCAGTGTCCTCAATGTCCCTGTGCCCAATATCACAGTGATGTCACAGTGATGTCACAGCAATGTCACAGCGATGTCACTGTGTCCCCACACAGGGATCACGTTCCTGTTGGGGGGTCAGAGCGAGGAGGAGGTGTCCCTGAACCTCAACGCCATCAATCGCTGTCCCCATGTCCCCAATGTCCTCAATGTCCCTGTGCCCAATATCACAGTGATGTCACAGTGATGTCACAGCGATGTCACGGCGATGTCACAGTGATGTCACTGTGTCCCCACACAGGGATCACGTTCCTGTCGGGGGGTCAGAGCGAGGAGGAGGTGTCCCTGAACCTCAACGCCATCAATCGCTGTCCCCTGCCCCGGCCCTGGGCTCTGACCTTCAGCTACGGCCGTGCCCTGCAGGCCTCGGCCCTCAAGGCCTGGGGCAGCAACAAGGACAACACCAAGGCGGCCCAGGAGGAGTATGTCAAGAGAGCGCTGGTAGGTGGCACTTGGGGACATTGGGGACAGCTTGGGGACACCTTGGGGACAGTGGGAGATGGGACTGGCCGTGGAGTTGACAGGAGAAGGGTTAGGGGGTGACACGTGGGGACACAGGGACAGGGTGGGCCAGGGTCTGGGAGGGTTCCAGGGGGGGCTTGGGGACATTGGGGACACCCTGGGGACACCCTGGGGACACCCTGGGGACACCTTGGGGACACCTTGGGGACAGCAGTGTCCCCAGTGTCCCCAGTGATGTCCCCATTGTCCCCAGACCAACTCGCTGGCGTGCCAGGGCAAGTACACCCCGAGCGGCACCGCGGGGGCAGCGACCAGCGAGTCCCTGTTCGTGTCCAACCACACCTACTGAGAGCCTGCTGCTGACCTCTGACCCCTGACCCCTGCCCTGACCAACCACGCCTACTGAGTGACTGCTGACCCCTGACCCCTGACCTCTGACCCCTGCCCTGGTCCCGTCCCCTCCCCCTCCCCGCCCCGCCCCTCCCCCCAATAAACGGTCGCGGATGAACCCCGGAGTCTCTGGGGGATTTTTTGGGGCAGGGGACACCGAAATTTGGGGGGGATTTGACCCCAAATTTGGGGATTCTGGAGGGGCTTGACCCCAAGTTTGGGGGTTTTGGGGTGATTTGGGGAGGTTTGAACCCAAATTTGGGGGTTCTGGGGACACTTTGACCCCAATTTTGAGGAGTTTGGGACATTTTGATCCCAAATTTGGGGATTTTGGGGGGATTTGATGCCAAATTTCGGGATTTTTGGGGGGATGGTTGACCCCAAAATTGGAGTTTTTGGGGAGATTTTGGGGAGGTTGACCCCAAATTTGGGGATTTTGGGGGAGATTTGACACAAAATTTGGGGGTTTTGGGGTGATTTGGGGGGGGTTGGCCTTAAATTTTGGGGATTCAGGTCAGGTTTTGGTGGTTTCACTTCAAATTTGGGATTTTTGGGGAGATTTGACCCCAAATTTGGGATTTTTGGGGAGGTTATTGGGGGGGTTTGACCCCAAATTTGGGGGTTCTGGGGAGATTTCAGCCCAAATTTTGGGGGTGTGAAGGTGATTTTGGGGATATTTTAACTCCAAATTTGGGGTTTGGGGGAGATTTTGGGGATTTATCACCCCAAATTTTGGGGTTTTTGAGGTGACTTTGGGGGTTCAACCCCAAATTTGGGGATTTTGGGAACATTTTAATCCCAAATTTGGGGATTTGGGGGATATTGGAAGGGATTTGACCCCAAATTTTAGGGGAGTTTGGGACATTTGAAGCCCAAATTTTGGGTTCTGGGGAGGATTTTTGAGGGGATTTGATCCCAAATTTGGGGGTTCTGGGGGAGATTTTGGGGATTTTTTACCCCAAATTTTGGGGTTTTTGGGGCAACTTTAGTGGTTTAACCCCAAATGTGGCATTTTTGGGGTTGTTTAACCCCAAATTTGGGGGGTTTGGGTATATTTGATCCCCAAAATTTGGGATTTTGGGGGTGATTGGAGGGGTTTGACCCTAACATTTGGGGGGATTTGGGACATTTGAGCCACAAAATTTGGGGTTTTTGGGGTGATTTGGGGGGGATTTGACCCCAAATTTAGGATTTTTGGGGGATCTGACCCCAAAATTGGGATTTTTGGGGCGCTTTTGGGGGCATTTGGCCCTAAATTTGGGGGGTTTCGGATTATTTGGGGGGGCTTTGACCTCAAATTTTGGGGGTTCTTGGGAGGTTTTGGGTGTTTCACATCAAATTTTGGATTTTTGGGGAGGTTTTACCCAAAATTTGGGGGTTTTGGCGTGATTGTAGAGGGTTTGACCCCAAAATTCGGGGGAGTTTGGGACATTTGATCCCCAAATTTGGGATTTTTGGGGAGATTTGGGGGGGCTCTGACCCCAAATTTGGGAATTTTGGGGGATCTGACCCCAAATTTGGGGTTTTGGGGTGGTTTTGAGGGGATTTGATCTCAAATTTGGGATTTTTGGCAGCCTCTGACCCCAAATTTGCGGGTTTAGAGGGAAATTGTGGGAATTTGACCCCAAATTTGGTAATTTTGGGGGGATCTGACCTCAAATTTGAGATTTTTTGGGGGGATTTTACCCCCAGTTTTGGGATTTTTGGGGCAGTTCTGGAGGGATTTGACCCCAAATTTTGGATTTTTAAGGGTCTCTTACACCAAATTTCGGATTTTTGGACTCCTGGAGCCCAAATTTTTGGGATTTTGGGGTGATTTGGGGATATGTGACCCAAATTTGGGATTTTTGGGGCGGTTTACGGGGAACTTGACCCCAAGGTTGGGTTTTTTGGGGGGCTCTGACCCCAAATTTGGGGTTTGGGGGAGATTTTGGGGATTTTTTTACCCCAAATTTTGGGGTTTTTGGAGTGACGTTGGGGGTTCAACCTCAAATTTGGGATTTTTGGGGCAGTTTAACCCCAATTTGAGGGTGTTGGGGAGATTTAGGAGGGATTCGACCCCAAATTTTGGGGGTTCTGGGGAGGTTTTGGGGGTTTCACTTCAAATTTGGGGTTTTTGGGGAGGTTGGAGGGGTTTGACCCCAAATTTTTGGGGAGTTTGGCACATTTGAGCCCCAAATTTGGGGTTTTGGGGAGGTTTGAACCCAAAATTTGGGGGGTTCGGGCATATTTTAACCCCAAATTTGGGGTTTTTGGGGAGATTTGGTGGGGATTTGATCCCAAAATTGGGATTTTTGGGGCAGTTGTGGGAGGATTTGACCCCAAATTTAGGATTTCTGGGGGGATTTGATCCCAAATTTGGGATTTGGGGACTCCTGGAGCCGAAATTGTTGAGGTTTTTTGGGTGACGTTGGGGGTCCAACCTCAAATTTGGGATTTTTGGGGTGGTTTAATCCCAATTTGGGGGTTTTGGGGTTATTTGAGGGAACTTGGACCTCAAATTTTGGGGGTTCTAGGGGGATTTTGGGGCTTTCACATCAAATTTGGGATTTTTCGGGAGATTTGACCCAAAATTTGGGATTTTGGGGGTGATTGGAGGGGTTTGACCCTAACATTTGGGGGGATTTGGGACATTTGAGCCACAAAATTTGGGGTTTTTGGGGTGATTTGGGGGGATTTGACCCCAAATTTAGGATTTTTGGGGGATCTGACCCCAAAATTGGGATTTTTGGGGCGCTTTTGGGGGCATTTGACCCTAAATTTGGGGGGTTTCGGATTATTTGGGGGGGCTTTGACCTCAAATTTTGGGGGTTCTTGGGAGGTTTTGGGTGTTTCACATCAAATTTTGGATTTTTGGGGAGGTTTTACCCAAAATTTGGGGGTTTTGGCGTGATTGTAGAGGGTTTGACCCCAAAATTCGGGGGAGTTTGGGACATTTGATCCCCAAATTTGGGGTTTTTGGGGAGATTTGGGGGAGTTTAACCCCAAATTTGGGGGTTTTGGGGACGTTTGATCCCCAAATTTGGGGTTTTGGGGTGGTTTTGAGGGGATTTGATCTCAAATTTGGGATTTTTGGCAGCCTCTGACCCCAAATTTGCGGGTTTAGAGGGAGATTGTGGGAATTTGACCCCAAATTTGGTAATTTTGGGGGGATCTGACCTCAAATTTGAGATTTTTTGGGGGGATTTTACCCCCAGTTTTGGGATTTTTGGGGCAGTTCTGGAGGGATTTGACCCCAAATTTTGGATTTTTAAGGGTCTCTTACACCAAATTTCGGATTTTTGGACTCCTGGAGCCCAAATTTTTGGGATTTTGGGGTGATTTGGGGATATGTGACCCAAATTTGGGATTTTTGGGGCGGTTTACGGGGAACTTGACCCCAAGGTTGGGATTTTTGGGGGGCTCTGACCCCAAATTTGGGGTTTGGGGGAGATTTTGGGGATTTTTTTACCCCAAATTTTGGGGTTTTTGGAGTGACGTTGGGGGTTCAACCTCAAATTTGGGATTTTTGGGGCAGTTTAACCCCAATTTGAGTTTGTTGGGGAGATTTAGGAGGGATTCGACCCCAAATTTAGGGGTTCTGGGGAGGTTTTGGGGGTTTCACTTCAAATTTGGGGTTTTTGGGGAGGTTGGAGGGGTTTGACCCCAAATTTTTGGGGAGTTTGGCACACTTGAGCCCCAAATTTGGGGTTTTGGGGAGGTTTGAACCCAAAATTTGGGGGTTCGGGCATATTTTATCCCCGAATTTGGGGTTTTTGGGGAGATTTGGTGGGGATTTGATCCCAAAATTGGAGTTGTTGGGGCAGTTGTGGGAGGATTTGACCCCAAGTTTGGGATTTCTGGGGGGATTTGATCCCAAATTTGGGATTTGGGGACTCCTGGAGCCGAAATTGTTGAGGTTTTTTGGGTGACGTTGGGGGTCCAACCTCAAATTTGGGATTTTTGGGGTGGTTTAATCCCAATTTGGGGGTTTTGGGGTTATTTGAGGGAACTTGGACCTCAAATTTTGGGGGTTCTAGGGGGATTTTGGGGCTTTCACATCAAATTTGGGATTTTTGTGGAGATTTGACCCAAAATTTGGGATTTTGGGGGTGATTGGAGGGGTTTGACCCTAACATTTGGGGGGATTTGGGACATTTGAGCCACAAAATTTGGGGTTTTTGGGGTGATTTGGGGGGATTTGACCCCAAATTTAGGATTTTTGGGGGATCTGACCCCAAAATTGGGATTTTTGGGGCGCTTTTGGGGGCATTTGACCCTAAATTTGGGGAGTTTCGGATTATTTGGGGGGGCTTTGACCTCAAATTTTGGGGGTTCTTGGGAGGTTTTGGGTGTTTCACATCAAATTTTGGATTTTTGGGGAGGTTTTACCCAAAATTTGGGGGTTTTGGCGTGATTGTAGAGCGTTTGACCCCAAATTTTGGGGGTGTTTGGGACATTTGATCCCCAAATTTGGGGTTTTTGGGGATTTTTGGGGGGGGTTGACCCGGACTTTGGGGGTCCTGGAGATGCTTTGATCCCAAATTTTGGGGTTTTTGGAGTGACTTTGGGGATTCAACCTCAAATTTGGGGTTGTTGGGGCGGTTTAACCTCAAATTTGGGGGTTTTGGGGAGATTTAGGGGGCACTTTGAACTCAAATTTTGGGGGTTCTGGGGAGGTTTTGGGGGTTTCACTTCAAATTTGGGGTTTTGGTGAGGTTTCAACCCAAAATTTGGGGGTGTTGGGGATATTTTAACCCCAAATTTGGGGTTTTTGGGGAGATTTGGTGGGGATTTGATCCCAAAATTGGAGTTTTTGGGGCAGTTGTGGGAGGATTTGACCCAAAATTTGAGATATTTGGGGGGATTTTACCCCAGATTTGGGGATTTTTTTTTGTTTTGATCCCAAATTTGGGATTTTCTGGGCGGTTTTGGGGGAATTTGACCCCAAATTTGGGGGTTTTGGGGGAGATTTTTGGGGATTTTTTACCCCAAATATTGGGGGCTTTGGGGCGACTTTAGTGGTTAAAACCCAAATTTGGGGGGTTTGGGGACATTTGAGCCCCAAATTTGGGTTTTTGGGTGTGACTTGGGGGGGTTCAAACCCTAAATTTTGGGGGAATTTGGGACATTTGCGCTCCAAATTTGGGGATTTTGGGGGGATTTGACCCCAAATTTGGGGGTTCTGGGGATGCTTTGTTCCTAAATTTTGGGGTTTTTGGGGTGACTTTGGGGGTTCAACCTCAAATTTGGGATTTTTGGGGTGGTTTAACCCCAAATTTGGCGTTTTGGGGAGATTTAGGGGGGGATTTGACCCCAAATTTGGGATTTTTGGGGCAGTTGTGGGAGGATTTGACCCCAAATTTGGGATTTTTGGGGGGATTTGACCCCAAATTTGGGATTTTTGGGGCAGTTGTGGGAGGATCTGACCCCAAATTTGGGATTTTTGGGGGGATTTGACCACAAATTTTGGAGTTTTGGGGCGGTTTTGGGGGGCTCTGACCCAAAACTTGGGGCTTTACGGGGAAATTTTGGGGAATTTTTACCCCAAATTTTGGGTTTTTTGGGGCGTCTTTAGTGGTTTAACCCCAAATTTGGGGGCTTGGGTACATTTGATCCCCAAAATTTGGGTTTTTTGGGGTGATTGGCGGGGTTTGACACCAAATTTTGGGGGAATTTGGGACATTTGATCCCCAAAATTTGGGTTTTTTTGTGGTGATTTGGGGGGGTTTGACCCCAAATTTGGGAATTTTGGGGGATCTGACCCCAAATTTGGGGGTTTAGAGGGAGATTGTGGGGACTTTTTACCCCAAATTTTGGGGTTTTTGGAGTGACTTTGGGGGTTCAACCTAAAATTTGGGTTTTTTGGGGCGGTTTAACCTCCAATTTGGGGGGTTTGGGGTTATTTGGGGGGTTTGACCCCGAATTTGGGGGTCCTGGAGATGCTTTGATCCCAAATTTTGGGGTTTTTGGGGTGACTTTGGGGATTCAACTTCAAATTTGGGGTTGTTGGGGCGGTTTAACCTCAAATTTCGGGGGTTTGGTGATATTTTAACCCCAAATTTTGGGGATTTTTGGGGGGATTTGGGGGGGCTTTGACACCAAATTTGGGAATTTTGGGGCATCTGACCCCAAATTTGGGGTTTTGGGGTGGTTTTGAGGGGATTTGACTTCAAATTTGGGATTTTTGGCAGCCTCTGACCCCAAATTTGCGGGTTTAGAGGTAAATTGTGGGGATTTGACCCCAAATTTGGTAATTTTGGGGGGATCTGACCTCAAATTTGGGGTTTGGGGGAGATTTTGGGGATTTTTTTACCCCAAATTTTGGGGTTTTTGGAGTGACGTTGGGGGTTCAACCTCAAATTTGGGATTTTTGGGGCGGTTTAACCCCAATTTGGGGGTTTTGGGGTTATTTGGGGGGTCTTTGACCTCAAATTTAGGGGTTCTGGGGAGGTTTTGGGGGTTTCACTTCAAATTTGGGGTTTTTGGGGAGGTTGGAGGGGTTTGACCCCAAATTTTTGGGGAGTTTGCCACATATGAGCCCCAAATTTGGGGCTTTTGGGGAGGTTTGAACCCAAAATTTGGGGGGTTTGGGGATATTTTAACCCCAAATTTGGGGGTTTTTGGGGAGATTTGGTGGGGATTTGACCCCAAAATTGGGATTTTTGGGGGACTCTGATCCTAAAATTAGGAGTTTTGGGGGAGATTTTGGGGATTTTTTACCCCAAATATTGTGGGTTTTGGGGTGATTTGGGGGGTTTGACCCCAAATTTGATAATTTTGGGGGGATTTTACCCCAAATTTGGGTTTTTTGGGACATTTTTGGCTCCAAATTTGGGATTTTTGGGACGGTTTTGGGGGAATTTAACCCCAAATTTGGGATTTTTGTGGGGCTCTGACCCCAAATTTGGGATTTTTTGGGAGTTTTTGAGGGGATTTGACCCCAAATTTGGGGGTTGTGGGGGAAATTTTGGGGATTATTTACTCCAAATATTGGGTGGTTTGGGGCGACTTTAGTGGTTTAACCCCAAATTTGGGGGTTTTGGGGACATTCGTTCCCCAAAATTTGGGGGTTTTGGGGTGATTGGAGGGGGATTGACCCCAAATTTTGGGGGAGTTTGGGACATTTGAACCCCAAATTTGGGGGTTCTTGGGGGATTTCAGCCCAAATTTTTGGGGTGTGAAGGTGATTTTGGGATATTTTAACTCCAAATTTGGGATTTTTGGGGCGGTTTAACCTCAAATTTCGGGGGTTTGGGGATATTTTAACCCCAAATTTTGGGGATTTTTGGGGCGATTTTGGGGGGCTTTGACCTCAAATTTTGGGTTTCTGGCGAGGTTTTGGGGGTTTCACTTCAAATTTGGGATTTTTTGGGAGATTTGGATGGGTTTGACCCCAAATTTGGAATTTTTGGGGCAGTTGTGGGAGGATTTGACCCCAAATTTGGGATTTTTTTGGGATTTGACCCCAAATTTTGGATTTTGAAGGGTCTCTGACCCCAAATTTGGGATTTTTGGACTCCTGGAGCCCAAATTTTTGGGATTTTGGGGGTGATTTGGGGGGATCTGACCCAAATTTGGGGGTTTTGGGGCGGTTTGGGGGGAATTTGACCCCAAGTTTGGGATTTTTGAGGGACTCTGACCCCAAATTTGGGGTATTGGGGGAGATTTGGGGGAATTTCACCCCAAATTTTGGGGTTTTTGGGGTGACTTTGGGGGTTCAACCTCAAATTTGGGATTTTTGGGGCGGTTTAACCCCCAATTTGGGGGTTTTGGGGAGATTTAGGGGGGATTCGACCCCAAATTTTGGGGGTTCTGGGGAGGTTTTGGGGGTTTCACTTCAAATTTGAGGTTTTGGGGAGATTTGATCCCCAAATTTGGGGTTCTGGGGGGATTTCAGTCCAAATTTTTGGGGTGTGAAGCTGATTTTGGCATATTTTAACCCCAAATTTGGGGTTTGGGGGAGATTTTGGGGGTTCAACCTCAAATTTGGGGCTTTTGGGGTGGTTTGACCTCAAATTTGGGATTTTGGGGATATTTTAACCCCAAATTTAGGACTTTTGGGGGAGTTTAACCCCAAATTTTGGGTGGTTTAGTGATATTTTAACTCCAAATTTGGGGTTTTTGGGGAGATTTTGGGGATTTTTCATCCCAAATTTTTGTGTTCTTGAGGTGACTTTGGGGGTTCTACTTCAAATTTGTGGCTTTTGGGGTGGTTTAACCTCAAATTTGGAATTTTTGGGTGGATTTGACCCCAAATTTGGGATTTTTGGGGTGGTTTTGAGGGGATTTGACCCCAAATTTGGGGGTTTTGGGGGAGATTTTGGGGCTTTTTTACCCCAAATATTGGGGTTTTTGGGGCGACTTTAGCGGTTTAACCCCAAATTTGGGGGGTTTGGGGACATTTGAGCCCCAAATTTGGGGTTTTTGGGCTCATTTGGGGGAGTTTGACCCCAAATTTGGTAATTTTGGGAGGATTTGACCCCAATTTTGAGATTTTTGGGGGGAGTTTACCCCAGATTTGGGGATTTTGGGGGGTTTTGATCCCAAAATTGGGATTTTTTGGGGGGCTCTGACCCCAAATTTGGGGTTTGGGGGAGATTTTGGGGATTTTTTACCCCAAATTTTGGGGTTTTTGGAGTGGCGTTGGGGGTTCAACCTGAAAATTGGGATTTTTGGGGCGGTTTAACCCCAATTTGGGGGTTTTGGGGTTATTTGGGGGGCTTTGACCTCAAATTTTGGGGGTTCTGGGGAGGTTTTGGGGGTTTCACTTCAAATTTGGGGTTTTTGGGGAGGTTGGAGGGGTTTGACCCCAAATTTTTGGGGAGTTTGGCACATTTGAGCCCCAAATTTGGGGTTTTGGGGAGGTTTGAACCCAAAATTTGGGGGTTCGGGCATATTTTATCCCCGAATTTGGGGTTTTTGGGGAGATTTGGTGGGGATTTGATCCCAAAATTGGAGTTGTTGGGGCAGTTGTGGGAGGATTTGACCCCAAGTTTGGGATTTCTGGGGGGATTTGATCCCAAATTTGGGATTTGGGGACTCCTGGAGCCGAAATTGTTGAGGTTTTTTGGGTGACTTTGGGGGTCCAACCTCAAATTTGGGATTTTTGGGGTGGTTTAATCCCAATTTGGGGGTTTTGGGGTTATTTGAGGGAACTTGGACCTCAAATTTTGGGGGTTCTAGCGAGGTTTTGGGGCTTTCACATCAAATTTGGGATTTTTCGGGAGATTTAACTCAAAATTTGGG